>NC_064810.1:131155452-131511459 GCF_023721935.1 Panthera uncia
GAAGAAAGTATATTCTGTTGCTTTGGGATGCAGAGTTCTAAATATATCTGTCAAGTCCATCTGATCCAATGTATCATTCAGGGCCCATGTTTCTTTATTGACCGTGTGTCTAGATGATCTATCCATTTCTGTAAGTGGGGTGTTAAAGTCCCCTGCAATGACCACATTATTATCAATAAGGTTGCTTATGTTTATGAGTAATTGTTTTATATATTTGGGGGCTCCGGTATTCGGCGCATAGACATTTATAATTGTTAGCTCTTCCTGATGGATAGACCCTGTAATTATTATATAATGCCCTTCTTCATCTTGTTACAGCCTTTAATTTAAAGTCTAGTTTGTCTGATATAAGTATGGCTACTCCAGCTTTCTTTTGGCTTCCAGTAGCATGATAAATAGTTCTCCATCCCCTCACTCTCAATCTAAAGGTGTCCTCAGATCTAAAATGAGTCTCTTGTAGACAGCAAATAGATGGGTCTTGTTTTTTTATCCATTCTGATACCCTATGTCTTTTGGTTGGCGCATTTAATCCATTTACATTCAGTGTTATTATAGAAAGATACGGGTTTAGAGTCATTGTGATGTCTGTATGTTTTATGCTTGTAGTGATGTCTCTGGTAGTTTGTCTCACAGGATCCCCCTTAGGATCTCTTGTAGGGCTGGTTTAGTGGTGACAAATTCCTTCAGTTTTTGTTTGTTTGGGAAGACCTTTATCTCTCCTTCTATTCTAAATGACAGACTTGCTGGATAAAGGATTCTCGGCTGCATATTTTTTCTGTTTAGCACACTGAAGATATCGTGCCAAGCCTTTCTGGCCTGCCAAGTTTCAAAAGAGAGATCAGTCACGAGTCTTATAGGTCTCCCTTTATATGTGAGGGCATGTTTATCCCTTGCTGCTTTCAGAATTTTCTCTTTATCCTTGTATTTTGCCAGTTTCACTATGATATGTCGTGCAGAAGATCGATTCAAGTTACGTCTGAAGGGAGTTCTCTGTGCCTCTTGGATTTCAATGCCTTTTTCCTTCCCCAGGTCAGGGAAGTTCTCAGCTATAATTTCTTCAAGTACCCCTTCAGCACCTTTCCCTCTCTCTTCCTCCTCTGAGATACCAATTATGCATATATTATTTCTTTTTAGTGTATCACTTAGTTCTCTAATTTTCCCCTCATACTCCTGGATTTTTTTATCTCTCTTTCTCTCAGCTTCCTCTTTTTCCATAACTTTATCTTCTAGTTCACCTATTCTCTCCTCTGCCTCTTCAATCCAAGCCGTCGTGGTTTCCATTTTGTTTTGCATTTCATTTAAAGCGTTTTTCAGCTCCTCGTGACTGTTCCTTAGTCCCTTGATCTCTGTGGCAAGAGATTCTCTGCTGTCCTCTATACTGTTTTCAAGCCCAGCGATTAATTTTATGACTATTATTCGAAATTCACTTTCTGTTATATTATTTAAATCCTTTTTGATCAGTTCATTAGCTGTTGTTATTTCCTGGAGATTCTTCTGAGGGGAATTCTTCCGTTTGGTCATTTTGGATAGTCCCTGGAGTGGTGAGGACCTGCAGGGCACTTCCCCTGTGCTGTGGTGTATAACTGGAGTTGGTGGGCGGGGCCGCAGTCCGACCTGATGTCTGCCCCCAGCCCACCGCTGGGGCCACAGTCAGACTGGTGTGTGCCTTCTCTTCCCCTCTCCTAGGGGCGGGATTCACTGTGGGGTGGCGTGTCCCGTCTGGGCTACTTGCACACTGCCAGGCTTGTGGTGCTGGGGATCTGGCGTATTAGCTGGGGTGGGTAGGCAAGGTGCACGGGGGCAGGAGGGGCAGGCTTAGCTCGCTTCTCCTTAGGTGATCCACTTCAGGAGGGGCCCTGTGGTAGCGAGGGAGTCAGATCCGCTGCCAGAGGTTTGGCTCCGCAGGAGCACAGCGTTGGGTGTTTGCGTGGAGCTAGCAAGTTCCCTGGCAGGAACTGGTTCTTTGGGATTTTGGCTGGGGGATGGGCGGGGGAGATGGCGCTGGCGAGCGCCTTTGTTCCCCCCCAAGCTGAGCTCTGCCGTCCGGGGGCTCAGCAGCTCTCCCTCCCTTTGTCCTCCAGCCTTCCCGCTTTCCGAGCAGAGCTGTTAACTTATGACCTCCCAGACGCTAAGTCGCGCTTGCTGTCGGAACACAGTCCGTCCGGCCCCTCCACTTTTGCCGGCCAGACCCGGGGGCTCTGCTTGGCCGGCGGGCCGCCCCTCCGCCCCGGCTCCCTCCCGCCAGTCCGTGGAGCGCGCACCGCCTCGCCGCCCTTCCTACCCTCTTCCGTGGGCCTCTCGTCTGCGCTTGGCTCTGGAGACTCCGTTCTGCTACTCCTCTGGCGGTTTTCTGGGTTCTTTAGGCAGGTGTAGGTGGAATCTAAGTGATCAGCAGGACACGCGGTGAGCTCAGCGTCCTCCTACTTCCGCCATCTTCCCTCTCTCTCCGTATTTTGGCATTTTTGAAGGACAATTCATTACATCCATAGGAAAGAAGTGGTTTATTTTTTATTTATTATTTTAAAATATTTTTTTAATGTTTATTTATTTTTGAGAGAGAGAGAGAGAGAGAACCCATGCGTGAGTGATCGGGGGAGGGGCAGAGAGAGAAGGAGACACAGAATCTGAAGCAGGCTCCAGGCTCTGAGCTGTCACCACAGGGCCCAGCGCAGGGCTCAAACTTGTGAACTGTGAGCCCATGACCTGAGCTGAAGTTGGATGCCCAACTGACTGAGTCACCCAGGCACCCTGGAAGAAAGTGGTTGAAAACAGAATATCCCAGGGCACCAGCCTGGCTCAGTCTGTAAAACATGCAAGTCTTCATCTCAGGGTGGTGAGTTTGAGCCCCATGCTGGGCATGGAGCTCACTTATAAATAAATAAATAACCAGAATATTCCTCTGTTCAATAATTTTGTCTCCAGTTTTTTATTATTCCAAATAATTACAAAAACTCACTCCTGAGTCGGTGCAAAGTATCTTTGCCACCAAAGTGTTCAATTACCTCAGTTATTGGCAAGATTGAACCATCCTACCTGCCCCCACCACTTTTCAGAAAGCCTTTTATTTCTTTCTTTTTATAAAATTCTAATCAATAAAATAATTGCTGGTCAATGGTATTTCTCCAGTTACAAAAATTCATTTCTTAAAGTTTAGCATTTAAAATAAAGTTAATTCACACATTAATTATGGTTAGTATGATATCAATACTTGTTTCCTGTTCATTATTTTTATAAAATGGCTCATTTGATTCATTAAGGATTACTTGTTAGGATGAATAAAGAAAAACATGTATTTTAATTTTCCCACTTTCCAAATTTTCCAGCACACATTTACGTGGAATTGTCAGCTTTAAAAAAAAAAACAAAACAAAAAACTTATACACGAATGTTCATAGCAGTATTATTCATACTACTCAAAAAGAGACACAACCCAATTATCCATTAACTGATGAATGGATAAATAAAATTTACATCCCTACCATGGAGTATTGTTTGGCAATAAATAGAAATGAAATTCTGACACATACTGAAGCATGGATGAACCTTGAAAACATTGTGCTAAGTGAAAGAATCCAGTCACAAAACGCCACATATTTATAATTCCATTTATATGAAATATCCAGAGGGACAAATCTATGGTAACAGAAAGTAGACGAGCGGTTGCCTAGGGCTGTGGTGCGGGATTGGAAGGCAAGGGGAATGACTTGTAAGGGGTATAGGATTTCTTTTTAGGGAGCTGAAAATGTTCTAAAATTGATTGTGGTAATGGTTGCACACCTCTCTGAATATCCTAAAAGTTACTGAATCTGACACTTCACATAGGTGACTTGTATGGTATGTGAATTATATCTCAATAAAGCCTTCATTAAAAAGAAAAGATTTTGTTAGTAATTCATTCACTGACTTAATATAATCAGGAAAGGAAGTCATTGTGCTGCAGAAAGGTGTCAAGAAAATATTTGGACTTCCTTTCTTTCTCTCTGAGATGGAAGACAGTTTCTTTTTGGCACAGGAGATTTGAAATGTTTTAGTGCTGGCCAGCTGAAGTATATTAGTATAAAAATCCGTCTTTTTTTTTTTTTAATTTTTTTAATGTTTATTTCTTTCTGAGAGAGAGACAGACAGAGCATGAGCGGGGGGAGGAGCAGAGAGAGAGGGAGAGACAGAATCCAAAGCAGGTTCCAGGCTCTGAGCTGTCAGCACAGAGCCGGATGTGGGGCTCGAACTTGTGAACTGCAAGATCATGACCTGAGCCGAAGTCGGACGCCCGACCGACTGAGCCACCCAGATGCCCCTTAAAATCCATCTTCAAATAGGCAATGTTTATCCTACCACATTCTAGAAGTTATTTTTAATTGTTAAATAATTTATGAATATATGTCATTTAAAAAAAGTACACATGTCACAGATTCAGCTAAAATCCCCCTTGACCACCACACAATCTCATTTTTTTCCAGAGAGGAAACTACTGTTATTAATTTGGTAGGTGTTGTCCTTGGGCTTCTAGGTCTTTTTCTCTGTATTTCATATATACAAATATATTCTTACAGAAATACAGTTTGGATATGTGGTTTCTTTTTTTAAAAATCCAACAACATAATAGTAGCATACTGTGTTTCTTTTTCTGCAATTCAGTTTTTTTTCCCTTTAAATATATGTCTTGGAGAGCCTTTTATGCCTATATGTATAGAGTTCTACACCTTTCTTTTTAACTGTTGCAGAACAGTTATATGCATGTATGATAAATAACACAAATATATCATCATTTACTTAACCATTCCCCTATTGATGGTCATTTAAGTTTTTTGTCCGTAATTTTTACTGTTAGGAACAATTCAGCAGTAAAATCCCCCTATATGACTCCTTGTGAACACACATGTGGGAAGCTTTTCTCTAAGGTAGTAAGCAAGAGACAGAATTGCTAGGTAGAAGGTATGCCTCTTTTCTATTTGGAAACTGCCAAGTTGTTCATGGAAGGTGCCAGTATACTCTCCTACCAGCAGTTTCCATGCCCAGTTGCCCACATTTGACACCATCAGACTTTATCTGTGGTTGAAAAAAATGCCTCCTTGTTTAAATTTGCATTTGCATGAGTATTCTTGAGGTTGAACAGATTTTCATGTTTAATGTCACTTTAATTTACTCTTTTGCAAACTACTCTTGTATATCCTTTATCCACTTAAAAAATATTGGATTATTTATCTTTTCTTTATTGATTGATAGGCATTCTTTATATATTTGGGTATTAATTTTCTGTCTCATATTTGTTATAAATGCTTTCTTCTGTGGCTTGTCTTTAAACTTTATCGATATCTTTTGTCAGGCAGAAATTTTAAATTCAGATGTAGTAAGACATAACCTTCCTTGGGCTCAGAAGCCTCTCCATCTCCTCCCCACCTTGTTTAATTCTCTGCTGTTGCCACCTTAAAAGTCTTGCTTTACGTTTTGCACTTGGCCCCACAAATTATGTAGTTGGTCCTGCTTATATGTTGCTTTAGGTTTTAGGTCTTTAATTATTCTGGGATATTTTTGTGTGTGTTTGTGACTTGTGTGAAGAAGAGATTTTCTTGCTTTTAATTTTGTGTGTTTTGCAAACAGACTGCTAATTATTTCAACACCACTTGTTGAGCAGTTAATCCTCTTCCTATGATTTGGAATGCTGATTTTATATTTTGAATTCCCTTGCATTCATTGGGCTGTCTCTGGTGTCTGTGTTCTGTTCTGTGAACCTGTTCAGGCACTAGCATCATGCTGTTTTAAGTGCTGTATCTTTACAATGTTTTTTTGATAACTGGTAGGGCAAGACCTTTGTTCTTTTTTTTTTTTTTTTTAATGTTTATTTTTGAGAGAGAGTGTGTGCGGGTGTGTACATGCACACACAGAGAGGGAGGAGGAGGAGAGGGAGAGAGAGAATCCCCAGCAAGCTCTGTGCTCTCAGTGCAGAGCCTGACGTGGGGCTTGATGTCACAAACTGTGAGATCATGACCTGAGCTGAAATCAAGAGTCAGACCCTTAACCCACTGAGCCACCCAGGCGCCCCTATTCTTTTCAAGATTGCCTCAGCTCTCTTGTACGTTTATTCATTTGTTTTAATTTTTTTGTATCAGCATGTCAGATTTCTTGCAAATTCCAATTTGGTATTTTCTTAGAGATTACATTAAATTTACAAATTAATTTTTGGAAAAATTAGATATTTTTAATATTGAGAATTCCCATCTAGGGACAAGCTATATCTCTTCTTTAATTACTTTATGTTTTCCAGCAAAGTTTTACATATTTTTTCTTAACAGTCTTGTATGTCCGGCATTTTCAAATTGTTATTTTGAATGGGATTTATTTCTAAGCTTTTCTAATTGACTGCTAATATGTATAAAAGCTAATAATTTTTCTGTCTTTGATCTTGTATTTCATCTCCTTGCTGACATCCTTATATATCTAATAGTTTGGTCTCTTGGCTCTTCATGCAGACAGTTTAAAAATTTGCAAATAACGACAATTTTGTGTCTTTCTTACTAATATATATGTCTTATATTGTTTTTTTCTTGAGATATTGATTTGGCTGATCTGAGTCTTATTCTTCAATTGGGATGCTTCTAGCATTTCATCATTAAATCAAAAGCTTATCATTGGTTTGTCATAGGTTCCCTTTATCAGATTAGGGAAAATTCTGTTTTTGATTTGTGAAGAGTCTTACAATATGTTTTGCATTTTATCAAATAATTTTATCTGCAGTAATTAACACAATCATATGATTTTTCTCTTCTTTTTTGAGGGGGGAGGGGCAGAGGAAGAGGGAAAGAGAGAATCCCTAGCAGGCTCCACTCCCAGTGTGGAGCCTGACACAGGGCTTGATCCTACCGTCGTGAGATCATGATCCGAGCTGAAATCAAGAGTCCGATGCTGAGCCAGCTGAGCCACCAGGTGCCCCTTTCTAGCTTTTGAATCGAAAGTGTAGCCTACTTAGTTTTTATTATTCTTATTTTCTAAATAGGAATTTAGGGCTGTAAGTTGTCCTCAGTGCTACTTTTCCAGCAGCACAAAGGATGTAGCGGACAGCACTCTTATACAATTCATTTTTATACAGTTGATGATTTCCATTTTGGTTTGTTTTTCCTTTAACCTACAGGGTTTTTTTGGGAAATGTGTTTAAAAAAATTTTTTTTAACATTTATTTATTTTTGAGAGACAGAGAGAGACAAACCATGAGCAGGGGAGGGGGAGAGAGAGAGAGAGGGAGACACAGAATGAAGCAGCTTCCAGGCTCTGAGCTGTTTGTTAGCACAGAGCCTGATGCGGGGCTCGAACTCACGAACTGCGAGACCGTGACCTGAGCCGAAGTCGGACGCTCAACCGGCTGAGCCACCCAGGCGCCGTGAAAATGTGTTTTCAAATGTCTACCTGTGTAGGATTCTTCTGATATTATTTCACCTGTATGTTTTCTGTTTTGGGAATGTTTTTGAGTGCTCCTTTTTGGCCTAATACAAGATCACTTTTTGTGGATATACTAAAGACTAATGCTTATTTTTTATTCAGAGGCTCTCATCTCTAGTTTTCTGTCCTTGATTAGATGATTTCTGAGAAAAATGTGGTAAAAGTCTTTCCACAATTAGTGCTTTGTCAACCAAATATGCTGATATCCAAAGTCAAACAATTTTACAAAAAATAAAGGACACATTTCTGGTTTATTTATAAAGTTCAGTTCGACCATGGTACCTGTCATATCCTAAGAAAGTGAGGAGTCACCTATATAGATGGGGCTGTAAAACTCTAAAGACTTGATATTATAAAGATATCATTTATTATTTTAAAATACAGAGTAAGTCTTGGGAATAAAAGGTACAGCATAGAGAATATAGTCAATGGTGCCGTGACAGTGCTGTATGATGACTTGTAGTAGGTACGCTTGCCGTGAGCATAAAGGTTAGAACTGTCTAATCACTAGGCTGTGAGCCTGAAACTAATGTAACATGTGTGTCAGCTGTACTCAAATTAAAAAATTTAAAAATAAAATAAAATACAGGGCTTGTTCGAACCACTTTTAAGAATCTCTCTAACCTAATGGAATATTCAGAGATGCGGTCAAAGATGCGTTTCTACATTATTTGTAATAATCAAAAATCCCAGGTAAGTGTCCAGTAGTGACAGTTAAATGAAGAGACATTATGTGATTTTTTTAAAAATCATATTTTTAAAAACAGTGTTTAATATTACAGGGGAATTAAAATGTCTTTATTTAGCAAAGCAGGATATAAAATAGCATGTGGTATGATTACATTTTGAGAAAAGCAATATATGTACATTAAATAGATGCATAGAATAAAAGTTTTTTAACAGTTATCTCTATGGTGTAGATAATTTGATTTGTTTTTCATATTTGGCTATGTTTTCAAATCTTTTTTAAACATTAAGTTACATTATTATTAAATATAATGAAATGTATGTCTTTAGAAACGTCTTTTACCACATAGATTTTTTTGTTTAGGATGTATGGAACCTAAAAATCAGGATAGCACTAACATTTAATATTGAAATATCTAATTGTAAAGGCAGAAGTGCTTTAAATGGTTATGGCAGATTTAATCTAAAATATGCTCAATGACATTTAAATTAAAATAGTGTCACATGGACAAGGAGTAAGAAGATGATACATTTTGTTCTGGAGAGTGCACAGGGTGGGGGGGTTGGTGGGGGAATTGGTGTTCTTTTCTACTATTGGTAGTAGTGATAGACAGCATGTGATACACACCTTAGTGATAGCTGTTAAAATTTTGGATATTTATATCCTTTGACCCAGAAAGTTCTCTGCTATGAATTAAACCACAGCATTTCTTTTTTTTTTTATTAAAAAAAATTTTTTTAATGTTTATTTATTTTTGAGAGACAGAGAGTGAGACAGAGTGCAAGCCAGGGATGGGCAGAAAGGGAGACAGAATCTAAAGCAGCCTCCAGGCTCTGAGCTGTCAGCACAGAGCCTGATATGGGGCTTGAACTCACGAGCAGTGAGATCATGACCTGAGCTGAAGTCAGACGCTTAACCGACTGAGCCACCCAGGCGCCCCAACCCACAGCATTTCTTATAAAAGGACAAAGGATTTCACTCAGTACTATTTATAATCGCAAAATAAAATAAAATAAAATAAAATAAAATTAAATTAAATTAAATTAAATTAAAAAATAGAAAAAGTGCTAATATCCATCAGTATGGAACTGGTTCAACAAATTGTGTTATATCTAATCTAAATAAGGGAATATTATACAAGCCTGAAAAATAAAGGGGATCTTTATGGAAAGTGACGTGAAAAAATGTCCAAGATGCATTGTTAAGTGAGTGAAACAAGTTGCAAAATAGCAGGTATGGTATCATCTCATTTTTGTAAAATAGGTTGTGTGTGTGCACATTCACACACAGTATTATATGCATTAAAAATATCTTGGAGAGGGGCACCTGGGGGGCTCACTCAGTTAAGCATCTGACTTCAGCTCATGTCATGATCTCATGGTTCATGAGTTTGAGCCCCGAATTGGTCTCTGTGCTGACAACTTGGAGCCTGAGCCTGCTTTGGATTCTGTGTCTCCCTCTCTCTCTGCCCCTCCCCTGCTCACTCTCTGTCTCTCTGTCTCTCTCAAAAATAAATAAACATAAAAAATTTTACAAATATATTTTGGAGAAATAGGTATGAAATAGTTAACAGTATTTACCTGTGAGCAAAGGACAGGACCTGAGTGACTTCACTTCAGGTATTACTATAATTTTGAATTTTTACAATAAACAAGAATTACTTTAAACAAATTTTGATAAAAACAAATTTTAAAAGTTGAAAAATAGCACTGCAACCAGATATTACTTTGTATGTCCTCTCTGTTTGTGGTAGTATGCCTAGACGTGTAACAAGCACGTAAAATAGAATCACGGCTCTGGAGAAGCTTGTCCTCCGAAATTCTTTTTTTTTCACAGGTATACAACATTCATATAATTATTTTTAATTGGTAGTAACATGATAATTAATTTTCCAGAAGTCTAATAGTTACAATTTAGTAATTCCTTTTTAAAAATAAAAAACATTGAGCCATAATTGACAGATAACGTTGTGTGAGTTTCAGGTGTACAACATGATGATTCGATATTTGTGTACATTGAAAAATGATCACCATAGCAGTTCTAGTTAACACTTGTCAGCTTACATAACATCTTAGTAGTTTCTTCCCTCAGTGAACTAGGGGTGAAGTTCACGGATGTTTATCGTATACAGGTCAGATAATCCCAAGGTGGATATTTAACTTGTCTCAGAAAAGAATTAGATGGGTAGAATTAGTAACATTAGAGAAAACTTCAAAAGTTCCTATGAGTCATAATAAAACTTGTAATGTTTGCACCACTGTGTCTTTAATAGTAGATGTAGAAGTAAGTCTTGGGGAGAATTTATCATTTATGATGGGTCATAACTATCATGTAATGTTAAAGAGACTAGTGCAGGGGCACCTGGGTGGCTTAGTCAACCGAGTCACCTGAGTGTCCTGCTCTTGATTTCAGCTCAGGTCATGATCCCAGGGTTGTGGAATCGAGCCCTGCTTGGGCTCTGTGCTGAGTGTGGATGGAGCCTGTTTGAGACTGACTTTCTCTCTCTCTCTCTCTCTCTCTCTCTCTCTCTCCCTCTCTCCCTCTCTCCCTCTCTCCCTCTCTCCCTCTCTCCCCCTCCCACCCCTCTTCCTCTGCCCCCCCTCCCCGATTCGTGCTCTCGTTCTCTTTCTCTCTAAAATAAAAATGAGGGGCGCCTGGGTGGCGCCGTCGGTTAAGCGTCCGACTTCAGCCAGGTCACGATCTCGCGGTCCGTGAGTTCGAGCCCCGCGTCAGGCTCTGGGCTGATGGCTTGGAGCCTGGAGCCTGTTTCCGATTCTGTGTCTCCCTCTCTCTCTGCCCCTCCCCCGTTCATGCTCTGTCTCTCTCTGTCCCAAAAATAAATAAAATACGTTGAAAAAAAAAAATTTAAAAAAAATAAAATAAAATAAAAATGAAAAAATTTTAAAAAGATGAGTGCATGTGTTTAACTTTTGAGTTGATTTCTCATTTTCATTTAGTGTACCTGATGAACTTTAAAATACCTGTTAATTCATGCAATATTAAGCTATAATTTCCACTCAGTGGCATTTATATTTCTTGAGCAGTTCTGTAATCCCTTTAAATGCCTAGCTACCATAAAACTTTAACTAAAAGCCAAGGTTAGAAAAGGATGAGCAATAAACCATTAATTGTAGGTAATTATAAAGCTAGATTTTTTAAACAACATTTACAGAAATGTCACATCGCTGCAGCTCACATACTCAGTGTTTTCATTCTTCCATGTTTTATTTCTGGTGTCTGAAAAATAAATGTGGTGCAATGGTCAAAGCAAAAGTGTAATAAAGCAAATTAAACATGAAGCAGAAGAAGCAGAAATAATTCCATGTGCAGTTTATTCCCTGAAACTTTGTAAATAGGTGAAGCCATTATGTTCTTTAGAATCATTGGCAGATACTTGAAATAAGTGCTACCTTGAATGACTGAGCTAAATTCCTGATAAGAAGATCACAAAGACAATAAAATGAAAGTACTGGCTTAAAATAATGATGTCAAATTCTTTTGTATAAAAACTAAAAGTCACTGCAGGTAACTGCAAGACTTCACTTTTAACCACTTTTAAACTCACGCATTAGTTTTCGCCTTATTCTTTTCTGTCCCTCTAAGCTCTAACCAAGCTGACAATGTGTTTTCAGTAAGATTTGTTTAATATGGTGTTTGAATGCACACCTATGTCAGGAGCAATGCTAGGTCTTTAGAACTGTCAGAGGAGTCTTCTGGTTCCCTTTAGCTGTGCTCCCCGCTGGCGGGATACTGTGACTCTTGTAGACTTTGCCCCTAACACCCTTACCCCTTTATTGGGATTAGTTATTTTTGCATTCTGTTTTCCACTGCCAAAGTTTAACTTCTGCAGTTAGCCTCATCAGCACCTCTGGCCATCTTCAGCTTTGTATATATCCTTCCAGCTTCCCATCCAAATGCAGAGAAAGGGTGTTCCAATTGCTTCCGTGCTGGCTGCTGCACCTGTACCTGATGACATATAACTCTTTCCTGCCCCAGCACTTGCTTCCGCATTCATCCTCACTCTCTCCAGGGTCTTCTGCCTTTCCCTCTGAATTCAGCCACACACTTAAGCCTCACTATCGTAGTAGTATGTGCCTTTGTACTCCTGTTCTCTATTATTCCTTGTTACGACAAAACACATTGAATACATGGTTCATGTACATGGTTCATGCCAGTAATTCATGAATTCATGAATTAATTCATGAATTAATTCACAAATAGATAATAAAACCAGATAATACAATGGTATGTTCTGGACCTATGCCAGCAAACTATACATACTCGAGTATAGCATTTATGACTCTGTGTTAAAGTTATTTGTTTACTAATCATTTATTTACCCCTTTGATTGTGAATTCTTGGAAAGTAGAGAACAGTCTTATTTAACTTGTATTTCTAGCTGGTACTCATAAAAGTGCTGAAAAACCCCTCCGATAATAATGCCTACACACAAAATGACACATCTCTGAATAACCTATCACTTAGTATTATTGTCCCTGTTCTGCAAGAGAGTTAACTAAAACCTGAGAAGTTTAAGCTTTTTTTTTTTTTTTTTTTTTTTTTTTTTTTTTTTTTTTTTTTTTTTTAATATGACATTGCTCCTAAGTGACTGGCCAGGAATTTGAACCTAGGTGCTGGGGCTCCAAAGCCTACAATATATATAGGGCAGGAAATGTGTTACTCGTTTTTATATTCCTAATACCTAATACTGTGCTCAAACGTTGTAGTTAGTCAATGAAAATATTTGAAATAAGAACAAAAAAGTGATATTTAAAGTTAACCAGATTTAGCAAATGAATTTTTTTAACTATTTAAATTACCAGAAATCTTAACTATTTTAAAATTATGCTTAAGGTAGTGACAGGAAAAACATGAATTTTAAAGAGTACTGTTCTTGAAAACATGGAACCCTACAGTGTGATCAGAGGTAGTGAGAAGAGTCTCCACTCAGATACTGCTCCTGTCACTGTTCCATTTTGACCTTGGGCCTGTATGTTTCATATACTCATTAATTCAGCAAATTTTTATTTAGGTTCTGCCAAGTTTCTGACCCTGGACTAGATATCAAGGAGTAGAAATAGTCATGATTTTGGTCTCAAGGAGCTTAGAGTCTAATGGGAGAGACAAATATCCATCATAATGAGAGAAATAAATATAAAATTACAGCGATGGCAGGTGTTGGACAGGAGTTAAATGGAACTGAAGGAACACATCATAGGAGAACTAGAAGTAATTACAGAGATCCAGGAAATGGCAGTTGTTCTGAAATCTGAAGACTGAGTAGGGGTTAACTAAGCCAAGAGAGGAGAAGAAGGGAAGGGCCAATGGAGCAGCACAGGCAAAGGACCAGTGGATGATGGGGCTTGTGACATATCAGAGAGAATGGCAGGGAGAGGGAGACAGGACATGCAGCTGGGACTTGGGAAGGAAGGCCCAGTCTTGACAGGCCGCCATGGGCCACCTGAAGGAGTGTTATTTCTATCCAGCTACAGAAGGGAAAACATGGAGAGTTCTAGGCAAACAGACATCAAGACCATATCTCATAGCTTTAGTGGACAGTGGGTTAGAGGACAGGACTGAGTGACAGTAGCAGGCCAGGAGTCCTTTGGAGGAACCCAGAGACATAATGATGGTGGTAGAGAGGAAAGAAGTGAATGGGTTTGGGCTGGATTTTAGAGGTAACATCAACAGGAAGAGCAGAAGGAAGGGTGGATTTGTCGAAGATGTTCCTAGGCTTCTAGCCCATGGATGGTGATACCCTTGCTAAGGTGGGAACACCTCCAGAGGACCAGCTAGGTCCAGTTGGCTATATGCTGAAATTGAAGTGCCCTTGAAACCACCAGGAAGGAATGTCTGGGAGACACCTGGGCATATAGGCTGGGTACTCTTAGGAGCTCCAGACTGTTGTCACCCAGATGGACATGATCCCTTCTGCCCCTGAGTTCCCACAGTGCTTTGGGCCTCTCTTCCTGCTGGTATTAAGAGTTCCCATTTTGGATTATGGTTATCTTCCTGTGTCTTATATTGTTTGCTAAGTGAAATTTAAGTCCTAAAGTCTTTTCCCAGTAGCATAAAGATTTAATAACTTTTGAAAGTGCAATTACGTCTTAACTTTATATAATATGCGCTTATTGAAAAGTCTTGAAAATTGTCCTAATGAAGGAAAGGGCTAAAGTCTATAGTGGAGGCACTTGGAATTCCTCCAGAGGCTCCTGTTTCCATCTGGTTTCAATTCTGGTGCTGGCTCTTTTTCCCTGATTACGGATTTTTTTTCTTTTAATGTTTATTTATTTATTGGAGAGAGAGCACACGCTTGCAGGGGAGGGGCAGACAGGGAGGAGGGGAGAGAATCCTAAGTAAGCTGTGCACTGTCAGCATGGAGCCTGATGTGGGGCCTGATCCCATGAACCCGTGAGATCATGACCTGAGCTGAAATCAAGAATTGGACACTTAACCGACTGAGCCACCTAGGTGCCCCTCAATTACGGATTTTTAATATGAGGAGGTCTGCTCAAGTGGAAGACCTTGTATGGCTGTCTAGAAGGGGCAGTGAGAATGGAGAATCCCATTCTGGACTCCAAGAGTACTGCCTTCCTCTAAAAGGTCTCAAAGAACAAATCATGTTCTTTACCCAAGCCTCAGGTGACACTAGGGCAGAGGTAGAAAGACAGGCCCTTGATAAACATGGAGACTTTTCACAGGGCCTTTTTGAGGCTGGTTTCCCAGGGAAATCCTGGTGGCCTTTCCCGAGTAATGAGGAGGAATTGAGGCTAGGATTTGGTTCCTCATTCATTTCTTCAAGGCACAGCTCACTGAAGCCTAGAATCATTCAGATTTCAGGCCCTTGCTCTCTTAGGTAGTAGGCTCGACTACTTTGAAACATCTAGTGTGGAGCACATGAACAGCTTATTAGGGGTTTTCATTAAAATAGTTTGGGACCCCTGTGAAGGATTAGACTTCCAAATTGCAGGGTCCAGAAGATGTAGCTCTTTTGAATGTTTACACTGGTGGAAAGGTCTGAGAGGCTCAGGTAGGGGGTGGGCCTTGCCAAAGGGCTTCCAGGCCATGGGATGCTCAGACACAGGCACATCCTGGAGTTATACCATGGAGATTCTTCCAGGTGGCTGGGGATGGGGGGGTGAGGGGAGGTGAGAAGGTGTACCCTAAGCTGAATGGCTGGAGACTGGTTGGGCAGAAGTCAAGGGTGTCTGAATTGGGAAAAGGAAGCTTTTGAATTGAGGTGCCCTGAGTCGTGGGGGCAAAGCTCATCTGAGTGCCATGTCCTAGCCTTGGGGAAGCCATCCTCTTTCAGACCCCTCTTGCCAGCAGAAAAGCTGCTGCTAGTCTTTCAGGAGACCTGGCTCTCCTTGGCTCAGGTCTGGTTCAGGTGAGCTCCTGCTGGACTGCATTAGGCTGGCTGACCACATGGTACCTGATGGGGCCTCTGGTCCCATTGTAGAATGAACTGATAGGAGAAGGCAACACTGAATCTTGCTCATCTGGGTGATTTCCTCTGGGGAAGAAACTGGCAAAGGAGCAAAATGGACCTCTCAAACGCCTATTGAGAAAAAGGGGGATGGTTATAAGAGGCCACAGTCCAGATCACAATGGTATTAAGGTTCTCCAGAGAAGACAATTGATAGGGTGTGTGTGTGTACACACACATGTATGTATATGTATGTATGTGTATGTATGTGTATGTATATACATATTAATATAAACGGAGAGAGAGACAATTGATAGAGGTATGTGTGTACATTCATATGGCTATAAATGGAGAGAGAGAATGAGAGACTGATTTTAAGGAATTGGCTCGAGTGATTGTTTGGGCTGGCATGTTTCAAAACCATAGAATAAGCCAGCAGCAGCCTGGAGATTCAGGTAGGAGCTGATGTTGCAGTCTTGAGTCTGAAGGCTGGAAACTCAGGCAGATTTTCTGTGTTGCCTTCTGGAGGCAAAATTCCTTCTCCTGGAAACTCAGTCTTTGCTCTTAAGGCTTTGAACTAATTGGATGAGGCCTACTTAGATTATGGAGGTTAATCTGCTTTACTTAAACAAAACTGATTGTAAATATTAATCACCTCTTAAAAAAAACCCTCTACAGCCACATCTAGACTAGTGTTTGACCAAACAGCAGCACACCATAGTCCATGCAAGATGGCACATAAAATTAAGCATCACCAGCAATGCTCATTGTATACTGTCATCTAATAAAGGAAGGAAGGTCATTAGGTAAGCATTTTCCCCTCAAGGGATGGTGGGAAGAGGGGGAGAGAGAAGACTGTTGTGCTTATTTGTGGGACTTATTAATCTTTAGCTGCTTTTTGAACTTTGAGTCTTCTGTTGGGACGCGCTATAATGGCATTTGGGGGGCTGGCTTATCATAGATCATTCCCTCCTAAACAAGTTACCCTTATTGGTACCAGCCAGAGTCCCAGACTCCTGGTCTTCTGTTGGGACCCATATTTTTAGGTGGAAGCACCTTAAAGGTAGAATCAATATTTGTTCCTTTTGGTAACCCCATATTGTCTAGTACTGAGCCTTATACATAATGGGCATTATTCATTTGAAAAGTATTGAAGTCTTCCAAATTCAAGGCACTGTGCTAGGTATTAGAATAGCCATTGAGTATGTACTTATTGAGGGAATTATTTCACATCACTTTACATTATGATTTGTATTTCCTTCCCCCTCCCCTTCCCCGCCCACCCCGAATTAGAGGGGGAACAATTTCAATCTAGTATATCCTAGAACATAGAGTCCTGTAAGTGCTTCTTCCTTGGCTGGCATTCATGGTTCCTGTGATTGCCTCAGTTTAACCTTCCAGCCTCAGCTCTCACTGTGCTGCTCCCGTAGCCCACTCTCAGGCTGCCCTAGAGAAGCCTCTCTCCACAGTTCACCCCGACAACAGCTCCACTCTTTGTTCGATGTTCCTTCCACCAGAAATATGCTGTCTTGCCGGTTCCTTCCATGTTTACCCATTCAGATCCACTGTTGAGTAGACGAGGTGCTCCCTCAGGTGCTCCCCCAGGACCCCATGCTCACCATCTGCACCACAGCCCTTTCATGACTTCTCTTATGATGCCGTGTGTGTGTTTTCACCTCTGTGGTGAGAGCCTCTGGAGGACAGGGTCCTGGTCTCATTCTGTTTTGCACCCCTGCTCGGTACCTTGCACTTTGCAGGTCAGGTGTTAATGCAGTAGGACCCCAAAGACCTCCAGCAGTTCTTGCATGTTTGATATGTGTGTCAGGAATCTTTTCAGCCAACCACATTATTATTTTGAGCTGATTATTCAGTTTCCGGACAATCTCAGACTTTTCTTTTTGTATTTGGAATGTAGTCAGAGGACAAGAAGTGGCGATCTTTCCTGCCTGTTTTATTGTTGATAAGAGGATAGTTAACCAAAAAAAGACAGTCATTTGAAGGTTTAAAATGAATGGCTACAAGAAAGATTAAAAATATTTGTGGCTTCTTTATCAGTGGGCCTCATTTTCATCAATGCTCACAAACCGGTTACTGATGCTTTGCTCTGGGGGCCAGTGACAGCAATCTGGAACTTCATTTTCCTTATTATTGCAGTTAGCTGCCAGTGAGAACATTTAGTCCAGTAACATGATAGAAGGAGAGACAAGGGGAAAAGATATGAAAGGTGTAGAAAGAGGGTGGGCAGGAGCCTGCTGACAGTTCTTTTGCAGTTCAGTGAATTTGGGTCTAGTCTGGATATCACCACTGCAAGGGAGAAGAATACTCTACCCGGAGAAGTACTGGCGGCCACCGTGTTCTTGGGGACGTGATGATGTAAAGACATTCTTACAAGCTCATTAGCTTTCTCACTGTAGAAGCATTGGCAAGCTCAGATGCCAGACGACATTATGTCAGTGTACCAAGCCCAGAATCCTAGCAACAATTTTCGAGGTTGGAAACTTATTGAAAATGACTCTTTTCACATTAGGAAGTTTTGTTGGCAGAGAGGAAGCCAGATTTTGCCCTATGCCAAAGTGTAGGAAAACTCGTGTGTTAGCCCTGTCTGTTCTATTAGAACTTTTAGCTGGTACTTGCCCAGAGAGAAGAATTGTCAAGAAAAGACAATTGTGAAGAATGATGAGGTCTTTATCTTTGGAATGTTTACTCTTTCACAGCATCAATAATTTGTTTTTGTTGTTACCTTGTTTAGTTTTGGACAGTGTGCCCCAGGACCATTGTGAACCCAAATTGGAATCTCTGAATTTGACTAATATTTCAAAATCACCTGATGATGTGACTTACACATTATAGGGACACAAGCCACGTTTGTTGTGTGATTAAAAGCCTGCTAAGTATAAGGCATGAACTCTTACGGATATGTTCTCTCCCTCCCAGAGTGCTCTGTGTAAGTGAATTATATTGGCTATGTGGTTTAATTTTTGAAAAAGTATAATTTATCAAACCACCCTTAACTACAATTGTCATAATTTTTATGGGTTTATTTTAATAATATAATATTGGTAATATACTAGTTAAGCAGCAAAAATGAAAAAAAGTGCATTGTTCCCCAGTTTACTTTCCATTTGAATTTTTAAAAAATGGTTGCTTATTTTTGAGAGACAGAGACAGAACGCAAGCAGGGAAGGGCAGAGAGAGAGGGAGACACAGAATCGGAAGCAGTCTCCAGGCTCTGAGTTGTCAGCCCCCGATGCGGGGCTCGAACTCAAACTGAGATCTTGACCTGAGCTGAAGCCAGAAACTCAACCAACTGAGCCACCCAGGAGCCCCATACTTTCCATTTTAATGCAAGCAAATATTTTGTCAGTTAGATTTTTACAAATAATAACATACTTTAAAGTTTTATATTGAAGGTTTGGGAAAAGAAAGTCAATAGTAATCTGACTAAAATTGTGACTGTCTTCTTTTTCACCTTCTATGAGAAAGTTTCAATAGTAGTGGGGCATCATACCGAGTTCAGAATGGCAATGAAGGTGCTTGCAGTTTGGCTTATTTGGTTCAAGTGTAGGTACATCTTCCGAAAGACTGATATTTTGTGCATCACGTCCAGTGACTGCACTTGAAGGTTAATTTAATTGTTGGCTTTCACTTCTTTGGGTTTCTCTTTCCTAGATAGAAAAGCAGTTGCCACCTACTTGATTCCACAGTGCTCTTTATATAAGAACCATGTGATGAACTGCATCTTGAATTTAGTTTCTGGAAGAATCTCAGCAAAGACTTTTGGTTGCTTAATTTTGTTGGACAGTAGAAGTTGTGTAATCCTGTATATTATCATTTGTGACTTTTCTGTCACAACAATTTCATATCTAACTATAGCAGTTTGTTCACCTCAGGTGTGTGGTGACATCTTCTCTTAAAGCTTTTTTTAGATGTTCTATTTTCTTCACCCACCAATTATGCTCTTTTATATTATGCTATAACCATATGTCACTTAAGGTTCTTTATAAGTAGGCAGGATACACATTTCTAAAAATATGTTTTCTGGTTAATACTTCCATCCCTATGAAAGTGGTGGAAGGAGGGAACATCTGAGGCAGAGAAAGTGTTTGCTTCCTGTCCAGAAACCCAGAGTACATTAGAAATGTCCATGGCAGGGCACCTGGGTGGCTCAGTCGTTAAGCATCTGACTTTGGTTCAGATCATGATCTCACGATTCATGGGTTTGAGCCCCACATCAGGCTCTGTGCTGACAGTGTGGAGCCTGCTTGGGGTTTCTCTCTCTCTCCCTCTCTCTCTGCCCCTCCCCTACTTGCATTTCCTCCTGCTCTCTCAAAAATAAGTGAATAAACTTAAAAAAGAAAAGTCCATGGCACCTGGGAGACACTCCATAAAACACAACGAACTGATATGACTATACCATATAAATTTTCCTCCAAACTGGAAAATTAAGACCTGTTCTTCACTGTGCCTTTTTTCTTCATCCAGACTCTGTCCTTGTATCATTGTACCAATTTATGTAGGCTTTTGCAAGTTTTGAGGAGCTTCTGAGCCACAGTATTTGCATGGCTGGCCATTTCTTTTTTCTTTTCCCACTTTGGGGCATGTGTGTTTTGGGGCGGAGGGGATGGTGTTTGTCATCATCAGTGCAGCTTTTGGCACCTACTACATTTATCAAACCCAGGAAACGTGGCCCAAAGCCAAGACAGAAACTCACACTTCTGGGCAGAGGGTTTTCCACCCATTTTGAATTGAAAAGCAAGTGTTAGAGGTTGCCCGGACCCGCCTGGTTTAATTTAGTGTTTAATGTCTAGCAATTGTGTCTTCATTTTCCCCTTGATTTGTGAGCCCCTCAGTGAAGGGCAAAGTGACTGTCTTTGTCAACAGCATTGACCACTCTTGCTGCATTGCCCTTTCTTCTTGTTCTTTTCCTCAAAGGAGGGAAGCTGTTTAACAGCTGCATGTTTTCTTACTGGAAAAAAAAATAATAATAATAAAAAGAAGAAAGCCAGAGTGAAGGTTTCTAAAAACATAATCCATTCTTCCATATTTAATGACAAAAAATTACTTTACCCTTAAGTATATTTTTATTTTTACATAGCTATGTCCTTACCTGTCTCTGCATTTCTTTATTCTATGCAAATGCTAATCGGTTAATCTCCCCTTAGTGGGTCTTTGCTTTGAGCTGTTTATCCATGGCAGTAGTATTGTTTTAGGTCTTTAAATTGTTCCTATTAACTTAAAGATGATCTAAAGTATATATTAAAGAACATCTGGGGGGGGGGGAAATCCCTCCAGGTCTCATCCCTCCCACACAACTATTTTTGCTTGTGCATTTTGCCTTCTAGTTGTACGCACAGAGCTGTTGTGAAGGGATGTTTATTGTTTGGGATTGAGCTTGTCGCCATCCAGCCATAGTCTCTAATCCAGCTCTCCTTTGGATTTATAAAACGCCCAACCAAGTTCATAAGTTTGTGGTCTGTGGCCATGACTCAAAACAGTGTTGAGTGATTTCTGTGGGAATAAGATGGCCCACATGGGAGAACGGCTTCAAGTGTCTTCATAGCTACGCTGTCACCAAACAATGTGGCCAGAATTGTCCACCACGGACTCATGCATTTATAATGCTAGTGATGACTAATTTAAACTGAGGTAATTTTAATAGGGACAGAGACATTCTAATTATAGAGACTTTTTCTCCTTTATCCAGAAAAGCATCCTAAGACATGTAACATTACCATTTGAGAGAATTTTATTCCTTCGTATGTCTAAGGATTCCATTGCATTTTGGAGTCACGTTTTCAAATGTAATGATTTTGTACCTCATTGTAGGTCAGAAGCAAACTACATTTTTCTATATATTGTGAAGACAGTCAAAATATGAAAGTATTTATTTTCAGCCATTTAGGTAAATTGTTGTTTACAACCGAGATAGGAAATGGGATAATTCTAGTTTCTGCAAAAAGCCATGTTATTATGTCTTCATATTTAAATGCGTGCAGGGTATTTCTTTTCTAATATGCAAAGCTTAAATAATAAGGCCCATTGACAGGTATTAATACTTGTTTTTAAAAGAAATGAATTACATAAACAGAGCTAATTTGTTTTTTAAGCTTATGATTTGTGAAAGAAGAAATAAATGTCTAATAATTCTAAGAATAAAACTAACCTACCATTAGCTATTTTCACTGGCTCTTCCTTTCTATTCCACCTGCTGATTTTGCTTAGTAGATTTACCATTGGTTGTGAAGGTCTGGAATGTTGGGAAAATGAGGTTTTGTTAAGTCATTTCCCTGGTTCTTTGATTATAAGTCTTCCTGTGTGGGCAGGAGTGTTAGAGCTTGTTTCAGTTCAACAGTATTTCAGTCTTTGAGAGGGATGATCATTCATAATTGACATGGACAGTCAGAAAGAAGAGAGTGTCACCACTAGGGGAAAAGAAGAGCTATGTTTTAAGGGTTATGACTTAAGAATCAGACCCGTGACTAGCAATTTCAGGTGTAAATAGATTACTTAAAAGAAGCTGAGATTGACTGCTTTCAAGAAGTACAAGTGCAAGAGAGTTCATTATTGATTTTTAGATGTGGGACTGTATCATTTTCAAAGAGATGATTTTATGGAATTCCTTCAATTACTTCTTTTCTTCAGTAACAGATGTAGTAACTTGACCTCCGTGTGTGTTAGTTATTTTAAGGCTTAGGGGTCCATAGGAAGCCTTCTCTAACTAAACATTTTGGCTGGGAATGGTGGCCCCACTCCAGGTGCCCATAACTCCCTGGGCATGCTTCCGTATCACGTTCTTTTAAAATTGTTATTTCTGCCATTTCCACAATACTTTAAGCTTTTTAATACTTCCACGGTGCCTGGCTCACAATGCTTAATAATTATTTGTTGAACTGAAACTAAACTAAAAGCCAAATTAGCATAAACATGGTCTGTCTCATGCCTGAAGTTAGTAATATACTTGATAAGTATAATATTCCATTTTTACACACATTCAAACATTGAAGGGTGGAGGTGAGGGAGACTTTGGCTTCTGATTCTAATCCAGTATCATTTTTAGCTTATTTCCTTCGGGGACTGAGAGTCCCATGGCTGTGCCTGTGCTTAATTTGTGTACTCCATGTGCTTTTGTCTGCACAAGGGAATATATGAAAGGATTGAGGGTTGTCGCCTCTCTGTTATAGTGCTTGGACACTGCCAAGAGGAGTGATGATGACTGTTTCACCATGGAATAGATGGAAAGCCACCTTTCTCTTTGTAGTCACTTACTCAGAGTACAGACGCATAGGTGGGCTGCAGTCACCCTTAGTAAGAGCGGATGGCAGTTAGCATGAAAGGGTGTTTGCTTGCTTCCAGTGGCAATTTCGGAGAGCTTTGTGAAAGGGACAAAGGTGTTCATCAGCATTAGGGACGTTCTTAATATTCCAGCCCCGTGGAGAGACCAAGAGGAGGAGAACCAAAAAATGAGGTGATCCGTGGAAACGTGACGTCACAAGCTGTCCGTGAGCCTGAGCGACCGTGGAGATATTGATAGGAGCGGTTAGTGGAGTCAAGACACAGGGAATTCTAATCTGTAGGAGGGAGATCTTGTCCAACTAACAGAAACAGTGAGAGGAGCTGTAAGGAGCAACCAGCCAGATATCTGCCAAGCTGAGGACTTTAATGGCCCTGTAAGTAGAAGAGAAGTCATGAGAAATGATGTTGAGCTACTTGTAAGTTCATCATTGTGGACAACTTTCCTAGCTTCCCTGAGTATTGGGCTTCTTCGTAGAAGGTAGGAGATAATAAGGCCTGCATCTTGGAGTGGTTGTGGGGTTTGCACTAGGCAATGCATGTGATTCACCTAGCACTGGGGCTGGCACACCACAGCTGCTTATTACTATGTTAGTTCCTTCCTGACCCTGCAGTTCTTCTGGTGTGAATTACCCCATCGATGGAAGAGCCAGCCTCTAGGGGTTCCTTAGCTCCCATTGTGGTCATGGTAGAACTGGTTTTAAAGCTCTAATGGAGGAAGAGCAAATGATCACCTAAAGATTGGCCCAAAACAGGTCAGTTGTCAGAGAAGCTCAGGATGCAGGAATCAAACTGGTGACAGACTCTCAGGTTACCGAGAACCCCAGTGGCATATAACTCCTCAATATTTGATATACCAGTACATGGTTCAGATTTATAGTTCATGTATCTTTGCTTTAAAAACAGGGGGTCTCTGAGTGCCAGATTCTTTTCTCTTTTCCTTCCCGATTTCATTTTCACAACAACCCTGTGGAATAAATTCTTCTCCTTTTGTAATATGAAAAAACTGAGGCCTACAGAGGACGAATCTAGTGGCCCATGGTCATCAGCTACTGGCAGGAGGGGCCAGGATTTGGACCCAGTCTGTCAGTTGTTACTGCCGTTGCTCGTCATCCTCCCACATTTGCTGAAATGCAGGAAGACTGCCCGGCAGGAGAGGCTTCAAAGACAGGCACAGCAGCCTTTGCCCTGCGAGTGCCTGGAAGGCCGCGACTGCCTTCTGCTTGGCAAACCCAGGGCCCGGCAACATCTGGCACATGGCAGGCTCTAGGTAAATATTTACAGAGTGGATGAAAGCCACAAGTTAAGGTAGAAAACTAATTATTTCAGCAAGTAGCAGGTTGTCAGCAATATGAAATTTGTCATCAACATTATTGAGTTACTGAAAACTATGTGACATTTATTAACACAGGCTCTGCACAAGTGGCTATACAGAATTTAAAGATCTGTGTTTAAAATTGGACAATATGTGAAAAACTGACACAAGATAAAATTCAGAAGATGTCAACAATTTTTTAAATGACTGAAGAGGCACATGCTGCTTCTTGGGAAGAGTAAGCTGATAAGCCTAAAAATAACTTTTAAAAATGAATGATACAAATTTTGATTCATGCATTCTCTGCTTCCTTTCCTCTGAAGTATACATATTCCAAGGTTGACATTGTAGAGATTTTTTAAAGCATTCTTTATTTTCATGTAAAGACAGCACAAACAACTTTCAATCAGATTGAAAATGAAAAGTAAATGTAATAATTTAAGAAGCAAATAGATTGGGCCAGTTCTTGACCAAATAAATGAAGCCATTAGCTGTCTGCTTTGTGAGAATTTTGATGATGGAAATGTAAAAGGCTAGTTGAACACTGGTATTTTATTAGTAACCACAGAACCATAAATCTGTTAAGGCTGGGATCTGACGGAAATTCTAGTAGGTTGAATAAGTCAAGTTTCTGTTAAATGAGGACTTTTCTCTACCGGTAAAAAGTAACCACCATGGCCATGGAGCTTCTTCTCAGCACAAGTGTATTGCACTTGGTTGAATCACCTCACTTCCCCCTTCCCTAGCAGACAGGAGTTTTAGCATAGAGCCAGACGCATCGAGATGCCTTTTCTTTTGAATCCATTTGGTCATGAAGAGTATTTAGAAATAGCAAACACCAGTCCTGTCATGGTAAAGGAGAGGCTTGTTTTTTTGTTTTGTTTTGTTTTGTTTTGTTTTGTCTCCCCAGAGAAAGCATCCTTTCAAGTAAGTACCTTTAGTGCTAGTTGACTTTTCCTTAGAAGTTCATTTCACAGACTTAGTGAAGATACACCAAATATTTGCAGTTTCATGCGGAGGCATGAAACTTTTGCTGAGGCTTTACCATTTCCTTTTTTTGAGGGGAATGGGATGCCTGTTGAGTTTTATGGAGAAGCTGTCCCAGATGCATGACTAAAGTCAGGTAGTCTTTCCATGGACAGCAGCACTGGGATTTGGCAAATGCAATTTCTGGCAAATCAAAAGGGATTTGGCAAATGCAATTTCTGTACCACAGATGGAAAGGAGCTACCTTCATAACCTTGGCTGTACCTGTATTATAGTTCTATACAGTGTGAATTTGTGTCCTTAGGGAAGTACAAGTTATTTTTTTTTTTAATGGTTATCGGGACTGAGCAAGTTGATTTGTTTGTATCAACTAAGTGAAAGCTACCTGTAATTTGCATTTGTTAACCCTAAAAACTTTCAAGTCAAGTATGCTTTTTTAAAAAAAGGTATTCGTCATTTCCATAAATTACCTCATTGGAATATTAGTTCTTAATTCTTTTTCAAGTTGTGCCTGTATCTAAGCATACATTACAGTGTCTTACATAATACTGGACATAGGAAGTCATTTAAATAGTATTTGATGATTCATTGAGGTTATTTGTTATGAAGATCTGATTGGGGCCATTTTTGATTTCACTCTCTCCCCCCCCACTTTATTTTTCTTTTTTGGAGGATAGTTAACTTTGCTTTCTCTTTATATATTAATGTGGCTTCTGGGGTGATATTAGGGTGAGTGAAGATTGTGGGAAGTTTTAGCAATGATCTTTATTTGTAATGTTTTAAAGTGTAAGACCAACAAAATGTTATTTCTTCCAAGAAATTTATACTGGCCTTGCTTACATTTATGACCGACAGCCCCTACTTTCCAGCCATTCATTCTCGAGATCAGTGATGAAATTTGCCAAGTGCTTGCTTTGTGCAAGCACCACACTAGAAATGTCAGCAGGAATTTGGAGTTAAAATGTGATAGGTCCCTACCCTTAAGGAGCTCCTTGTCTAGACCTACACTGTCTGATACATTAGCCCTGGACCCATGTAGTTACTGAGCACTGCACTGTGGTTAGTCCGAATTGAGATGTGCTGTGAATGTATGCTGTGTTGGGTTTCAGGGACGTAGTAGGACAAGAGAAGGCAAAGTGTCTTCATAGTTTTTATACTGGTTATGTGTTGAAATGATAGTATTTGGGGTTAGATAAAATAAACTATTAAAGCTTATTTCATCTGTTTCTTTTTATATTCTTTAAGGCAATTAAAACATTTTTTTTAATTTTTTTTTTTTAACATTTATTATTGAGACAGAGAGAGACAGAGCATGAACAGGGGAGGGTCAGAGAGAGAGGGAGACACAGAATCTGAAACAGGCTCCAGGCTCTGAGCAGTCAGCACAGAGCCCGACGCGGGGCTCGAACTCACATACCGCGAGATCGTGACCTGAGCCGAAGCCGGACACTTAACCGACTGAGCCACCCAGGCGCCCCGGCAATTAAAACATTTTAAATTACATATGTGACTCATACTGTTTTGGACACCACTGATCTATATAGTCTCTACTTTCTTCTGGTGCTATCACC
The DNA here is from genome assembly GCF_023721935.1 of Panthera uncia. Classification (NCBI taxonomy): domain Eukaryota; kingdom Metazoa; phylum Chordata; class Mammalia; order Carnivora; family Felidae; genus Panthera; species Panthera uncia. Next base: position 131,182,161 of record NC_064810.1, read on the forward strand.
AAGGGAGAATGTCCATCACCCAAAGATAATTCAGTGTTTTCTCCATAAATGCTCTTGTTTATAACTACAACAAATAATAGCAAAGACTAACAGGTTAGGAAATCAGAGTATTACGCTTTTTTATTAGCCCTTTAACCCATTATGTAAACACGAGGCTAGATAGTACAGTTTGTTTCTGTCACAGTATGATACAAAAAAAAAAATAGGGAAACCAAGATTCCCAGGTGCTTAGAATAGAAATGAAAAAAAGGGAAGAGGCAGGGGTGGGAAGGAGAGCCATCCTTCCCATATGTAATGATGAATGCTTGATGTGCGTGCAGATGTCCAGGAAAGCAGGCATCTGAGGCTGCTGCTTATCTGGGAATAATACAGGCAGAAGAGAAAGCTCGCATCAGACCCTTGTAAAATGCTTGTCATAGGAGAGGATGATGGTGCTGCTAATAAGAATAGTAGTGATAAGATCAAATACATTGACTACATTTGACATTTACTGACGGTGTCAAGAACTTCAGTAGGCATTTCTATATGATTTAATTTCTACATTGTTTAATACCGAGCAACAGTTCTAGGAAGCAGGCACTGTTATCTAGTCCATGTTTCAAAAGCAGCGGGCCAGGATCAGTAACACGGGAAGTGGTGGTCCAGATGCCAGCCCCAGTCCATGGTGGCCAGATGCCAGATACCTGTGGAAGCCGCGGACGCCGTGGCCAACCGATTTCCCTCTCTTTATGAGGACAAAGTGCTTGTCAGCTCCCAGTGAGCTCTTAGAAGGCAGCTCTGTGTAATTTTTTTAAAGCTTTTTAAATGTTTATTTTTGAGAGAGAGAGAGAGAGAGAGAGAGAGCGAGCGGGGGAGAGGCAGAGAGAGAGGGAGACATAGAATGCAAAGGAGGCTCCAGGCTCTGAGCTGTCAGCACAGAGCCCAATGAGGGGCTCCAACTCACGAGCCGTGAGATCGTGACCTGAGCTGCAGTCGGATGCTCAACTGACTGAGCCACCCAGGCACCCCAGCTCTGTGTAATTTTTAGCCATTTAGAGCCATGAGATTAACTGGGGAGTCAATATCAAGTAAACGTCTTCTGTGTCCAGCAATCCCAGCCAAGTGAGACTTGAGGACTAGTAATGTAAAAGTCTTGCTCAAGTCAGCCTACACAGTGCTTTCACATTTAGTATCTCCCCCGTGCCTTACCCTGCCTCACACCTCACTTCCTTGCTTGGCTTCAAGAACTCACACCCCACCTCCAGTATCCCCTCCTGTCAATTGTATCCCCTTTGTGAAGGGCTCCCTGACATTGCCTGCTCTCTACAGTGATTACTCACGCCTCTGTTAGTCACCTCCAGAAGATCCTACTCCCCATTTGTATATTGCTTCTCCTTTTGTGGGCTACACAGGCAATGCTGTGTGATTTGCAGGAAGGCCAGACTGTGGAAGAGGCAGGGGTCGCAAATTCAGAGGAATCTGAATTGCAACGTCCAAGGGTAAGTGGTGAGCCCAAGCCGGTGCCTGCAGGGCTGCACCTCCTGGGAGTCACGGGAGAATAGAACTCTGTGCAGCTGAGGGTCTCATTGTGCTCCCAGCAAGGTCAGTGCAGATCACAGGGGAGCTGGGCAAGGACTCAGTTCTAGCCAGGCAAGCCGGAGACTGGGCTACATAGGGGCTGAGTAGGGAGAACTGGAGCAACTTCAGAAGTAAGGAAGAAGCAGCTATAAGGACTAGGTCACGGTGCCCAAAGGTCCACATGGCTGGCTGTCCCCTGGTTCAAGGCAGCAAGACTAAGCCACACCTCACAAACACCTACAGGTGGATTCCTGGCCTGGGTAGGAGGGGCTCTCACACTGCACAAGGTTGGGAGCATCCAGAGAGACCAAACAGCCAGCCTGCCTGTCTACGTCTGTTCGGCCTGCGAACGTCTGTTAGCTGACATTGGACTTTGGTTATACCTGACTCTGCAGTGCCTGACACTTGGTAAGGACTTAACATGTTAGTAATAAGGTCACTTTCAAGTAGGGTGACTGTATGTTTCAGTTTGCCCAGGGCAGCCCCTGATTTTGTGGCGTATTTATTAGTAATTCCCACTTTGATTCTCAGAAGTGTTCCAGTTTAGATGTCACTCTACCTTGGGGGAATAAAATCTAATTACTGGTGGTCTATGGGTGCTGGGGGCCTGTGCCTTCACCTTTCTGTTGGAGGCATCTGTTGGGGGCACTGCTTCATTCCCCAGTACTCTTTCCCTGAAAGTCTTCCCTGCAAGAAGCTGGGGCCTTGGCGAGTCAGTGCAGAGTTGCATGGTGGACAGAAGGTCAGCTTCTGCACTCTCAGAAATTCAAGCACTGTTTAGAAGTGGGTAGGGGCGCCTGAGTGGTTCAGTCAGTTAAGTGTTTGGTTCTTGGTTTTGGCCGAGGTGATGATCTCACGGTTTGTGGGATCCAGCCCCCCACTGGGCTTGGATTGTCTCTCTCTGCCCATCTCCCACTTGTGCCCACTCTCTCTCTCTCAAAATTAAAAAGAAGAAGGAGGAGGAGGAGGAGAAGGAGGAGGAGGAGGAGGAGGAGGAGGAGGAGGAGGAGAATGTTAGTGGATATATCAGTCTGATTCCTGGAATAAGGATGGCATCCTGTTTAGAAGGGCTTTTGTAATTGGTTTGCAGGTAGGCTTAGAATTAGTCCTTGTTGTTACTCCTGGATAGGTTTAATGAAATAAATGGTATTTTAAATTTACATTATACAAATGATACTATGATTTCTCTTTAGATCACATCAGTCTTTCACCTTTTACATTATACAGTTGACCCTTGAATAACACAGGTTGTGCCACTGACCCCCTTGCATGGTCGAAAATCCACATATAACTTGACTCCCCCAAAACTTAATAGCCTACTCTTGACCTTACCAATAACATAAACAGTTGATTAATACATATTTTTATAAGTATTATATACTGTATTCTTACAGTGAAGGAAGCTAGAGAAAATAAAAGGTTTTTAAGAAAATCAAAAGGAAGAGAAATACATTTATAATACTGCCCTGTAAAAAAAATCCATATATAAGTGGACCTGCCCAGTTCAAACCTGTGTTGTTCAAGGGTCAGCTGTCATACCTTTGTAGAAAAGCTAAGCATTCCTTATAAATGCCTATATTTCATTTTCACACCAGAATCCTGAAACATATTAATGAAAAGCCTTTCTAGTTCCAACCCTCAAAACCAAGAGTTATATGTGGTATGTACTTTGTAAGATTGCCTGAGCTTCCTGATTTTATGTTCTGTACAAAATAGTGTAGAGACCCCTATTAACAGCGTCTTCTGCGTTGTATTGTTTAAAATATGAGCCAGGTTTAGGAAGCTGTATTTAGAATGAGTTCTGTACCCGCTGCATATGGAATCACTTGTACTTTTCTCTCAGTAGCCAAGTCCCATAGCAGTGAGGGCTGGAAATGGTGACACAGGATTTCACTGAAGCAGTTGAATTGCTTTGGTCACTGGCCGCATCGACCATTTAAGATGCATTAATGATGAGATTTTACTGGTTTTTAAAACTGCTTTTCATTTTAGTTTGATGAGCTAATTAATCTGGAAGGGACTTGTGGTTTTAAAAGGGTATACGGTGATTCAGGAAGATGGCAGAACCGGACCTTCTGCAATCCAAATTGGCACTGCTCTGCTTTGCAAATGCTGTAGGCTAATCGCTCGAGTCTTACGGATTCCTGCCAGCTAGGCATTGGCATTTTTATTGATTTCTTAACCCAAGTGTGGCTTTTAATAAAAAAATTAAAAAAAAAGCCTTACTATGGCCCTGACATAAAGTGTATATGTCATTGCTGTATATCAAGTAGACACAAAAGTTGTGAAGGCATATCTGTGCCATTTCAGCCGATGTTTGCGTTAGAAAATCTTTTATTTGCATATAAAACCTCTAAGGAGAAAAGCGGTAGGTTTGGAATTGACTCTAATTTTAAGGATGTTCAATAATTAAAAAAAAAATTGGACTGTAACAATGTGTACTATGTAACATTTTGAGATAATTGTTGACCGTTTGAAAGTTATTTTAGAAGTTTGCAAGTTTCTGTCTGGTGTTTGAAGTAGTAATCTTTGAGTTCATTCATTCAGGGGGGTTGATAAACTGTATAACATGTAAACATGATATATCCTTGAGCTCAGTTTTACTAGACTGTTAAGGCAGAAATAAAATAAATGCCTACATAAATGGACTGGTGATTCTAAAGTTGTAAAACAAATGGGGCCTTTTTCATTTGTTGACCTTTTAAAACAGGTGGTGAGTTGTATTTGCACACACAGAAAAAATGCGTATGATATCAAATATTTGCACATATTTGTATTTTTTCTGTCTGTGGCACAGTAGCGTGCACTCCCAAGCTTGGGAGGCCTTCTCAGAGGAGTTGCTGACTCACATCCAGCCTCCTCTGGCCTGCTTCCCCTTCCGCTGCTCCCAGGCCCCATGAGCGGCTTCAAACCTTGTAGGCTCTTTCCTGTCTCTTTGCATATGCTATTCCCTCTGATTAGCCTTCCCTTCCTTTTCATCTTCCATCAGGATCCAGCTCAAAAGTCACCCCTTGGGGGAAGCTAATGACAATCTCATCTCCTCTTGCTTTCCCAGAGGACTTTGCTCCTTTAGAGACATGTTCTCTTACTCCTGCATTGTTAATTTCCCTTCTTTACTGGTTGAATCCCTTCAGCATAGAAAACTGCTCTATGGTTTCTGGTGTGAATAAACTCTTTCTCTCCCTCTAACTACCTTCTTCATGGAGTTAACCACACTTACTGTCTTTATTCCTCACTTTCCTTTCAGTCCTCAGGCCCCTAAACTATCCCTCAATATTCCCATCTAATTAGATGTCACCATTGTGTACCATTTCGCTGAGCCAGGAACTTGGCAGCTGTCTCAGATTCTTCCATTTTCTCACGTGCTGCCTCCAGTCCATTAGCCGGTGTCATCAGCTCTGTCACTGACATTGTGAAGCCATCCTCCTCTCTCTGTGTCTGTCACCACTGTGACTCCAGCTACCATCGTCCCACATGTGGGGTGCTGTGATTGTCTCTCTGCTTTTACCTCATCCTCAACTACTGTCCACTTGGCCCTATGTTAAAAGGCCAAATGAGACCACAGCAGTCTTCTTTAAGAAGTTGTCCTTGGAATGAAATCCAGTGCCTTCCTGTAAGATTCTGCAGGATCTAGCATCTGCCTCTCTGTGGTTTCATCCCCTTCCAGTCTTACCCAGCTAACTACACATCAGCCACACTGGTCTCCTTTGTGTGCTGGAGTACTCAAGTTCATATGGGTCTCAGGGTCTTTATACTAGGCATTCCTTCTTCCTGGAAGGCAGAGTGGAATGAGTAGTAGAGGGCAGACTCACCAGGAACAGGAAGGAGTTAGGGTGTTTGAAGGATCTGTCCAGAGTTTGTCTGGATGAAGAGCAGGAAGAAAGGGGAGCCACAGACCACTGACCTCAGCCAGGACCAGCTCTGTGAAATAGAGACTCGGGATCTGAGAAGTCCTGCAAGGTTTTTAGGGCTGAGAGCTGCACAGCAGGGGAGGGGCCTCCAGAGCCTGCTGGGCCTTAGCACTGAACTTGGGACTCAGGGTTTGGAGTAGCAGTTGCCAAGTTGGGTAAGCCTGGAAGAAAATATTAGAACTTCAGTTTAATTTTGTGAATGTTTTCTAGCATACACAATCTGTTAGTAGCTAGCACATGTATTTAATAAACAAACACATCTTACAGGCATGCTCAATAATAAAAGCATGTGCACAGTGTACAAAAAGCACTATTAAAAAAGTAAGTGCGGGGCGCCTGGGTGGCGCAGTCGGTTAAGCGTCCGACTTCAGCCAGGTCACGATCTCGCGGTCCGTGAGTTCGAGCCCCGCGTCGGGCTCTGGGCTGATGGCTCGGAGCCTGGAGCCTGTTTCCGATTCTGTGTCTCCCTCTCTCTCTGCCCCTCCCCCATTCATGCTCTGTCTCTCTCTGTCCCAAAAATAAATAAAAAACGTTGAAAAAAAAAATTAAAAAAAAAAAAAAAAGTAAGTGCTTTCGCTCTGGAAAACAGTGTGGAGTTTCCTCAAAAAATTAAAAATAGATCTACCCTATGACCCAGCAATAAGGAATTTATCCAAGGGATACAGGAGTGCTGATGCATAGGGGCACTTGTACCCCAATGTTTATAGCAGCACTCTCAACAATAGCCAAATTATGGAAAGAGTCTAAATGCCCATCAACTGATGAATGGATAAAGAAATTGTGATTTATATACACAACGGAATACTACGTGGCAATGAGAAAGAATGAAATATGGCCTTTTGTAGCAATGTGGATGGAACTGGAGAGTGTTATGCTAAGTGAAATAAGCCATACAGAGAAAGACAGATAGATACCATATGTTTTCACTCCTATGTGGATCCTGAGAAACTTAACAGAAGACCATGGGAGAGGGGAAGGAAAAAAGAAAAGGTTAGGGAGGGAGGCAAACCATAAGAGACTCTTGGAAACTGAGAACAAACTGAGGGTTGATGGGGGAGAGGGGAAAGTGGGTGATGGGCATTGAGGAGGGCACCTGTTGGGATGAGCACTGGGTGTTGTATGGAAACCAGTTTGATAATAAATTTCATATTAAAAAAAACATCTACTTCAGGTATTACCCCCCTCCAAAAAAAATAAATAAAATAAATTTGAAAAGTAAGTGCTTTAAAATTGGTGTGAAAGTCTCTCAACACAGAACAGACCAATAGCAGATGATTTCACTGGTGAGTTCTGTCTACCAAACATTTAAAGAAGAATTAACATACCCTTCCTTTGCATTTCTTTGGTTTCAGTTGTAACGTCTCCTCTTCCATTTTTTATTTTGAGTCCTCTCTCTCTCTTTAGCTACAGGTCTGTCTATTCTGTTTATCCTTTCAAAAAGCCAACTCCTGGTTTCATTGATCTTTCCCATTGTCTTATTCATCTCTATTTCATTTATTTCCCCTGTGATCTTTGCTATTCCCTTCCTTTGACCAACTTTTGGCTTAGTTCTTTTCTGGTTCCTTGAGGGTAAACTTAGGTTGTTTATTTGAGATTTTTCTTGTTTCTTAATGTAGGTATTTATTGCTGTAATTTCCCTCTTAAACTGCTTTCGCCACATCCATATGTTTTGGTATGTTGTGTTTCCATTTTCATTTGTCTCAAGGTATTTTTTTTCATTTCTTCTTTGACCCACTGGTTGTTCAGTAGCATTTTATTGTATCTCCATGTACTTGTGAATTTCCAGTTTTCTTTGTGTGATTGATTTCCAATTTCATACCAGGGTGGTCAGAAAAGATGCTTGATATGATGTCAGTCTTCATAAATTTTTAAGACTTATTTTGTGACCTAACATGATCTATCCTGGAGAACATTCCATCTGCGCTTGAGAAGAATGTGTACTCTGTTGCCTTTGGATGGAATGTTGTGTACATATCTGCTAAGTTCATCTGGTCTTACATGTCACTTAAGGCCAGTGTTTCTTTACTGATTTTCTTTCTGGATGGTCTATCTATTGAAGAAGGTGGGGTTTTAAGGTCTCCTCCTATTATTGTATTGCTGTGTATTTCTCTGTTTAGGTCTGCTAATATGTGCCTTGTATATTTAGGTGCTCCTATGTCAGATGCATAAATATTTATAAATGTTACATCCTCTTGTTGAGTTGATCCCTTTATCGTTGAGGTTACCAGGTCCTCATAAGGGGTTACTATTCTGACTGCCAGCGTTGATCCAGCCAAGGGCTGGAGAATATAAGACATAGCCCATTTCCTCAAAAAGTTCATTTTCCACTTGAGGAGATAAGGCTAACCCACATGAAACAATTAGAGAAATGAATAAGACTATAATTAAGTGTTAAATAATAGGGTAGAGACTCTACTGTATGAGTTTGGGGAAGAGACGGCATTGAGGGCTGGGCGAGTATAGCCGCATGAATGGCTCAGAACTTAAAAGAATATTTTGTAGAAAGTAAGGTTTCCCTTTTATGTGATTCATTATTTTGTTTCTTTTTTTTCTGATCTAATTGTTCACATACACTAATTTCATATGCAGATAAAACATTGGATTAAAAAAAGCCCCAGGAAGAAGTTTGTTTTTCCTATAAAATAAGATAGGAAATAATAAACAAGATGATTGTGTAGTAAATTGTCCGTGAAGCAGTTTTCCTTTTAAAATTCAATTCTAAAATAATTGTGGAAATACTAACACTTCTGACTGCAAGACCTACTGCGCCTCCTTCGCTGTGGTGGGTGTGGCCCCAAGGCAGAAGCCCTGCCTGCTTACTGGTCTCTGCAAAGCTTTCCTTCCTCCCTCCCTTCCTTCCTTCCTTCCTTCCTTTTTTTTTTTTTTTTTTAAGATTTTATTTTTAAGTAATCTCTACACTCATCCTGGGACTTGAACTCACAACCCCGAGATCAAGTCACATGCTGTACCAACTGAGCCAGCCAGGAAGCCCCTGAAGCTTTCCTTCTGAATCCTGACTACCCCTGGATGTCCATCATCTCCCCTTGATGCCAAGCAATGATAGATTTAAGGATAAGAAGTGAGGAAAAGAAATTCTTCCTCCTATGCTATCCTGAAATACTGAAGAACCAGCACAATTTAGGTAGAAAATTGTGATTTGAGGAGTTATGCCTAGAATCAATTGTATTTGCAGCTAAGATTACATGTTATATGATTCAACTTGCATGGCTTTTAAAATTCAGTATGATTTACCAAACAGTTATTAACAATTAAAGTTATGTAACCACATCTTGAAATAGCTCGGTAGTATGGGAAGTCAGCAGGCTTTATAGTGTGCTGAATAAGGAATTACCATATACACAGTTGGGAAACATTGACAGTTTTCACACCAAAGTGGGCCACTTAAGGACCATTATTACAGATCATAAATTAAGATTCATTAGGATCAGTATTTTCACTGGAATGTAAAGTAGCGCTTATTTAGTTCATAGGAGCTCCGTGCTCACCATTAAGTTTTTCATTACTGGAGAAAACCAATAGACGTTATTGCAATTTACATTGGACACAGACGTACATTATGGTTTTGTAAATTTACTTTGAATAACTATTTCAGTGGCAGTGAATGTGTTTCACCAAAAGGGTATTGTCGTGGGGTGCCTGAGTGGCTCAGTCGGTTGGGCATCTGAGTTTGGCTCAGGTCATGATCTCACGGTTCATGGGTTCAAGCCTGCTTCGGGCTCTGTGCTGACAGCTCAGGGCCTGGAGACTGCTTTGGATTCAGTATCTCCCTCTCTCTGCCCCTCCCTCTCATCTCAAAAATAAATAAAAATTTAAAAAAGAGTATTTTCATGAAAATAATTGTATTCCATTGTGATCCTCTGATTTCATAATTAAAGACCCTATTCTTTTCAGAGCAGGTGTAAACCATTACATCAAATGATTTGGAAGCTTTAACCTGACCTTGAAAACTTCATTTTACAGGAATTGGAAATGTGTTTTCTTTGCATGGAGTTATTTTGAACACTGTAGGAAATATTATGGTATGGGAGTATGAGGTAGAAGGAATCACCTGAATAATTCTTATCAGAAAATGCTTTGAGTGAAGTCATTTGATTAGTTTTTAGACAAAAATATTATGGGGATCATTGCTATGAATGTCGTGGTGCAACCTGTTGAAGCTTTATTCTAAGAGGGCACCTGGCTGCCTTTGACAGTTTCCCAGTATGTCTTGGGCATGACATCCACTGGGTCCCACAAGTAGCATTAACTAGTAACCTTAGTTAAAAAAGACCCAGAGGGGAAATGTGCTCATTCTGTTTGTCTGGAATGGGACTAACTTTCAACAAATTCTAAGTGATTAGAGTATTGCAATTGTACATTTATGATAGTGTTCTTTTTATTTTTATTTCATGAAGAAATAATTTCAGCCTGAAATGTATTTATTGAGCAGCAATAAAGAAGGTACAAACCTTCAGACAGCATTTAGAGCACTTTCCAACTATGAACTCACTTATCCATTATAAGAACCCTATGAGGTAGATACTATAAATAACACATGGGGGACACAGGTATTTTTTTTAATCTCTATTGTACAAGTGGGAAATGGAGGCATAGAGAATATGCAATACTAGCTCACATCTTGTGGCTCATAGTATTTCTGTGGGTAACTCGTAAACTAAAAAGTTTATAAACTGTTGGATTATTTTGTTCTACCTTGGAATAAAGAAAACCGTTTCACAGCTATGAATAAGAACTCTATGATTGACTGACTTTGCTGTTTTTGTTAGTAAAATTCTGTTACTTCTATCCATGAATTATGTAGTTTTCTTTTGCTTTCTTGTCTCTCAGTTTGTCATTTCTCTTTTGGAGAGCCTTAAAATTTCCTTGACAACCCTAAAAAACACATATCCTTTGCCTTTAACATTTAAGGTTGACATTCATTTTTAGAAAATGATCATCTCTTTCTTTGCCTCTGGAAGCTTATGTTAATAAGGGCCATGATGGGGCGCCTGGGTGGCTCAGTCGGCTGGCTGAGCGACCGACTTCAGCTCAGGTCATGATCTCGCGGTTTGTGAGTTCAAGCCCTGCGTCGGGCTCTGTGCTGACAGCTCAGAGCCCAGAGCCTGTTTCGGATTCTGTGTCTCCCTCTCTCTGCCCCTCCCCTGCTCGCACTCTGTCTCTCCCTCTTTCTCAAAAATAAATAAACATAAAAAAATTTTTTTTTTAAAAAGTAAGGGCCATGATTCTAAACCTCTTAAGAGGAAGAGGGATGGGCTTGCATATCACTTTCAGAATCCAATCACAGTCTTTTGGGGCCTCTGAAACCCACCTGTGACCGACCCTTCAGAGACCTACCCATAGCTTAAGGACACCTTTGTTGGTGGAAGCACAGGAGAATTTAGGGACTACAGTCCTTTAAAAGGGAATAACTTTCGAAAACTATTCATTACATGGAGTACCTTAGCAAGCTGGGTCAGGTAGATGCCCTGTGGTTAGATGTAAGTGGACTACCTGTAATCCATCTGGATCATAATTCTGATGTATATTCCTCTGTATATAACTTAAAAATTTTTTCTTTTTGTATTTGTTTTTCAGCAGCTTGATTGTGACCTGTCTTGGGTAGAGGGTAATGTGGGGTGTGTGTGTGTGTGTGTGTGTGTGTGTGTGTGTGTGTGTCCTGTAATTTGGATTGAATGCTAGGCATCATGTTTAATAAAGACTGAGGTAAAGAGTACTTATGCTGAGAAATGAACATGCCTCTTCCTCTTCTGGGTCATTAGTGTTGGGGAAGTTAAGCCAATCTAGTCCATAATTGAGCTGGTTTTGTATTTTGAGTTGCCATTGTTACCTTCAGTGTACCACTGACTTTACATTTCTCCACCAGTGGGCCACCATAACCTTGTGTTTAGGTGGGGGCTGGGGTCCCAAAGGGTTTACTCATTGTTCCTGTTCTGTGCTCAGCTTTCATCTACAAGGTCTGTGTGAGAAGGGGATCTCTCTCCATGTTCTTACCCCTCCTCCATGGTACACTGCCTGCTACTCGGTGCTGGGCTTCTGGGGGAGTCTGGGGGAGTTGTTGGTCCTCCTGGTCTCGTTTCAATATTAGGCAGCCCTCTGCTCCTGTGCATCAGGGCTGGGACCTTGTCAGCATTCCTGCCCTGCTTCCCATAGAAGGGAGTATCTGTGCTGAGTTCGGGCAGGAGACAGTTTTCTGCCCCTCTTCTGGTGGTAGTCAGGTTCTGTTTTTATTGGTGCAGGCTTCTAAGTCCAAGAGGTTCTCCTATCCCTTGGGGCAGTAGAGCTTTGCCTGGCTTTAGAGATAGATGGATTTTGCTTCTACCCTTCCCCCAGTGGACCTAGGAGAAAGACGGCTTGCTGCTCTTCCCTCAGGGGTGTAAAGCTTTTGCTTCAATATAGTAGGGTAGTTGGGGAAACAGGCAGTTTTAATTGCCTGTGACCTGGAGAGGGGTTCTCTCTCTTGCCCTCCCCCCACCCCATCTTTTTCAGGAGCACCCATGAAGAAGGCTTAAAAATGAGTACAAACTCTCCCTGTGTCTGGGACTCCTGGTTACTCTACACTGATATACTAGCCCACACTTGGCCTTTATGAATTCCTTAAAATTTTAGCGGACCTCTCACAGGCCTCCCTGGTGGCCTCTTCCTCCATGATCTGTCAAACATAAAACAGTTTCTATGTCTTGTCTCTCCTTGGAAGGGCTTGTCACTCTTTGGAATTCAGTTCCAAACTTGGTTGCTTTGTGACCACAGTTCTCTGATGAATAGAAGAAAACATGATTTTACAGATAGTCTGGCTTTTTCTTGTTATGGTAGGAGTGATGTTCTCTCTTGGCTTTGGCTTTCCACATTTTAAGCTATCAACTTTTTTTTTTTTAATGTTTGTTTTTGAGAGAGAAAGAGACAGAGTGCAAGTGGGGAAGGTCAGAGAGAGAGAGAGAGGGAGACACAGAATCCAAAGCAGGCTCCAGGCTCCGAACTGTCGGCACAGAGCCCAATGCGGGGCTCAAACTCATGAACTGCGAGATCATGACCTGAACCAAAGTCGAATCCTAAACCGACTGAGTCACCCAGGTGGCCCTCTAAGCTGTCATCTTAACTTGTACTTTGTCACATGGGTGACTTTCAAGTCACCTATAGGTTCCCAAGCCATAAGCTGATCTGTGCCCTCATAGACTCCTTGCCAAAGTTGGGTCAGGGTGAACTCTTGGTAATACAGTAGAGGGCATCATGGGAGAGGGAACCCGCAAGGAGAAGAATCCATGGGCCAAGCAGCTTTCTGTTATTTGCAGTAAGAGGACTTCCACGTGAGTGGGAAGCAACATCTGACCATACCTAGCTTTTCTTTTATTCCTTTCAATCCATCTGATTGTATAAAATGACCTTCAAAGTGACCGACTTCGCTCTACATCCCCCCCCTTTTTTTTTTTTTCCTTTTTTGCTCATCTTGGAGAGCACATCAAAGTTTTAACAATGAATGAAAAACCTTGGCAAGGTAACTCTGATGTGCCCAGCGTGACTTATTCCTGCAATTCAGGGTTATTGTTACTGAGCTTAAGAAAGACCAGGCCTTGCTGTGCTCCTTTAAGGGGTCTCAAGTTGTTTCTGGGGGTGTTTGGTTTTCTTTTTTTAAGGATAGACATTTCTTTAACCTGGTGTTTCTTAACTCTCTTTAATCCTAGGCCCCCTTCAATCAACATAAAGATCTCAGGTCTTTCTTTAATGTTATTTATAAATGAAATTCAATAACTTGACTCAAACTGGAGGGACAAACGGCTGCTTAGTTTCCCTACTGCCCCCCCTTCTTCGTTCTGTTATGTCCTGCCCCCATCCCCACACTGACATCACTGCCTTTATGTAGAATTCAGCGTTTCAGGGTGGATGTAGAGGTGGGTTTTTTGGAAGCCGATTTTCCTCCAGACTGAACATTTGTCTTATGTTCCTTCTCTTGGTGTTAATAAGTGCTGATAGCAGAAATCCACCAATGGGCCAAATTTGCATTCTCTCTGACCACTCAGAAGCTTTAGATGGTGAGGACTTATAGGGGCCAGCTCTTTTTAAAAGTAGTTTGAGGCACCTCCATCTCGGCAGAAACTTGTGTTTTTTCCCTCTGGTGTTAGGTGATTAGTGCATGGAAGTTATATGCATGTTGTTTTCTTTAGGTAAAAAGACTATATATGTAGCAATATGGTTTGATAACTTTTCACCGTTAAATTCAGCTCACCTTAAGAGACAACACAGCAAATAGATTCCAGGTCTGATACTGATGCAATACAGCTGACCCTTGATCCCCGTGGATTTGAATGTGTGAGGCCCCTCACACATGGACTTTTTGTCAATAAATACAATCTAGTCCTGTAAATGTATTTTCTGTTCCTGACATTTTGCTTAATAACATTTCCTCTGGCTTACTTTGTTGTAAGAATATAGTACGTAATACGTATAGCATGTAAAGTATGTTTTATTAATCAACCAATTATGTTATGGATAAGGTTCCGGTTGGTAGTAGGCTATGAACAGTTAAGTTTTTGGGGCATCAAAAGTTATACATGGGTTTTTCAACTGTGTGGGGGGTTGGTGCCCCTAACCCTCACGTTGGTCAAGAGTGAACTGTACTTGATCACTGCTGGACTGAAAAGTGAAAGCCAAGTAGAAGTGAGTAGGTGTGAGGTAAAGATTCTGGGACTCGGGCAAGTTGGGGGCCTGGATCTCCTGCCATTGAACCTCAGTTGTCCTCCCCTCCCACACAAGGACTTCTGTCCTTCTCTTTCCTTACTCTTGGCCAGAGGGGACTGGCCTGCCTTCACATCTTCCGGTTCTTTCCAGCCAGTGATTCTGGTCCACCCGCTGGTGAGGGCAAGCTCACACACCTGTTCTCCTTTTTGGTCTCTGAGCAAGCACATGCCTCTGCCGTGTTTCCTAATAGCTTCATCTGTCAGGGAGGAAGGAGGCTTTGGCACGCTCTAGAGAGGACAGGATGGTTCTGGGCAACAGCAGATAGAGGGGGAAGAAGAGACAGGAAAGTCTCTGGTGAGGGAGGTCCTTGCTGTCATTACATCAGCCTGTGTTTGGGTGACCATCACGTTCGTGTGTCTACAGTGGATGATCAGAACTCACCAATCAAAACCTGGCTGGCTTGTGAAAAGCAAAGCAATGTTTTTAAAGCCTCAAGTATGGTGTTTAAGTTCCTGCCTATCCCACAGATGAGAGGGTGTGTGAGCACAGAAGAATGTTATTAATGTGCTTTGCAATTTGGCCTTTTCGTCTTAATAACAAAGAAAACTATGAATTTGAAATGTATCAATTGTAGTAAGTTAGAATCAATATGTTGTAACTGACAGAATAAAAGATTACAATGTTGAGGAAATGCTATATGTATTCTTAATGGATAAATGGATAAGCACCTCCATTTATCTTTGTGACTTCTTTTTACTAGTGGCACCTAGAGATATAATTTATAAAGACTATAAAATTCCCTTACTTAATTACTGTGTTGTCTTTACTGAAGGTACATGTGTGTTTTTAAAGGTAAAGACAATCCTTATTCTGAAAAATAAGAAATTTATACATTTGTTTCGTGCCCTTATGCATGGCTGATTACAAATTTAATTTCATGCCAACTTGCTTGAATAGATAGAAGGCAGTCTATGCTTTAGGGATTTGGAACAGCTATGATACAATGCGTCTTATGGATACAGTTGCCACCGTTTTTATGTCTTTTGCACTTTATTGTTCTGAGGATTCAATTGCAAAGAAATACTCTGCCTTGTGGCTTTTATGTTTTATCTTGGCATTTAGATCACAAAAGCCTCTATGGTTCATTTTGAAACTTTGAGGGAAATGATACCCATATGATTTAAAGTTTAAGTTTAATTACCTTCTGCAAATTGCTTTTGGAAGTATAGGTAGTCAAAAAGTAAGAGTGGTTTTAAATTGCAGATGCAGAGAATAGCATAATCACTTTCTAAAATGTAGAGGTTTTACTCAAAATAGATTCTTTCCAGAGCAGGAAAGTTAGAATTGCCTTTGTATAATATTTTTCATGCTCTTTTCTTTATTGCCACGGAAGTTATATTATCTCAATCTCCATGTCTATTTCCCTATGTATGAATATAATGACTTACTGAAAATTTATCAAATATTTCACGTACCTCCTGAAAGACAATAGCATGTTTTAGGTTAAAATTGTGAAAATTGTGAAAGAGGCTTTGAGGTCATTTGAGCATGTAAAGAAAATACTAAAAGTGTCTGTCTGCACAGGGAAAGAACTTAAAATACACACAGAGGTGTGGCATTGACATCTTAAGGTGGGCACCTGTTACACTGTGCGAGAAAGTTAAGGGGTGTGCCGTTGGTAATACAGACTTCTTTAGAAATAGATGCTGCCGAAAGTTTTTCACTTGATAGTGTTAATAACCTGTTGATATTGGAAGTACCTAGGTGACATTGTCCTAAGCACTAGCCTGGTGCATGCTAGTAGGCTTTAATAAACCCAACTCTAGAATTTAGAAGCACCCTCAGCTATAATCTAGGCCTCCGACAGATTCATTACCCCCACAACAGTAAAACCATACCTATCTGAAGTCTTTAGAACCGTGACTAATCTAATAGGAGACTCTGATGAGCCAGGAATCTCTGCTGGGATTTCAGTGTCTACTCACTTAACACACAATTTAGTGGTCACTACTTAGCTCTGTCTGGTCTTTTGGCATATATAGTTTCCAGAAATGTCTAGACATCTTAGTGTGTACAAGTGGTCAGGAAGTGGTGTTCAAACTTTAGTATGCATCCCCATCACCCAGAGTGTTACCTACAATGCAAATTCCTGGGCACTAACCCTTGGAGATCTGATTCCCTGAGCCTAGGGATCTGCTTTCTAATCAGTAACCCAGGTGGTTGTGAGGCAAGTGGTGTGGTGACAGCCCTTTGAGAAACACGAGTATGGGAGATGTGCACACACGCAGAGCCTGCTTTGTGGGTGTATGACCTGTGCGGTTGTGCAGGCCCCACACTCAGAATGGTCCTGCACTTTGGCTTAATGCTCTTCTGTCACCTTAAAATTCTTAATGATTTTGGACAAGGAGTCCTGCATTTTCATTTTTCCCTGAGCTCTGAAAATTATGTAGCCAGCTCTCTGTACAGGATTTCATTGTGTATTATTGAAATTGTGTTTTTTGACACCCACGGACTGCAATTATTCAATAATGATTTTTTTTTTTACTTGTTTATATTAGGCTGTAAACTCCAGGGCCCCTTCTCAGCTCTGTAAGTGATTGAGTGTCATTTATTACAGAACATTCAATAGGAAATCTTAACAGAATGATTTTCTTGAAGAAATTTAATTTTTTTAAATGTTTATTTATTTAGAGAGAGACAGAGAGTGAGAGCATGCGTGTGTGTCAGGGAAGAGAGGGGGGGGAAGGGGCAGAGATAGAGTAGAGAGAGAAGCCTAAGCAGGCTCAGTGCTATCAGCACAGAGGCCAGCGCAGGGCTCAGTCTCATGAACCATGAGCTCATGCCCGGAGCCAAGATCAGGAGTTGGACACTTAACCAGCTGAGCCACCCAGGAGCCCCTAAAAAATTTAATTTTTATTCCTAGTCTTGAACATAGATGCCTGTGTTTATGTTATTCTTATACACTATTTTTTTCTCCCAGGATGGTACAAAACAGAAAAGAGAACGGAAGAAGACAGTCTCGTTTAGTAGCATGCCAACAGAGAAGAAGATCAGCAGTGCAAGTGATTGCATCAATTCGATGGTTGAGGGTTCAGAACTCAAAAAGGTTCGCTCCAACTCCAGGATTTACCACAGGTATTTTTTACTGGATGCCGACATGCAGAGCCTGAGGTGGGAGCCATCTAAGAAGGATTCTGAGAAAGCCAAGATTGACATTAAATCCATTAAGGAAGTGAGGACGGGAAAAAATACAGACATATTCCGCAGCAATGGCATTTCTGACCAGATATCTGAAGACTGCGCATTTTCAGTCATATACGGAGAGAATTATGAGTCACTTGATTTGGTTGCCAACTCTGCAGATGTTGCGAACATCTGGGTTACGGGACTGCGGTACCTAATTTCTTATGGAAAACATACACTTGATATGTTAGAAAGTAGCCAAGACAACATGAGGACTTCTTGGGTTTCACACATGTTTAGTGAAATTGATGTAGAAGACCTTGGGCATATAACTCTGTGTAATGCTGTGCAGTGCATCAGAAACCTCAATCCCGGTTTAAAAACTAGCAAAATTGAGCTCAAGTTCAAAGAATTGCACAAATCCAAGGACAAAGCTGGTACTGAAGTCACAAAGGAAGAATTTGTTGAGGTTTTCCATGAGCTTTGTACCAGACCTGAAATTTATTTCCTTTTAGTTCAGTTTTCAAGCAATAAAGAATTTCTTGATACCAAGGACCTTATGATGTTTCTTGAGGCAGAGCAGGGTGTGGCACATATAAATGAGGAAATTAGCCTTGAGATTATTCACAAATATGAGCCATCCAAAGAAGGTAAGGAAAAGGGCTGGCTTTCCATAGATGGGTTCACTAACTACCTTATGTCACCTGACTGTTATATATTTGATCCGGAACATAAGAAGGTCTGTCAAGATATGAAGCAACCTTTGTCTCATTACTTTATAAACTCATCTCATAATACATACTTAATAGAGGATCAGTTCCGAGGTCCCTCTGATATCACGGGATACATCCGAGCTCTTAAAATGGGTTGCCGGAGTGTTGAGTTAGATGTATGGGACGGGCCAGATAATGAACCTGTAATTTACACGGGCCACACCATGACCTCTCAGATAGTCTTCCGCAGTGTCATTGATATTATTAACAAGTACGCATTCTTTGCTTCAGAGTATCCTCTTATCTTATGTTTAGAAAATCACTGTTCTATTAAACAGCAGAAGGTAATGGTTCAGCACATGAAGAAAATTTTAGGAGACAAGCTCTATACAACATCACCCAATGTGGAGGAATCTTATCTGCCATCCCCAGATGTCCTGAAGGGGAGGATACTAATTAAAGCCAAGAAGCTGTCCTCAAATTGCTCAGGCGTAGAAGGGGATGTTACTGATGAAGATGAGGGAGCAGAAATGTCTCAGAGGATGGGAAAGGAGAACGTGGAGCAGCCCAACAATGTGCCTGTGAAGCGATTTCAGCTATGTAAAGAACTGTCTGAACTGGTGAGCATCTGCAAGTCGGTTCAGTTCAAAGAATTTCAGGTGTCATTTCAGGTGCAGAAGTACTGGGAAGTGTGTTCATTTAACGAAGTGCTTGCCAGCAAATATGCCAATGAGAATCCAGGGGACTTTGTAAATTACAACAAACGTTTCCTTGCTAGGGTTTTCCCCAGCCCCATGAGAATTGACTCCAGTAACATGAACCCTCAAGACTTTTGGAAGTGTGGTTGTCAGATCGTAGCCATGAACTTTCAGACCCCAGGCCTGATGATGGACCTGAATATTGGCTGGTTCAGGCAGAATGGGAACTGCGGCTATGTCCTTCGGCCGGCCATCATGAGGGAGGAAGTGTCTTTCTTCAGTGCCAACACAAAGGACTCCGTCCCTGGGGTTTCACCTCAGCTTCTTCACATTAAAATCATTAGCGGGCAGAACTTTCCCAAACCCAAAGGATCAGGTGCCAAAGGTGATGTAGTGGATCCTTACGTCTATGTTGAAATTCACGGAATCCCTGCCGACTGTGCGGAACAAAGGACAAAAACAGTGCACCAGAATGGGGATGCTCCCATTTTTGATGAAAGCTTTGAATTTCAAATCAACCTCCCTGAACTGGCCATGGTGCGCTTTGTTGTACTAGATGATGACTACATCGGGGATGAGTTCATTGGTCAGTACACAATCCCCTTTGAATGTTTACAGACAGGCTACCGCCACGTCCCCTTGCAGTCACTGACTGGAGAGGTCCTAGCACACGCTTCTTTGTTTGTCCACGTGGCCATTACTAACCGAAGAGGAGGAGGGAAACCACATAAAAGGGGCCTTTCTGTGAGAAAAGGGAAGAAATCCAGGGAATATGCATCTTTAAGAACATTGTGGATTAAAACTGTAGATGAGGTGTTCAAGAATGCCCAGCCCCCTATACGGGATGCCACAGATCTGAGAGAGAACATGCAGGTACGTTCTTGTGGTTAAGTATTTACTCAACGGCTTTTCTTCACACTGAAGGCTTTGGAAGGGTTTGTTTTTATAATACTGTGTTTGATTTTAAATAATTTGTAAATTCCAATTCGCTATTAGACCATTTACCACTAGTCTCATTTTTTTTTATCATTTAAATTTCCAAAACTGTAGTTGGTATTGAAAATATTGATAATGTATTAGAATCCATTTTTATTGAAATGAAATGAAATTTTATTAATATTAAAATAAATTTGCTGTCTCACATAACCATATCCTAGTCCTTGTTAATCCTAGTCCTTGTCTGCTTAACGGATCCCCATTTTTTTTTCTAAGAATGTACATGGGAATCTCTGGTTTTTCTGAATAAATAATCTTTATTATCTTTAGCTGGAGCACACTTTGAGGACTTACCAAAATAAAAGGGACAGGTTCCAGTCCTTTCTTCTGGAGCTACAGTGCTAGGAAAATAGCAAGCCCTTAAGTGAGCCATTGCATTTGTGTTTTGAGCCTCCTCTTGATTTTAGAGGACAGCTATTGTTTAAGTAAAAGACATGTGGCATCTATATTTATTAGAAGTCTAAGATAATAATTACCTCTAAACTGTATAATCACTAAAAGCAATCAGGAATTAATGTGTAATTAAGGATCGTCCACACGTCCAGCAACATACTAAGGCCTGCCTCACAGAGCTAAGCGGCCCTAACCCGGCCCAGTGTGTGAGAGAGCCACATCTGTGGTAGCTGCTCGGCATGTGTTTGTATTATATATATGTGTGTTATATATGTGTATATATATGTATTATATATATAATGTATCAATTGATTTTACATATATATATATATATATAACCATTATGAGAAGAATGCCACCAGCAAGTAAACCTGATTCAGAATATTCAGATTTCAACCCTGTACTGATGTTATAGATACCTCATTACTAAAAAGACCTTACCACAATGGAGAAATTTTATTCTCTTTCTCTCCGAGTAAAAGCATAACAGAAATCCAAAGGGCTTTTCCCTGTTTCTCAGGGTGAAAATGGTTTGGTAAACCCTCAGCTCTGAGCAAGCCACACGGTCCCCTGCCACAGGGCTGCTGTTGTGTATGTGACACAGCCTTCCCGTGAAGGTTCTCCAGAGCTCGAACATCCTGTTTCCAGAGCTGCGTGTCTGCACTGACCCCGACAGGGCAGTCGGTGGCGGGGCTTAACGAGCACCTGCCAGGCATGCCGTCTGGGCCAGGAGGACGCAGCTGTGAACAAGCGATCCCTTTAGTTGGGAGTGGGCAGTGGGGGAGGGAATCAGACCGTGAGCAGGTAGGTGAATGAGCACATAGGTCAGTTGCAGACACAAGCAAGGGCTGTGAAGAAAATAAAACAGGAAGGTGTGATGGAGTTATTGGGAGACCCTGCTGTCGATATCACAGCCGTGGTTTATTGTCACAAGCAGTCGACATACAGGTGATTTTGAGCAAAATGACATTGAGTTTGATGTCCATGTTTAAAGAGCTACTAATAAGAAAATGTTTAAATCTAAAGCAAAGTGCTACTCATTTCTAAGACTGGGGTATCTGAGAGCAGAAGGCACAGGACTTGGAAGGCCCGACTCCTCCCCTCTGGCCACCGTGCCCAGATAGGGACCCCATGTGTGTCTGGAATAAGTCCTATTCTGGTTAGGATGTACCTGTTGTTATAGCATAGTGATTCAAAGCATAGGTCTCAACATTGGCGGATTCAGGCAAAATCTTGACTCCTTCACTTACCAGCCGTGTGTCCTCAGAGAAATAACAGAGAGGGTACAGCCGAGACTCAGTTTCTTCACCCACTGCGTGCCTCTTTGAGAGAATTAGAGGAGGTAGTACATAGTAAGCATGCCCACTGTAGCTTTGCACTTGGTAAGTGCTCAAAGAATGCCAGCTTATGGTGTTTTACACTCTCAAGAGGTTTTCTTTAACGGAAATTTTAATGGCATACCTCTGGTGATTAGCAAAAAGAGAGAGGGAGAAACCTTGAAATCGGTGGGCACACTAATAGGGACGGTCTCCTGGTGGGCAGGCCTCCCCAGTAAACTGCAGTGCCCTCACAATTCCTTTCAATTTTCTGGTGGTTTACTGGCCATCTTTGGCATCCCTTGGCTGGCAGATCACTGCCTTCATCTTTATATGACTTTCAAAGCTAAGAAGCAGAGATAGAGCAGACTTTCTTATGCCCTCAGAGGAACAGACCATATCAAAACCTTGATCTTGGACTTCTAGCCTCCATAAGTGAGATAATAAATTTGTTGTTTAAACCGCACCCCCCCCCCCAAAAAATTCCTTTAGATTTGGAGCCGGCATAACCAGATGAGAGACATTCAAGTTTCTGTCTCACAAATACCCTTTTCCCTTTCTGATGGCTAACATATTTGACACTTACTTCAAACCTGATTTTTTTTTCTTTACCTCTTTTGAGTACAGAAGCCATTCTTTTTGTTTGCTCATGATTGCATTCCAGACTTAACACCACTGTGAACTTTGATCGGAAAAGAGGCTTTACCCTTCAGAAGAATTTTACTTCTGATAAATTGGTATTGCAAATGTCTATAACTGTATTTACTTTGGAAAATAGCCAATTTTTCCTGGAATAAAATAATCATTAGCTAATTCTGTCATAACATTGTTAATAACCATTGTATCAGGCAGTTCAAATATAATCAAGTATATCAAGTAAAATATCCGTGAGAAATTAAGGCCTCTGGTTAATTACAAAGTGCCTCCTTTCTTTCCTCTTAACAGAATGCAGTGGTGTCATTCAAAGAGCTGTGTGGCCTCTCCTCTGTGGCCAATCTCATGCAGTGCATGTTGGCGGTATCTCCCCGCTTTCTGGGAGCTGATAACACACCCCTCGTGGTCCTGAATCTTAGCGAGCAGTATCCCACGATGGAGTTGCAGGGAATCGTGCCTGAGGTTCTAAAGAAGATTGTAACAACTTACGACATGGTGAGTTGTTGTTTGTACTTTTATGGAGCCCGAGTGAGAGAGACATCTTAAGACAATACACCAGACATACTTAGGCGCTCTTGTTAAGATGTGCTTTCCTATTTCATGCTTCATGTGCCTGTGTTGGAAAAATTATTCCTCTGACTTCACTGTATATGAAAGAGCTTACTCTTTTGTTGTTGTTTTAGAAAGCAGGATTCAGAAACACTTCTCTCAGTTGGATTAAATAGTCGTTAGCTTTTCAAGAATATATCTGAATTGATTTCTAAAGCATACACTATTTTCTACACATACATAGCAAGGAATTTTTTTTTCATATTTCTCTGCAATCAGAGAAAATTTGCTCAGTTTTGTTTTGTTTTCATTTTTCAGACTGGTAAAAGTGAGAAGTTTAATTTTTTCTAAAATAAGTTTTAAACACCATTAGGGGCAATTTCTTCCATCACATGATTATAATGTTTGATGCTTTCCTCCCTTACAGCAGCTTCTCTGAGATACCTGTAATTTGTAATCAACTTAACGTTAATGAGGTATCCTCAGGATAGCTAGAATATTACATTTTTGTGTTTACATAGATCTTGCATTTTCATAATCACATCCTGCTCTTATTGTGTTTTTCGGCTTTGCATAGCTCTAAGGGAGAATTAGTGGGTGAACACCACTGTTTTCACGCTCACAACGTAGTGGAGGCTGTCAGAACTCGTGAGTGCTGGCTGTTGCTCTTACAGCCTGTGAGGTTCGGTGCTGTTGGGCAGCCCTCTCCCACATTGGCCAGGCTGTCCGCCTTTGCTCCTCAGGGTGCTCAGAGGTAAGAGGCCACACCCACTACGTCCTCCACATGAAATGCATGAGCTAAGACCACAGAACCCTAGGCTTCATCTGATGTAGCCTGCTGTGTTAAAGATGAAATGGGATTTGCATCATAAACCCTAACAGAAATATTTTTGACTGTTCTGTAAATTGATCTAAAAGCTTTAGTTTGGAGGGATTTCTACAATTCAAAGGAAAGAGACAGCACGTTAGGTCAGCATTTCCCACAGTGTGTTCAGAGAAACCTTGGTTTCTTAGGATATGAGTAAATGTCACTTGGGAGAAAGGGTTCCGTGGTGAAATAATTTGGGGAAATACTGCTTTGAACAAAATTAATCCTATGTCTTTACTGCAGGACTTCTTGGGGCCTTTTATTTGCTAACACAGTGAGTCCCCAAGAGGGCGATAGATACAGTATGCCCCGTTTCACAAATCGACTTGACCATGGCGTACTGTTTCTAAAAACAAACGTTTGAAATACCTTTTGCTCTTGATCTTCTTCACTTCTTGACCGTATTCACTCGAGTCTTCAGGTAAATAAAATCTGGAGGTACAAGTCAGTAGAACACAATATTTTAAAACAGCTTATCAGTTCATTACCTTAAAAAGGTGATTTGTAGGGGCGCCTGGGTGGCTCAGTCGGTTAAGCGTCCGGCTTCGGCTCAGGTCATGATCTCGCGGTCTGTGGGTTCGAGCCCCGCGTCAGGCTCTCTGCTGACAGCTCTGAGCCTGGAGCCTGTTTCAGATTCTATGTCTCCCTCTTCCTCTGACCCTCCCCTGTTCATGCTCTCTCTCTCTGTCTCAAAAATAAATAAATAAGAAAAAAAAAAAAAAAAAAAAAAAGGTGATTTGTGAGCTTTTTCCTAGATTCCTGTGCAGTAGCTGCAGATGCGAATTAGTCCCTACTATTTCTAGCTTAGAGTTCATGGTAGTGTAAGAGATATAAAGGGCCTAACAGTGGACACTGCAAGCAAACTACAGAGAGTGGCAGTCAACCTGAAGAAAGGACGAAGGCCAGGGGCAAATGCATCTAAACCCTGGGGGGAGCACTATGTTGGGTGTCCCAGGAGTCACAAGAATGAACATGAATCTCCCTTGTCCTCAGGGAGCCGTGCAGTCAACTAGAAGGTAGGAGGCAGCTGGGGAGCAAAACAAGAAGCTTATGCTGTGATCCTTTGTGGCCAAAAAAAAAAAAAAAGGAAAGATAGAAGAGGTAAAAATGGGAAAGTTTGAAGAGCTCTTTCATGCTGTGACCGAGGCCACCTAATTAGTTCCCACCTCCTCAAGTTTCATGAGGAGGGGCCAGAAGAAGTAGCTGATGTGTGTAAATGCTTCTTAACCTGAAGCAACAAATAAAACTGTCAGACATTTTGTAGACCTATTTTGTTCACCAAAATCTAACATGACTTAGACCCTGATCTCTGTGGCAGTCATACAGTGACATTTCTTCATGGTAACCTTTTTAACAGGGACTTCCTGAGAGTTGGGGTGGTGGTACCCCATGTAGGTGATAACAGGGTGGACGGAACAAGGGTTAGGTCCCAGGACCTAGTCCAGGGGCTGAGTGCTGACCCTGAGCAGGAGGTTCTCAGGGTTCGTGGTCAAGAGTCGTATGGACGCGGGCAACCTCACAGCACCTATCACCGTATTTGGCACAGGAATCACTCAGTGTTCTTGGTTCCCTGCCCCTTCCTCTTCCTGGGCTTGTAAATGATAACTCTTATTGCGTAACTCTTGTCTGCACATAACTTTACAGTAGTGTGGTTGCGGAAGTGATAAGACAGAATGTTTTAGCTTGTTGAAAGTTTTTAAATTGTGGAATTACTCTTACATAATGTTTAATTGAAATAGCTCTGCTGTATTATACCCCTGGCTCTATTGATTTGTTCTGTTTTAACTCCCATCTGAAAAGCTACGCTATAAAATATTTAAAAGTAAGTTCAGATTATTATAATTTGAATTTTAAAACCTGTAATATTGCTATAGCAATAACTCTTGTAATGTTTTTTAGTCCTTTTATAAGTAACTTAATGGTTTCTCACCTTGTGGCAATTAATGGACTAAAGCTAGATAAAAGAATATCAATGGGAAGTGTACTAAGGCCTTGGACAGCCTATAACTTTAAATAGAGCTCTTTATTTTTGTAATGTTATATTGAGATTTACCCAAAATTAACCTTGGGAATAAGATCTTATTTCATTTCATTGACTTCCCATTTATACTTTGAAGCCTCCAGGTGAGAAGTAAAAATAGTGTGAGAAATCCCCTCCAGAAGTCCTATGTCATTGCCAGTCTACACTGCCTTCCCTCTGGGAAGGGCAGGGCCATGACATGGCCTGTCTTGAGTGTACAGATATTTATTTATGCTATCACGACTGTGATTACTTTTCAGTGTCTAAACTCTTATTAATAAACCAGTATATCAGAAATATGCCAGTTGCTTTGTGAAAAAGGAGAATGCAGAGAAGGAATTGGCCATGGAAATGTGAACAACATATAAGCCACTCTGGAGGCTAGAAAAGAATGCCCAGGTGTAGGGTGGCCACACGTCTTGGCTTTCCTGCTGGTACACCTGTTATCCCAGAATCATTATTACTAATTTTCCCTTTAACTCTTAGAAGTGTCTTTGTTTAGATAATTAGTTGTACGGTCACCCTCTCCATAGCCCCTGGATTGTCCTAATGGCTCCTGTGATTACCACCAACAAATGGGTTTTTAAATCTGCCCAAACTGTGTTTTTGCCCTATTTGTGGTAACTTCTTGGGTCCTGGAAATGATGACGTTTAACCCTGGGTCAAAGCCATTCATGAGTCAAAGCAGATGTCAAAGCCATTCAGGAGTAGAGGAAGAAGATCTGCCTTCTTAGACTAGGCAGATCAGGGGTGGGGGTTGTGAAAATAGGGACTGGACTGGTATGGAGAGTGGGAATGTCCATGTGTTGTCAGACAAATAAACCTTTTCTTCTCTTGAGATGTTTATAATTTAATAGAAGAGATAAAGTGTATCCATAGAGAGTAAAATGATACCTAATAGATATTTTTAAATATGTAAACAAATTATTTGGATATTTGTGGGCAACAATGGTCAGTTTCAGGTATAGGAATTAGGAAAACTTCAGAGAAATATTGGCCTTTGAGCTAGACCTTTAAGAATGAGTCACATTTCAACAGGTAGAGATGATAAAAAGTAGGCTGTTGAAAGCTGAGTTCACAGAGTGAAACATGCTCAGAAATGTGGAAGCACATCTGGGAAATTAACGTTTGGACTGTGGTCATTCCTGCACATTTCTGAGCAACAGAACAGGGCCAAGCTCAGACTTGGGTATTATAGACTATAAGAGGGTTAGAGCAAAAGACAGCTCAGAGAACACATGATGAGTGCCTTCATTTTACAGATAATTAAATGGAAACCCTGTGGCACATCAAATTAATGGCAGAACTAGGTTTAGAGCCCGAAGAGTCTCTTTGTCCATTTTTTTTTTCCGCAATCCAGATCAGGAAAATTAGCCATGTGTGGAATGTAGATGAATGATCAATATACAGCTAAAGCCCAGATATCTTCGATAATAATAATCCAAAGTTGTTCATGTGGGGCTCTCAAAGTAAGAGGTAACTCGTTCCTGATTCCTGTTCCTCATGAAGACGGAAAATAATTCATATTTCATACTTCGGTGTATAGTAAAAGGGAGATTCAATGAGCTTAAACTAAGGAAGACTATTTCAATAGTTAGATCAAATTCCGCTCAAAGAAATCTGGCTATAGGTATCTGAACATATCTGTTATGTTATTACTTCAGAAAACAAAACATTTAAATATTTTACTTAAAATTTATGTAAATGAACTTGAATGCATTCACTCTTCACAATTAAATGTCAAGATTGAGCTTGTTCTCTCATGTAATTAAAAGCTGTTCGGGACATCTGCATGGCTCACTCAGTTAAGTGTCCAACTCCTGATTTCAGCTCAGGTCATTATCCCATGGTTGCGGAATTAAGCCCCGTGTCAGACTCTGAGCTAACAGTGTGGAAACTGCTTGGAATTCTCTGTCTGTCTGTCTCTCTCTCTCTCTACCCCTCCCCTATTGATGCACTTGCACTCTGTTTCTCTTAGATAGGTAGGTAGGTAGGTAGGTAGGTAGATAAACTTTAAAAAAAAAGCCTGGTGGGAGAAAATAAGGATTTTGTAACCTGAGTTTAAGACATTCTAGTGAATGCCTGGATATTCTTTATGATATATCGTGCTCTTAAGATTATATCTGTACTGGCATTTCAAGGCTCAACCTTCCCCTCCCACCAATATCAGTGATCTAACTCATAGTCATTTTAAATGAAAGTGATTTTTACCACCCTTTTAATATTGATGAAAGTCATCATTCCGCTCTCTAGCTCTCTTTTTTTATTAGTTTCAGATTTCAGACTAGAAGTTTCTAAATTTTTGTGAGATCTGTCCTAAAATATAGAGACCAAGGCGTCAACGCCTTCCCTCTTTAGAAAGAAAACATTGGCAGTGTTCCATAAAAAGAAAGTTCTCCTTAAATGTTTTTTTCCACTGGGCTTTGGGGATAGTATTCAAAGTAGAATAAGCCAGACACTGAAAGATAAGTACTACATGATTCCCCTTGGGTGAGTTATCTCAAAGAGTCAAGGTCCTAAAACTAGAGACTGGCATTAGCCACACAGCATCATGCCACTAGTCAACAGAAACGTGTTGTACATCTAAAATTTGTTAAGAAGATGGCTCTCGCATTAAGGGATTCTTAGTACAACTTTTTAAAGAAAAAACGTATTTCCTTGATTTTTCAAGCTATGGTTTTCTAATATGGAATATGGAATACATTTTGGTCATTGTAGTTAAATTGAAGACGAAGTTGTAGGCAATGAAAAGAAGAAAACGTACAAAAAAATAATGGCTGATTCTGTTCCAGGCAGTAGGGCTGTCCAGATGCACAGCGGTGGACACTTGGGCAGCCCCTGTCTATTCAGAGATTATCTAGAAATTCATTCTTACCATTGCAGTACCTTTATATCGACTTTCTATTTAAAATTAGTCTGTTTCAATCTTTTGCAGCTTCACAAAAGTCTTTATTTTAATTGCTTTATTATTTAATTAAGAAAGCATACTCTGAGGAATCCATTTATCCAGTAGACAATAGTGGGTTTTTTTAGTGTTAAACGGGAGGAACCCCATGCTCTGTCTAGGAGGATATTATTTGCTCTCTGAGTGTTTTTGTATAAATTACTGAAGAGTCCCTTCTAACTCATTACTTTAAGTATTTCTTTGAAAAAAAAAAAAACAGTTTCTTTAAATAAAACATGTGAAATGACACGTTAGCAATTAGCACCCAACATCAGGAGCACTCTGCTTTATCTTGTTGGTATGATTTCACGTATTTTGTCTTACCACTGCTTAATGCAGTGAAGAGATATATCACACTTCATAATTAATGGAGTTGGCCCATCTGGACCGAGCCAGAGATGATCTGTAATAAGGCTGCTATTGATCCCATCTCCTTTGTGGCTCTCTTTATCACTCTACTGCCTCAGAACTTAACATCAAAAGCTTCTTTTAATTGAAGGTGTCAACCTTTCCAACTTTTGTAACTATAGAAAAAAGACCCGATGGAATATTATGCTTTGGGATAAGACTGAGCTTAGATGTGTGTGTGTAGGTATGTGTGTATATGTGTGTGTAGGAAAGGTGGGTATATCCTGCAGAGGGAAGATCAGAAACCCAAAGGCTATAGTCTAATTCAGTGACAGGGGAGGTCCAGCCAGTGATGTGTCCAAAAGCAGTTTCTGTGGAGTCATCAAAACCATACAGCTGAGCTACTCCAAAATGGTTCATGCTGCCAAGCGGATAGAAGGAAGAAGGAATGTTAAAGACACAGTGTGGTGACAACATCACACATGTGATGAGATCAGATACAGCGGCTGCCACTCAGTAATCAGATGCAGGGAGACTGGGAAACTTTTGGAAGATGGGGCTTCAAGGTGTGCACACAGTGGTGACTATAGACTATTTCTGATCAGTTTTCTAGTCTTACATGTCTCCACAGAAACTGAGAAGCACATATTCAGAAGTATTCTTATGTGCGTGTGTGTGCGCGTGCGCGCGCGCGCACACACACACACACACACACACACACACAAGAATAGCATTTTAAGGGCTGACAGTACCTTTGAAAGAGAGACTTCATTGTATAGCAATTTTTATCAACGAAATCTGATACCCAGCTCTGAACTCTCTGGGAGGACAGACATGAAAACCTTAATGGAGTTCAACGTGTTGTCAGATGGTGTCTTCAGGCAAGAAATGATAAACGGTATTAAGCAAGCACTGTAGCATGTGATGTACCAGCAGTCTGATTTAAAATTTCGAAGTAAGCTAGGAAAGAGTAATATGGTTGGAGCTGTCTAACCATATTGGCAAATGAGAAATGGGAGCCTGCTCTTGAAATCACTGCAGTTCTTGGGTAGATTTCATTTGAAGGAAGGCCACCAGGGGAGCTGTGCAGTGGTTTGGGGCCATGTATTTGGTGGGTCTCTGCTGTTTTACTTCTCTGTTTAGAGCCTTTCTTTTGCTTTTTAAAGGGGCAGAGCTAGATTGCTTATTTTGCAAACACTTAATTTCACTGAATCTGAAACCTAAAGCTCCAGAAAAGTTAGGGAACTTCATTCTAAACCATGCTTTATGTAAGAGAACACCACTACATTTTTGATAAAACTAAGATCATTGAAGTATTGTGATTTTTTTTCCCTATCCAAGAACAGAGGAATTACCTGTTCCCATCAAATTCCACATTGCATTTTAGATTTTGCTCTTATGTAATTTCTTCAAAGTTTATTTTTAATATTGTCTCGCCTTGACCAGAAGCATTTCAGGTTTCTGCATTGGGTAAAGGTGCCTCCTTGCGTTGTTTGCTAAGTTCTTCTTTCTGTCAAGAACCCTTCCAGGAAATTAAAAAAATAAAAGGACTGTACACATATTTAAAACAGCGTTCCTTCCTCTGTAAATAATATACACCGTTCTTTTGCTCAGTCAGGATGTATACTGGTGGCTTTTCGAAACGGTGAGGAAGCATTTAGTTTCCTTATCCTAATTTATTTAGTAAATGTTTTGTTTCCACTAGACTGTGAGTAAATAAATGTTCATTGAGCAGAGAAGGTAGCACTGTGGTCTTCTCACTTCTGTGGCCAGTTCATCTTCACATGACCTTATGCCTCTGTGGCAGATAAGTGCAAACTTCACACTCAACTCAGGTAGCAAAGAAAAATGTACCTTTCCTGTCTCTTTCAGGAAGGAGGTGGGTATCCCTCAGTTTTCATTCACTTAGTAAACTTGATCCATTGTATTGATTTAATCATCTACTTTGGACTATAAATGCTCAGTCTCTCACACTTTCTTTCCCTCTGCTTCTCTACAAAGTGGCCACTTGTTGCCTGGAGGGGGGTGGGTTGTAAAAGGGTTCTTTCTGTATTCTTACTAAAGAATCATTCTTTTTTCTTTCTTTCTTTCTTTATTTTGAGACAGAGAGAGCATGGGAGGGGCAGAGAGGGAGAAGGTGGGAGAGAATCCCAAGCAGGCTCTGCATGGTCAGCGTGGAACCCACTGTGGGGCTCAAACTCTCGAACTGTGAGACCATGACCTGAGCCAAAACCAAGAGTAGGATGCTTAACTGATTGAGCCACCTAGGCGCCCCTAAAGAACATCATTCTAACGCTTGCCATCCTCTCCCTCACCCCCATTCACCTTAAGGCTGGTTCTTGCCATGGAGGGATCTCATAGCTCCCTCCAGTCACTCAGGACTTCAAGAGACACTTCTCCTTCACTGCTCCTTTCTTCCTCCCATCCAGGCGCCACCAACCACAAAATGGTTTATAAAATATGACCATACATGTGGGGAAAAAATAACTTTACGCTCTCCCCATAACACCTATGTTCCTGCTGCAGCCCCCTGCCCCCCCCCCCCCCCCCCCCCCCCCCCAGTTATCAGCATTCCCTCCCCACTGCTTCCCTCCCCCCTGCAGCACATCTTCTGGATCACTATAAAGACGGTCCTGAAATACCAGCTAGAGAAAGACCCGGAAAGGAGCCAGAAGGTAGAGTTAGAATTATGATGTGACAACTTTAAGAACCCTGTTAGCTAAAGGGATTGTGATCATCAAGAGAAACAGAGCCAGATTGTTCTCTGTGACCTTTGCTATTGGCTATAAGCCAATAACATTCTTCTTAGAGCATCTTGGTAGCATCCGTTTGGTGTGTTTGGATTAATGAAGTTATGTTAAGCCTAATATTGTGAAGCGAGAAAAAGAAGAGAAAAATAACTTTAAGGACATGTATGTCATGTATTCCTCTAGCAATTGAAGTTTCCCAGAATCAGAATTTTTGATTTGCTAGTAAAACATCCATCAAACACTATTAATAACCTACAGCTCTTAAAAGAAAAAATGTTTTTACAGTGTCCAGAATCTGTTTGACATCTTAAAGCTTGGAATTATTTTTGTAGTGTCCACAGAATGGTACCATCTCTACATCTGGTTTTGTGGGTGTGATTGTCCTCTTTTGTGGAAATCCTTTTTCACCAGAAAAGCAATGATCAAAGACACAAAAAACCTAATTGGCTTCCAGCACGTGATAGTCTGTGTGTCTTTACACAGCTCGTGAGTTCCATATCCTTTTAGATTCACAGAAATGAAGATCAGCTGACCTAGAACATGCACTTCATAGCTCACTGATGCGTTCAGCCTGCTTCTCCCCTTGCTTGGGGACCCTCTGATCCTCTAACCTTGGACCCAGCGCACGGCTGTGTCTCTCCTTGACTTCTAACCTTTGCTGTTGGTACACAGGTGGCTGTGCCACCTCAACTTGCAGCTAGCTACCGGCTGCTACTTGGGAAGAGAAACCAGTGTGTTGATCTGCATCTCGGTAAGCTTGCAGAGACCTGAGATGGAAACCCTGGAGCTCCCCAAGTATGGGCACCCCTTCGAAACACCAGGCACTTCCTGGGCCACACTCCACTGGAGGACCGAGGAAATGCGTCTTCACCGTTGAACTTAAGTAGTTTTCCTAACGGGGGCAGTTTCTGACCAGTTGGGGAGTTGGGGAAGCCAATCCTGTGGCGGTTCTCCATTCCACCTCGGAGAAGTGGCTGCCTTTGCCCTCGTGTCCAGCTCCATCTGGGCTTCAGAATGTTCTCCAGACAGTGAAATGGAGATAGTTTGCCACCGGTGCTGGCTTCAAAGTGCTGGCTACAATTAGCAATTAGGAATGACACATGAGAGTTTCTGTTCAGAAGTATTTTTTGGTCAAAGATTCATCAAAAGGATGAATTGTTTAATACTTCATTGTGTCCCATTGCCCATCTTCAGATTAAAGTTTAGAAAGCATGTAAACTACAGTGATAATATGATTTTTATTGTTTAGAATCTTGATGTTTTCAGTATCATTCCCTGACTTTCTCAGTGTGAGATCCATTCACCGATTAACTTGATTTATTACCACCCATTTTTGTGTAGTTTAGAACGGGATATGCTTTTCCATTTAGAAATTCAGTTGCAAGTGTAATTTGGAGTTGAGTTAAAAAGATTGAAGTTACACCAGATACTTGTATAAAATTGTTAGTGGTGATACACAGACTTGTTTGTAAATGCAGTGATGAGCTCCTCTGTTTTGGGCACATGCTCTTTGGACGTGCAATCGCACTTTAGAAGACAATTCTCTAAGAAATGGGGTAATTTGAATGGAACCAACTCCATGAAAATGAAGCTATCGAAGTAACCAGTTTAGATGAAAAAACGTCCATTTCAGAATTGTTTTTGAGAAAATGTAATTCTAGACACTTACTTGAACTATCTTCTGGCATCTTTTCTTGGGCAGTAGGGGTATATTCATTTCTGACCTTTTATGTCCCTGGTTATGAACTGGAAAAGAAAATTTTAACGGTGTTTTTCCACAGCCTTTTGAATAATGAGGTAGTGATTTTTCTCCACAGCTAGATGTGGGTAATAGATAACATTTGACACTACATGAGATTTGAAGCCTATGTTTTGTTGATATGTACATTTGACCTCATGCTCATGAGAGAAATAAAAATCAGCCCTGCGTGTAGCTTCCTTAATTCTTGTTTTCGTATGAGCAGGAGTGCACACCCTCAGCCTCACCAAACCTCTCTAGTCTGCACGAGCCTGGGTGGTGACTGCCCTCTGCACACGGACGCCTCTCTCTCGGTGGGGATTATAGAAACTGTCACTCATTCTCTTTTAACAGCTCCTGTTTTTCATTCTGTTCACTTTTATTCCCCCATATTGTTGTAAAATAATTAATGCCACTCACCCCACAGAAATAGCCACCTTTAATATCAGAAATCTGATTTCACGACCACATGAATTTATCAGGAATAAAAATAGCACTTAACAACGGCTTTGAAGTCTTTTCTAACTTAATTGGGGCATTTAAAATTCCGAACCATAGGAAAACTACTCTCACGGTAAACTCAGTGGGTGGACGATATGATGTGTTCAGAGTTAAGTTGAACTCTACAAGCTTAATTACCAATGAACTTAAAAATAACATGTTAGGTAGTTTCAAATATTTATTTCCCTACTACATTTAGTATTAGTCACATCTTTAGGGCTAAATGGTTTAGATTTTTATGTGGAGATTTTATATAGGAAATCCTTTAGCAACTTGCAGAAATCTTTAATTCCAGTATTTTCTTTGATATCAGCTTTGATTATTCTGGTTTTCTTTAAAATCACGACACCCCCTCACGGCAGGATGGCCGTGTGGAGTGACACATCTTTATATCATCATATGGGCACCAAATGATTTTCGCTTTTAAATCACTTATCTGGTGCCAAAAGCAAAAACAAACAAGTAAACAAACCTATCTTTGTGAAGAGATGTAGCTATTTGAGTATTTAACTAAATGGTACTAGGGTGGTACTTAACTGATTTTTAGTTGATTTCCTAAAACGGAGCTCTCTGTCTTTGCTATGAGTTGGTGGAAGTCTTTGACCAATGTTAGGATTCTCCATAACCAAAGCTTTCCTTTGCTTGCATATATCATAAGATACGTTTATCCTTTTAAAAATACTAGCTGGACTTGATTTTTTTCATGGTCTTGGATAAAATGTGCAAGTAACGTATCGAGCTATGTTCTCCTGAACCCTTTTCGTCCGATATCACCAAATGATGCATCTTGTAACGTGTTAGGGCACAGTTGGGAAACCGTGGCCTGTGGGCCGCACTGGCAACCGCCTGTTCTCATATGGTCTGAGAGTGAAGAATGGTTCTTACATGTTAAATGACTGAAAAAGATAGAAAAATGATACTTGTATGACTTGCTAAAACCATTTGAAATTCAGATTTCAGTGTCTGAAAACAAAGTTATATTAGAGCACAGCCACATCCATGATACATGTTCTGTGACTGCTTTTGTACCACAGCAGCAGCAGTGAGTCTTTGAGACAGAAATTAAGCCTGAGCCTAAAAACCTAAAATACCTGCTGTCTCCTCCTTTGCAGAAAGAATTGGCCAACCCCTCAAAAAGAGGATCGGGAGAAAAAAATCCCTAGGGTATTTTAATGCACCGGTTTCTGTATTCACTTTCACCAGTTTAAATTATAATCCTAAAGGTTTTCTTTTTGTTTTTTAAAATTCCTTGCTCCGTGCACTTTGAATTTTGTTCCAAAAGAACATCATCCTACTTGTTAACCTGGTTGGCGGAGAGTGCTGCGGTGGCTTGAGTCCCATCCAGGGGAGTGGTGAGCCCCTGCAGCTGTAGTGCTCACTTAGCATTTTGATGGGGAGGAGCCTACAGACACCAGAGGCACAAACTGCAAGAGAAAAGTCAGTGACAATTAACGTTTGCTCTGATCGCTTCTAGTGCTCATGAGGCAAGTACGCTAGGTCAGTGGGAATGGAGACAATCCACTGGAGTTTTGTGTTATAATCCAGTAACGTGTAACTAACTTAACTTCACACGTAGTGAGCATGTCATCCTGCTTATGCCGCCTGGTAATAAGGCATTAAAAATGAGCCAAGGAGGGGCACCTGGGCGGTTCAGTCGGTTGAGTGTCCCAATATGGGCTCAGGTCACGATCTCACCGTTCATGAGTTCGAGCCCCGCGTCAGGCTCTGTGCTGCCGGCTCGGAGCCTGGAGCCTGCTTCGGAGTCTGTGTCTCCTCTTCTCTCTGCCCCTCCCCTGCTCATGCTCTGTCTCTCTCTGTCTCTCAAAAATAAATAAACATTGACCAAAAAAAAATGAGCCAACGAATCCAGTTTAAGTAGTGCTCCTTTTATAGTCAGATCAAACCTTTCTTGTCAGGGGAGGGTGTAGGGGTGCAGAGAAGGGGGTTTGGGTGGAGTTCGCAAGCAGGCTCTGCCATCTTCTCTGAAAACACCTGGATTCCTTCTCCCCTCCCTGAACAGGGAGCAGGGCTGTCTCTCAAATGATAAAATCCGGGCTGTGCGAACCACCTTCTATTTAAAGCTGTCTCATCAGGGAGGGGATTATAAAGGGTGCCGGGGGTGGAGACCAAGCCTGTGAAGCCCTCTCCCACCGGAGGAAATGGGAAGGCTGTGCTGAGGGCCCTCTGTAGCTTCCCACACCCTGCTGGTTCATGCTTGTTCATTTCCTTCTCACACTCACTGCAGCTTGTAATTATGCATTCGTTGGTTTGATTTCTTTTTTTAAGGTACTTCTCTCCCCCGCCCCTGAATCGGAGCTCCAGGATGGCAGGGACAGTGTGTGCCCTGTTCACCGCTCTGTCTCACAGCAGAGCCTGCCACAGAGCGGGCGCTCAAAGTTTGTCTATGAATGAATGGATGAAAATGACCTTGCTCTCTGGGACACAGATCAGGTGTTCTTACCCTGTCTCCCTGCCCCGCAGTGCCTCCATTTTCCCAAACTTGGCTCATTGGTACCATCACCAGTGGTCTTCCTTGGGAGGTTAGGTTTGGGGACTGGCCAGGGGCTGGAGGGTGGAGCTACCACTCTGCTCTTCCAGGCTGTGTCCTAGACGGCAGCCCCCATGTCCTAAGGCGGTGAGTGGAGCCTTCTGTGGGTCCAAAAAGAAGAGGACGCCTGAGATGCCTGGGGCGGGGGGAGGGGGGGAGGGTAGGCTGGAGGCAGGAGGCTCAGGACTAGAACTGGGGGAGATGGGAAGGCAGGCATGAGAGTCCCCTTCCCCAAATCATTTATCTTTTTGTTCAGAGCTTCAACTCTCCCCTGCCTTTTGCCAGAGGACTTTGCTGCGTCTGAAATTCCCTACTTAAAAAATTCATATGTCCTAAGAGGAAAATATAGCAGAGTTGAGGACAGGAGGGGAGAGCCCTAGTTGTTCACCCAGCCAGACAGGAGAACAGCTTGATTCAGTGAAGCCAGCCCAGGATGGGGACATTGCTCATACATATGTAGTGTTTTAGGATTTTACAAAGCATGCTTATCCATCGATTGTCATGTGAGCGAAGAGGTGGGCATAGGCTCCTGGTGGACCAAGCAGAGAAGTACTTGAATGCCACACAGCTACCCTGTCCCTCAATTGTCCCAGCCTCTTCATTGCTGACATTCACTGCCCATGCTTAAGTGAGGTGTACCACACTCCTGTGCTCCTGGGTGAAGAAACCAGACTCTGCCGAAAACACACGCACACACACACACACACACACACACAGTCCGCCAGCTCTGGCCCCACCTTGGGAAATTCTTGGCTTTGTCCTTATCTCACCTGCCATGGTGAGCTGAGTGAAGGCAACAGGTGCCCAGCAGAAGACAATGCCCTGGTGTGTTTTGCAAAGGGCACATCTCAATGAGTACAGACCATCTGGGCAGGTGTGCAGGGAATGTGAATACCTGTGCACAAAATTCTTCTTATGTAAAGACCCCGCGACCAGAATTGGGGAATGAAGGAGGAAATATAGACCCTACACCCTCGGAAGTATATGAATGGGTTTTGGGGTTGGGGGTCGTGCTAGCAAAGAATATGAGCCCTGATGATGAGATAGTCCCTGCCTGGTGCTTACTGTGTGACCGAGGGCAAGTCCAGTTCTTCATCTTCAAATGGGCATAGTATCACCACCTCAAAGGGTATGAAATTATATGTAAGTAGACCAGACCACAATAAATTCTCAATAAATTGAGAATTGAGTCATGATCATGTTATTACTAGTTTTCAAACGCTAGAAACCTGCAGCTCATGAAGCTGTAAGACCTTTTTGTCTGCATATTTTAACACCACTGCAAACTTCAGAGCAGCAGCTTTGCTGCATGGCTACTCCAGTTCATAAAGGCAGGGTTAGAATTACAAAGTGAAAAGCAGAAGGTAAGGTCTCCCACCACCTTACTAGGCAAGCTGTTTGTCTTCTCTGAAAGGGGAAGACAGGGGAACATGTGAGTTATTTGGTCAACAGGAGAAAGAAATCCTGGGTTTATACAGTAAGTACTCTAGTAGCTGGCTGACTGCGTTCTTGTCTTCCTGCTTGCTCTGTCATTCCTGGAATACTGTGGACACTTCACTGTGCTAAAAAAAAAAAAACAAAAAACCTGCTTTTCATTACAGAGAAGCCTCCAATTACTTTTTTCTTTTAACTAACGTCTATACTTAGTTACACAGACCTGAGAGAAACTAATGATACCTTACAGTAAAACTATGATTGAATTACCTTCTGTTAATTAGGAGTTTCTAGATCACCGTGATGCCCTTGGAGAAAAGGCTTGCTATAAGTAGACAGTAATAAAAGTGGTACTATGTTTAATTCTAATTGTATCTTTTGAAATTTAATTAATGTAGTAATAATTGTTTTAAACAAGCATGTCAGAACTCCAAATGGTCCTTGGTGACTTGAAAGAGTTAATGTAGCATCCAGAAGTTCCTAATCTTTCTCCGGAAGTAGCTTGCTCACTGAATAATTGGGTTTAACGAGCTCAAGTTCCCCTTTCTTCCTGCAGGGATGATTCTGGCCATGTTTTAAGCCATTCTTATCAGTTCACTTTTTATGCTCTCCATCCAAGATGTAGCCTCTGAACTCACTATCCTGAAAACTTCCGAGACTGGAGAGCTACAGTGGTGCATTGCCCTTCTTTCCGGCTTTGCAGGCATTTACTGGAGGCAGAAGGAGCAGCTGACTATGTAGACTGCGTCCCCACTGGACTGTGCCTGGCTGCCCTTCAGGCCGAGGCCAAAGTTCCTTTGCAAGTTGCTGAGTCCCTCTGTACTCCTCTCCCTTCCTTCTGTCCTGACTACAGAGGATACTTGAGCACAGGTGCACTTAGGTATCGTGCTGAGATGGTCTGAGGGTGTCCTGAGAGCATATCGTTATTAAGTTAGGAAAGCGGGAGATGTTTTTTACAGCCTTAAGAGGCTGACATGACCCAAAGCCTGGAGAGGGTAGGGTTTGTGTGTGGGTCTCCACGAGGCAGCCATGGTGCACGATGACTCAGCCCGTCGAGTGTGAGAATATCGTGAGTCTTCCCACAGTAATCATGTAAACACCAAGTGATGCTGTGTAGCATAGCAGGTTATTCCATGACGAGTATAAGGCTGACCATAACATGGAGAGATAACAGCATTATTATAATTTCAGTGCATTTGAACTTAACTATATATGTGTTCTCCACACAGAAAAGTACAGCACAACATATTATTACAGGAACTAGTAGGAATTATTGTATACTTTTTCTGCATAGTTCTATAATTGCATTGGAGTTCCTTTTTGGGAACCTAGCTTAGGTTCCATTTTGTTGCTTAATTTTCAATGATTTTTGTCTTCTTAGAATATCGTATTGTACAAGGACCAGAAACAGCACAAGATTAAAATTCTTTTCAACTTTTTGAAATTCTGTGTACTTCCTGAAGCTAAAACTATTCAAAAGTTTCAAAACTTTGCCAACAGTTTAGAGTAGGATAAACATTTAAAATCTATACACTGGCTTTATAACTAATCTTTTGATCTCTTGGAACTCTAGGTTTTTCCACACTCCCCCTTGTCTTCCCCCAAGCTATTTTGCACAGTGTTGCTTCTCCAGCTCGCCGTCTATTTAAACATGTTTGGGAACATATGGAGACCTGTGGTAATGCTAAATCCCAATTAATCTAGAAATTGGAATGAATTCCTTTTAAATCCAAGTTTGGTTGTAGCTTTCTAGATTATTCAGTTGTCTGCATAAATTAAAATGTTCCTATCTGATTTAAAGTATGATTTTTGATAAGATCAATCACCCTGGTACATTTATTGTTTTAATTCCTCTGAGCTCTTCCTCTGTGATTTTGTCTTTTTTTTTTTTTTCTTTTATTCCTCTACATAGTGCTCCTCCCAAACCCGGTTTTCCCTTTGTGATGTTTTCTCTCCTCTGCTCCTTTCTCCTCCCTCCCAGCCCAGCAGATGTGTATTACTAAGGACTTCTAGTGGCTGACATTGGAAGTACTGCTCAGAAATCCCCACACATGTCACATTTGGGCCCTCCTTGGGTACCTGGTGGCACAGCAACCACTAGAAAGCAAGAACCTAGGGCAATAACTTGGTTGTTTTGACTACATGACACTATTGATTTTCATGAATTTTTTACTGAATCCAAGTGGTATTTTAGGTGAGTACAGGAGAAACCTATATTGCTGTGTGTATAACAAACATAATGTCTTCGTCTTTTGTTTACATGGTGATTCACCTCAGAAACTGCAGTTTAATTAAAACTGGAGGTTTAATCTGTGAAACGCAGCCCTTTCTAAGTGTTGTAAATGTGATTCTGTATTAAGTGAAAGTGAGAAGTGGTAGATGGAGACGAAATTTGTGGTTGAGGAGGCTTTATGTCGTGTGAAAATTCAACTAGATACCTACACATGAGATGGTGTGTTACTTTACAGGATTTGATCTGAAATGTAGTGCATAAGAGATTTGTATTGTACCAATATTTAAATAAAAGTTATCTACCAGGGGAGCCACATTCATTCCTTAGGCACATATACCACCCTAGCTCTGAAGTGAACTTTATGAAAAAATCAGAGCATATTGAAAAGCTAGAGAATTCTTGGCTTCCTGAATGTGGACCCTGGGTCACTCATAACTCAGAATTCGCTCCAGATTTATATAGCACTTGACATCTATTCTCTGGCCAAAACTAAAAAAAAAAAAAAAAAAAAGATTGTTAAAATAGTTGGGGGCAGGCTTGGGGCAGGCTTATACGATGCCAAAACCATGCTTCGGTTGAATCTCGTAGAAACTGAGAGTCTAACTGCACTTCACGATGAAATTGCATGGGAGATTTTGAAAAAAAGAAACTTCAGAAAGATTCTGAAAGAACCTCCAGTAGTCCGTTCGACACTAACACTTGTTGTGACGATGCAAAATCTACTTGAATGTGATTGATACAGTAAGGAACAATTTTAACCGAAGTCAAATTTTGTGTGTGTGTGTGTGCGCACAGTTTTGACCACAGGAAACCCTGGTGAGCCTGGAAAAGTACACGTGGCTGACCTGCGTGCACATCCACACCTCACAGGGCACCCGGCTCCCCCAGTCAGTTGAACGGGCTTCTAGCTGTGCCTGTCCACGCCTGCTGTTACAGCCTTGCCTCAGATGTCACATCACCTTTCCTCCACTTCCCACGACCCGCGAGCTGCAGCCGTCCTACCACCCACTTCCCGAGCAAACCTCAGGTCTTTTTCAGGGTCAGGTGCCATGTGCACTGCAGTAGTTTTGCATTCCTTAACTACTTAACACACGTGGAGCCGGACTATCACTTTTATTCAGCTCCTGTCCGTTTTAAATATGTCACTGCAAGCTTTTTGAGTGCTGGGCCCCTAACCCCATTTTTCCCACAACCCTTGTGTTTTTTACTGCATAACTTTGTGTAGTGCAGTGATTTTTAGGAGCCTGTATGTCCCATTATAGCAGAACTATGGGTACTGCAATTATATTCTCCACAGTTACCGAATGACCAAATCCAGAGCTCCTAATGCTTAGTCCTCCCCTCCTTCCAGAAACTCTCCTCACACATCTGTAAATGTTTAATATCCTCATTCTGTTCCTTCCCCTCTGACCACTCCTGCTGTGTCTCTTACATTGGTTCTCTCTGCTTATTAATTTAAGTGATCTGGAACAGCACTGTGATGTTTTCATCTCATTTATCTTTGAAATCCCTCCCTCGGAGATGCATACATGTTTTCATCTCAGCTGCCACCTCTGTGCAGAACATTCCCAGTTCTCCAATGCCAGAACCAAGCCACCGCACGAGTTTCCGATTGCTGCTACACATTTTCACCATTGTGACCACCAGCTCAGACCAACCAAGGAGGACCTCCACATCCTAGATGAGTGAACAGTAGGAAAGACACTTTGGAAACGGTGAAATGCTTTACAGCTGTGGGTGGGTTAAGTTTGTCTCATCTGTCTAGTTGCCCCTCTAAGAGGAAAGAGGCTTTGGCTCGTCCTCTGTGCCCACAGCACGTCGGTCCCTGAGTCCTGCTCTGTCCCCCACACAGTCTCCCACTCTCAGCCTTTCTCCCCAGCCCCTCCACCACCTCCTATGCCTCTCCTGCCCTGGCTTCCTGCCTGAGGCCTGTCCCCACCTTCACGCCCTCGACCCTGCATTTCTCCCTGCACCTTTGGTCTCTGCACAAAGCTGAAAGTCTGTACCCCATCCAAGCTGACGCTTCTCTCCTTTTCTAACCACATTTCCCTGTTTTCCTCTAACGTGAATGGAACTGCTTGGAGAGCTTAATGATATTTTGCATTGATTCGTATGCTGCCCGCTCCCCACCATGCCTGCAGAGGGGCCCCATATGCGACAGTAGCCACCGATGCTCCTCTCTCTGTGTTCATTAACATTCAGTAGTGGTTTTCATCTGGCAGAGCTTTAGGTCCTTTCTATAACTTTTCTATTATATAGGTTTTTTTCCTATGCTTTTCTATGATTTGTATAGTGGAAAATGTGGAAATAGAAGTGAAGTTTCAAGAGGAAACGGACAGATTATTCTGGAAACCGTTTGTTCTGTGGAAAGTGTTTTCATGGTGACCTTGCTAGAAGGGACAATGGCCACAGCCATTAATGACACGGCATACCTCGGCCCCCGGATGGTGACCAGCTCTTTGCAAAATGTGGCCAAAGCCCTCCCCTTGTGTGAGCCGGGGAGGGGGCTGGGTTTAACTGTAGCATGCTCCTGGGCAAAGACCCCCAGGTGATATAACTTTTACACCCCCATTCAAGTGTGTGACTTTTATATTATTTTCAAGTATTAAAAGCTATGTTGCCTTTTCCAACAATAACTTCATAAATGGTTTGTCTTCCATTAGTTCAACTTTGTGATATTTTGCTGTGCTTTGAAATTTTACTGAAAGAAAATGTTACCTCTGAATTTCAGTTTCACAGTCTCGGATCCTAGTGTTCTTGTATTTGATTTTAAAGTTCTTCAGCCACATGGGAATAATTATTGTAAAGTGTTAAAAAGAAAGGTAGTATTGTTAACTTGGAGAGAGATTATTTTCAAGAGCACAGAAAAAAGAACCAAAATTTACAGATTCCTGAGGGAGTTTCCCTGTTTTCTGTCCCATTCTCAGCATTAGGGAACTGACTTGCTTTGTAGGGCTATGTAGCACAGGGTGACAGTCCTCCAATGACATTGAGCGTTAGAGACTCCACACAGATAATTCTGATTGGGTGGAGAACTCTGCTTTGGACTCAATTAGTTTGTCTTCTGAAGACCTTGATGCTTGATTCACATTTGCGGTTCTGTTATTTATTCCTAGAGTCCTGAGAGGCAAGCTGTGCTTTGGTCCAGTCCTCCCTGGGTCTTTCGTGAGCCTGGCGGTACCCAAACCAGGGTACCTGCCACTTGGACATTCACTGTCCACTAAGGCCTGCCATCGATCTCCATGACAGCGTTGGAACCCGGGAGGTGTTCAGAGATGGGGGCGGGTGTATCGTTTCTCTTGCCTCTCCTTTGGCAAGTTTGAGAATGATGCTCAATTACTTGAGTTTGTTGTGTGTCACATAGTCACAGAACCTGTGTTAAGGAACAAACATTTTTTGTTACCTAGACATTCCCTCCTGTAAGAGCTTTAGCACTTCTCAGACTTTGTAACTTTATTTAGAAACACCTACAGCAAAAGCAGCTGCGGCGGCCGTGTGTGAAGATGGGGACAGGCAAAGCCAAGTCTTATGAGGGAGGCATTTTCTGTCTGAAATGGAAGTGAAAGCACAATAAAGGGAAAATTCTAGAACTCAGAAGATGTTATTATTGTTATTATTAAACTTCTTTCACCCAAGGACTTGAAATTATTGGCAATTTTTTTTTTTTAATTATCAAAATCTGTGTGCCTGGGATGAAAGGAGATTTGGTGCACTGTCCAAAATTAGACATAAGATCCTTACATAAAACTGTGGACTTGCCTGTCCTGAAAACAGAATTTTCCTACTTGATGTGTAAATTTCAAAGCAAAAAATAAAGAAGCAGTCTATAGAAATTGAGTGAAATAAACTGTATTAATACAATAGCAGTTCTTATATCCATACCCATTAAGTGGAGAAGTTTGCCTTATATTAACATGGGGAGTTACTTTCAAAACAGAACATTTTTTTTTTTAATCTTTATTTATTTTGAGAGAGAGACAGAGTGTGAACAGGGGAGCAGCTGAGGGGAGGGGAACCCAGAATCCGAAGCAGGCTCCAGGCCCGAGCTGTCAGCACAGGGCCCGACGCGGGGCTCGAACTCACAAACCGCGAGATCATGACCTGAGCCGAGGTCAGATGCTCAACCGACTGAGCCACCCAGGTGCCCCAAAACAGAACATTCTTAATGAAAGGCATTTCTGGTTTCTGTCCAGCTTAATAAAGTACGAACTTCTATTTGCCGTTAGTTGAAACTTCCAGCTTTTCATCTGAGTCCTGTATTAAAATCTTATATTAGAGTGGATCAAATTTATGAAATGGGTTTCTGGGCTATGTGAAGTCTATAGATTTTCCTAATGCATTGCTTCCAGAAATGTAGGAGTTACTGGTAAATGGACACTAATATAAAATCTGTTTAGCAACAACTACACAACTACACAAACGCATATTGTACTTCATAAACATGAGCTGTCCGTGCAGTAAGTCACTAGGGCAAGCGGCAGGATGATCTGATTGCTGAGCCAAGACCCACACCTCTGCATTTAAAAGGGACTGATGGAAATGCATTTGCATTAATGTAAATAATGCTTCTAAAACCAACCACTCTCCTGGGCCTTGCGTTATGTTGACATAGTAATGTCATATGTACAGAGAAAATAAGATAATTTAAAGCGGTTTCTCCCTTTGACTCATCTCTTGATATCGCT
Organism: Panthera uncia; assembly: GCF_023721935.1. Lineage (NCBI taxonomy): Eukaryota > Metazoa > Chordata > Mammalia > Carnivora > Felidae > Panthera > Panthera uncia. The sequence goes on from NC_064810.1 coordinate 131,226,891, forward strand.
CTCCATGTATTTGTTTTTGTCTACTCTGAAATGCTTATTCTAGTAGTTTCATGTTAAACATAACTGATTTCTCTCATTTATGATTTCTCTTAATAATGAATTGTTAAGTGGAGCCAACCAAATTGTTTATTGTTGTCATTTTTGAAAGATGTTTTCCCAACGCACTTCACAGAAATATTACTTGAAAAGAAAATTCAGGGGTAAAGTCAGTAGCTGTGATTATACCACCTAATGTGTGTAGCACCTGCCAGGAGTTACTAAATTCCTTTCTGCTTTCGTAGGTCTTTCTGGCTGGACTGCCCTTTCCTCATCTTAATTGCACAGTTGCTACTCGTATGGCAGGGCCGGTCCACAGCCTCTGTGGAAAAGCAGAGGCTTTGAGGTCAAGCAGAATTCATGGTTTCCTAGTTGCAGTCCCTTTGCCCATCTTACCAGAGGACCTTGGGAAAGTAGCTTAACTCTCAGGTCTAAAGTGTTCACATCTGTAAAACTGACGCCGTAAAGACCCACCTCACGTGGCTTTTGTGAGCATTAGACGAAATAGAAAGCACCAGGTATGCACCTGATGCAGAGGAGGCGTTGAATTACTTTCATTTTGATTCCTTCAGCCAGCACTTGTACTATTTATAACCACAGCTTGTTATAAAGCAGCAGACCCAGGCAGAGGTTGGTCCCCACTAGATCTAATGGCACCCCCATGTTGTCCCTGCTGTGGCCTCAGTGCCCTGTGCTCTACACTCAGTCCTAGTTGTCCCCTGAGTGAAAGCAAGAACTCAGCCATCTGGGTAGGTAGGTACCCTGCCCGCTCGGCCTGCTGGACCCTTAACTTAGTGCACCTGTCGGAGCTCACGGTCCTGAGGAATACCTGGAGGGGCCCTTTCACTCCAGAAGAATTTACACAGGTACTGCAAGAGTTGAGATTAATGAACTCACTCTGTGGACAAGAACTATAAACGGTTTACTACATATTAATGTATTTGTAAGTACTTACCCTAACTGTAAACATGTACCCTAAAACTATAAAAAGATATAAACTGGGAGTTCCTCCTCCCCAAGGAAGTGGTGAAAACATTTAGTAACAGGTGTGGCAAGATGAATCATCTCTGCTAAGGTCTGGGGATATGTTTTCTTCCTGCCTTCTCTAAGTTCCACTGATTGTTTACTGTTGTGCTTACCTTCTCCAAGGCTGGTTCCCTCCAGAATACCCAGAATACCCCTCTCGTATGGTCTGCAAATGCCTGCTGCTGTTTACTTCCAGACCTGAGAGGAACGGCTTTTCACTGGGTTTGCATTCTCCACCCTGGTGTGTTAGCCACCTTCATATTTTATATACTGCTCGTAAATAAGGGGTGGAGAGTGTATTCAAGTCCGAGCCACAAACAGAGCGTCCGCACGACGCCGTGGCACCACCAGTAAGTACATCACTGGTGGATTAAATATCCCGTCCACCTACTTAGGGGTATTTAACTTTGTCACAACCAATAGCCCACGAGCTACGATGCAGTACTGCATTTTGTTATGATTATTGTTTGCTCATAGTCCTGGGTCAGCAGCTATTCTTTATTCATTCATAGCACTTAATTCGGGGTCCCATACTCAGAGAGCCTCGGTAAATGATTATCCCAAGAATAAAGGTTTGCTCCTTCAAGTGTTAGAGAACACAGGAGGCGGGTGAGCTTCTCTCTCCAGACCCTTGAGATGGATGTGCTTTCCTTAAGCCCTGCATGTTTTTTGTAGCTGAAAGGTGCCCAACTATGTAACCTCTGGAGATACCTTACACCAGAAGATGTTCTAAGAATAATAATGTGATTTGTTGTTTCTCTGAACTTCATCACACCAGGCTTTTCGAGTAAAACCAAAATTAGTAGTGGATGTTTGAATCACTGCCAGTGAACATATGAAGGGAAGGCATGCTCGTTCAGCTCAACTTGGGCTACCAGAAAATGCTCTTCCATGACCCCTGGGTAAATGGGGAATCCATCGTCTCATCTGTTTGCAAGTGTCTTCATTGTGTCGGTCATGCATCCTTCCATTTAATCCTTACAACGCTGTAAAGGTAGTATCTTTTATTAAACTCATTTTATAGGTAGGGAGTTATGGCTCCATGACATTTAATATGGAGATGACACAGCTAATGAACAGCAGAGCCGGGATTCGAGCCCATGTAAATCTGTGCTCTTTCTGCGCCCACACCACCCCCAGTAAAAACTGGGGTTTTGACCACCTTTCCCCCACAGGGCATCTGTATGCGTAAGCCTATGCTTAATACTGCTGTTTTGTTCTACCTTCCCTCTGTTATTTTCCCTGTGCTGCCTGTCTGCTTGAGGACCAGGTTCATTTCATTTTTCTCCTTTTTCCTATTTGAGTGATAGAGGCACAGTTGGCCAGTTCTTTGACACTGAGCTAGCTGTGACAGCCACCATCCTTGCTTGAAGAAGTCCTTGCTTCTTCATATCTCTCATTTGGCCTGACATCAAGGCTGAAAAAGGTTACTGATGATGGTATGAACCTTTTCAGTATGCAAGTGATGTCATGGTACAAATGACTTTATATCGGTGTAATCGAGTTCTTAACTATTCATTTTTATCATTGCCTGTTCAATATGTCAAGCTGTAAAATAGACTATTTTAATTTACAGGCATGACTCAGATTTTGAAGAGTGAATGTGAAAATCATGAATTCTAAAGTGCATCCTCTTCCAGTAGGCTGTGGGCTTTTTGAAGATAGTGGCCATATCCTGTAGGTCTCTGTGTCCCCAGTTCCTGCTCTGGGCCATGGAAATGCATGAAGGCATGAATGAACACCTTCATTGGCCTTAAACCTTTTGGTGTTTACTATAATTTTCTTAGAACAGTGGACAAGTTGATTAATGCTTGTGTGACTCATTTTAAGAATCTGGTATACTTCTTGAGAGGCATGTTGATTATGCTTCGGTTTAAATAAGTGTAACTAATCAAAATTTGGTGTTCTTTCTTTGAATTATACGAATAATCCAACCTACATATATTTGGTTCCTATAAAGTGATTATTGTGGCACTTAGTGATAAATACTATAAAGAAAAACAAGGCAGTAAATTTAAAGGAATAGAGAATGATGGATTGGTGTTTGTTATTTAAAATAAAATGGTCATATAAAATAGATGAGTAATATAATAATGCAAAATACCCAGACATTTAAATAGAAAAAATTGAAATCTATGCTGAATGCAAGCGTCATAGTTGCTCACATTTGAGCTGTGAGAACTGAATCTGGCTCTCCCACTTTCATAGTGATTTTAGAGCCAAAAAGATTACTTCAAACAGATCTTTTCCTAACGTTCTGGTAAGTAAAATGATTGATCAACTATGCCCTGATCCTTTTTTGTTTTGTTTTGTTGTTAAATTCAAGATTGGCTGTTAAAACAAGCACGTATAATTTGGAATAAGAACTCAAAATTGGATCTTTTATTTTTTCCTCAAAATCGGATCTTTTGAAATCATTGATAGGAACATTTAAAATACTGGTTTGAGTGATATCATTAGTGATGCATTAAATAAATACTGTTTTTTGATTGTCATGGTAAGTTTTAAACTAATTTTTGGACGAAGGCATTTTAGCTTAAATGGGTACGGTGTGTAGGTCATAGAGCTTTCTATAAGATGAAGTTGAATTTTGTTAAAATGCATGGCTGAAAATACAATTTAAAACACAGATCAGATGTGTATACGTATTGATTTCTAGATTTTCACATTGAAACAAACTCCATTCAGTATTGGCTCAAGGTTCAAATTCAGAGTTGTACAAGCCTAACTGTCTGAAACATGATACTCAGTCTACTTAAACCGTGACATGGGATGCATGATTTTTCATTTCTTCCATATACATTTGAACTGAATAGTGGGAAGGCAGATGAAAGAACACATGGCTACAGCACCTCAGCCTGTTTATAGAGGAGAGCCTCCTGCACCTGTGTAGACTGGCATCCGGTTGTCAGGTGTAATCCCGTGTCTGGATGTTCCCTTTGCAGATGATCCAGTCCCTCAAGGCAGTGATTGAAAATGCAGACGCTGTATATGAAAAGATTGTACATTGTCAGAAGGCAGGTAAGTGGAAGTTTGTTTCTTCTCTTTAAAATAAAATTAGTAGCATCATATATGTAGCTCCTTAAACCATTTTATCTTCTGACACGGTAACCAGGAAATCAGGCATAAAAATTATTTTCTCCATGGCTAAAGAAGATACTAATTCACTACTTCTCAAGCCTGGATAACAAACTCACCTAGGGGAAGCTTTTAAAATATATTGACATCTAGGGGCGCCTGGGTGGCTCAGTTGGTTAAGTATCCAACTCTTGATTTCAGCTCAGATGATGATCTCATGGTTTGTTAGTTTGAGCCTTGCATGAGGAGGCTCCACGCTCACAGTGCATAACGTGCTTGGGATTCTCTGTCTTCCTCTCTCTCTGCCCCTCCCCCACTCATGCTGTCTTTGTCTCTCTCAAAATAAATACATTAAAAAAATAAATAAAAATAAAATACATTGACATCAGCCGGAGGTGTGGTTGAAAAATTCATAGCTGTTAAAAGCTTCCAGTGTTTCTAGTAAGCAGCCAAGATGGAGAACCACTGCACTGACCTCCTGCTCAGTGTCCCTGTGCTAGTCCCCCATGACCTTCCAGCACACGATGGGAAAGGTGAGTGAGGCTTGAGCAGAGAGGGAATGAGTACTCAGGAAGGAGGGTGGGCACCAGTTACAACCTCTTGACAATTTTTAATGCACTGGCATTTTCAGATGCTGATGAATTCATCAATTTAACATCAAAATGTTACACTGGATTTTAAAATGCTACCATCTAATTAATTTTAGCTGAGATAAAACCCCAAACTCAAGTGTTCTGCATTGTAATAAGAATAGACAAAATGGAATTCTTTCAATTTTCAAATTTTGTGAGAGCGTCATTTTAGAAGATGTTAGTGTGGAGGGTATTTATGCTGCATAAATAAGAATATCTGTCTTTAATTTCTAAGGCTTCTGGTTGCTTTTCTTTTTTTTTTTTATACTTTTTTTTTTAAAGTTTGTTTATTCTTTGTAATCTATATACCCAGCATAGGGCTCCAACTCATAACCCTAAAATCAAGAGCCCAGTGCTCTTTTGACCGAGCCAGCCAGCACCCCTTGTTGCTATTCTTTAAAATCAAGAGACCATAAGTATCACCTAGCCTGAAAAAAAGATTCCTCTCTTATCTCAGAAATGAACTCGTCAAAAATAGATCAAAGACAAAGGTATATATGGCGGTTTTCTTTTTTGGTGTTTATTGAAGGAATATTCACATTAGTGACTAATCAACAGATGAAAACCCTCACCTTGTTTTACTCATCTTGTTAGCAAAATAGTATTAGCAAAGTGATCTTGCTACTTCTAGTCCTTTCTGGGCTAATATTCCCTACAACCACAACTAAAATGAGACATTTCAAACACCATTTTTATCCTGTCACTGTTTTACATAAAGTCGTCCGGTAGCTGACTAGAGTCTGTTGAGGCAGATCTAAACTTCTAACTTAACTATGCAAGGTTGTCTACGAACTGGCCAGCCCCTCTTGCCATTATTGTACAAAATCTCTTCATTAAATCATCTCGTCATTCATTTAGTAAATATGTTTTGGACTTACACCATGCCAAAGGTACTTGTAAGAGCTATCACATACCAAAATATTAAAAAATAAGATTGATTTTTGCCCTTTAGAACCTTCCAGCCAAGCAGGAGATATGAAAGTAATCACACATACTCAAACGTATTGAGTACTTATTCTGTGTTACTCAGGAGTCTGAACTTGGTTTTGGGGGCAGTGGGAAGCGATTGGTTTTTTAGCAGAAAAGGAGAGAAATTGACCTGTAAGGTGATGTTCACAATAGCTGTGTGCAGAAAATTTTCATGGGGAGACTTCCCAACTGGGAAGCTGTTGGGAGCAGTGAGAAGGGCTGGAAGTGACAGGATGCATCCAGGCTGGCCTTTGGGCTGCCCTTCCCCGCTCCCAGTGTGTTTCTCCTTAGTCAGATTTTCACAGGCCACGTCTCCAGTAGGACTTCTCTCTCTCTCCTCTCTGCCAATCTGTACATTTCTTCTTTTTGTCTCAGCAGTCTTCCAGGAGACCTTTTATGATTGTAGGAATTATGTTACCTAACCATTCTAGTCAGCCTTCAAAATGTGTTTGGTTTAGCTGACAGTTTCAGTTGCTATGTATTTTACTAATGGAGTCTGTCTTCTAAACCGGCTAGTAACCTGTGAAGGCACAGGTCTGCATATTGAGCTACTCTGCATTTTACCCATGGCACCTGTTTTAACATTTTGCACAGAGCAGTCACTCGAATACTAACTGACTAAATGTGATTTGACTTGTATTAAGGATTTGATTCTCCTAAGCACATGCGATGCCAGAAGAATTGTGGACTGTTAGAATTTGAAACTACATTTATCAGAAAAAAAGACCTATTTATTGACAGTCTGAGTTATTGCCAATTTTTTGCAACTTCATCGATTTATGAAATTTGCTCATCTCTAGCATAATGCAGCTTTATGTCTAATTTCAGTGAGGGATAATATTTGCTTGTATTTAAAAAGCTGAAGTGTCTTGTCTATTAAGAATTTTGCTTGGAAGGCAAAAAAGAATAACCACTATGTAATGGTTCGTGTTGCTCTGAGTTTGAAGATCTTGAGAAGCACATAACGATTATCTTTTGGTTTCACAGTTACTGCTGAACGCCTACACAGCCCTTCTGTTATCCCAAGTGCTTATTTTAGAGTCCTTGATCTTTTGTTTCTCATGTTTACAGTTATCGGAAGGGCACATAGTCATTAGTCATATGAAGAATTGCTAATTTGTATTGGGCTCAAAAACATTTGCATGAGATTTTACTTCTGATAAATAATTGCTGTTCTGCTTATAGAACTTTAATCTGGCAATGACAGAATGAAGACACAGGTACCAAAGTGCTGTAAGAGAGGATTATTTTAGAAGCACTTCAAACTTCTAAACACAAACTTCTATTCTTACTAGATAAGCCTTCATTTAAACAGCTAAGTGACAGTAAGGAGTCACACTGCCACCTCCAGCCACATGTTCAAAAGTGTGCCCAGTTTGGACACGTTCAGACTCCCAGCTATGGGATTGATTTGTTTTTTTGGATCTAGAAATGTGTTTTGCCGGTGGTGTTCTTGGGAAGAGGGAGGGAGGCAGGAGAAGAATGCTGAGAAGTAAAGACTCCCAGCCAAGGTGGGCTGGGAACCTGCAGGCCCCGGCAGGCAGGTGACCGGAAGAGACCCTGGGGAGGACAGCAGGGACAACTGGGTGACGGGCAGTGGGGACAGCCTGCGGAGCCGACTCTTTTAAGAGGAGAGTATGGCAGTACAGCGGGGTCAGAGGGTTAAAGGGACATCTTTATAAGAAAGCCATGCCCCTAGAAATAGGAAAGATCCATTGAAGAGGTGAACAGGAAGGTATTCAAAGATGAGACAGGGGGTAAGGAGGGAAGAAGTGAGAGGGGCAGGAATCCAGTACAGTCAAGAGACACTTGACCTTAGAAAGGGGGATGGATGCCTCTTCTTCCAAGACACTCCAGAAAGCTCTGCCATTTAGAGAAATTCTGAGGAGAGGACTGTTCTGATGCAGTCATAGTGCGGTAGGAGAGCACCGGCTTCAGGAGAGAGGGAGTGAAAGAGGGGTCTACGGACGGGCGGGAGGGTGGGAGCATTCTGTCAGAGTCAAGCACTCTAGTGCCAGTGGAGGGACGGATGAAATGTCGGATGACGCAGGAATGGTATGGGGCAGGTGGGTCTGGGTCAACGCATGAGTGACAGGGATGGGTAAGTAATAAATGGTGTGGCCGTACAAGCATGAGTGTGTACAAACCTGTGAGCACAGGCGAACATGCTTCACACAGTCTGTCTCCCAAATCTAACCCATGCTTGTTCTTCCAAGAAGTAGCAAAGTAGGAGATTGGTGAGGAACACACCCAGGGGAGCTTCTCAATGGGAATCTGCAGAGGGGAAGCTTCATAAACGTTCTTCTTTAAAAAGTTTATGAAAGGTAATAAAAGGGTAGCCAGATTCTTTCTGGGGAGAAGTCTTTTTCACTGTATAATGTCTATCTCTTTCTCTCTGTCACTGCCCCAAAATGGCAGCCTATGTTTGAGTTTTAATTTCCTCTTTTAGTCACTGCATTGATCTGTTACCTAAAAGATAGGAAGATGGTATAGAAGGAAACCCAAACTGCTTTGCTTCAACGAGTTAGATGTTTTTATCTGGTGAATTTAAATGGAAAATAATTTGCTCTTTGGAAAGGAAAAAGAAATCAATGACATACTTCTTGGTAAAGGTGGTATATTAACACATGCATTTAATCTCCACTCCCTTCTGAGCCTCATTAAATGACAGTAAGGAATTTTTGTTTTGGGGTTTTGTTTTTTGGTTTTTTTTAAGGCAGAAACCCATAAGGATAAAGAAAATGGGAGGAACAAAATTTTGGAAATTGAAAAATACCTGAACAAGTGATAATTGACTTAGGTGATGCAAGAAAGCGGACTCTGAGGCTGGCAGTGGGGCACCTGGCCAGCAATCTGATTTACACTGTGGGCCACCCCCCACCCGCCCAGAACTGGGTGGCACCAGGGGCCCCTGGAAGTTGGGATAAATAAAGGTAGGGATAAAAGAGAGAACTGTCCGAAAGCTGGATTAAGAAGCAATTAGACCCCAGATGGCTGGGAGACTACGTGTGTCCTGACAGTGGAAAGATGAAAATAGCAAAATTTTCATCCTTCATTTGGGGAACTAAATAGGTAATGCTCAGGAAAAAAAAATCAAGACAATATAAGCATGTTACTTAGAAATATGGACATAAACACTAAAAAAGGAAACAAAACCTCAGCTATAGGGGCTGAATACAACTGCTGCTGAAAAGGGGAAATTGGTGACAACTATTTTTCTCTTTAAACTGTGTACATAATTCTGATAAAGATTAAATCACTAATAAATTTAAATTTAATTTAAATGATTTAAAAAAAAAAAAAAAAAAGGAAGGAAGGAATCAAGGACCTGAAGCTGCCACAGGAACCCCTGACTGAGGATGTCCCCGCCACACTCAACAAGGCTTGGGTACAGTGTTGAGTGATTAGGTGAGGTTTCTGCCAAAGACCCCAGCCGGCACCTCTGGCGTCCTGGGCAGGCCCAGGGCACAGGTAATGTCTGTGTGCCTGGGTGGGCCGGAGCCTGCTTCCTCTCCTGGCAGGAGAATTGGTTTTTACCCTCTTTCTGAATGACAGGGGAGAATCAGGCTCCAAAGGAGAGACACCCCAGCCCACCCCAGACCTGTTTAAATAGAAGCTCCTTTTCTAAAAGCTCTAAGGGATTTGCATGCATGGCAGGGTCGCTTCATTACTGAGTAAAGTGGGATATAAGGTAACTTTCCAAATAAATGAAAGCTTTCATTACCCTTCGTTTTAATCCTTTTAATGGAACACTTTGTATAATAGATTCTGTGCATCCCTGCTTCCTTAAATTTGGTTTGCCAAACATAATTTGAACTTTGATGACTGAAGGTCATGATGAGGAGCATCTGGTATTATCTTGTGGTTTAATGGCAATTCCCCCAGGAGCCTGCATGTCCTGGAGGACCCCACACCTGCTCTGCCTGCTCAGATCTCTTTCCAGTGTTAATGGTTTATTTCATCTATTCCCATGCAGTTCTCACTTCCTACCGCTAATTTGTACTGTGTCTCCGACTGCCTATTAGTATACTACTCTTTTTGTTGTTGTTGTTTTTTCCCTTTCTAACTTGCTGCTTCTAGTCTGCTGAGCAGTTGGTGTCTCCCCTGTGGCCAACCTTGATGGATTTGTCTCACTAGAAGCTGGTGAGAGCCCGACACATTCCCACGTGGAGAGAACAGGCAGAGCCTCAGGCCACACCTAACATGTCCTGGACTTGATGGCTCAGAGACCTTTTTTATTTTGCAAAGTCCTCGGATCTCAGTGTGTTCTTGGGAGCTGGGGTTACCAGATAAGCAAGCTGTCACCATCCATCTCTTGCTCCGTCCAAGACTCAACATCGGCGTCTTGCCCAACACAGTAAACATAAAAGCATCTAAAGATTTATTCTGAAAGCACTTCTGTGTGAGAAAGTTTGCAAAAGGAAATCTGGGAGCCTATAACTTTTGTTTTCATTTATGTCAGGATGTTTCTCAGCTGTGTCTGACAGAAGTAAGAGGTTCTTCCCTGGGGATCCAGAGATCCGTGTTCTTGTGCCCTCTGTTCAACATCTCGCTGTGTGGTATTAGGTTAGTCACTACCCCTCTCTGCCTCATCTTTCTCCTTCTGAGTGACATTGAATTATATGATTTCCTCCTGGCCCCATGGGTTCTAAAATGCAGTGACCTAAGATCAATTGTCTAATTAGTCATTTTGGAATGGCCTGGTTACAGTTAAGTTTAAACAAGTAGTCCCATCCGGTGGCATCAGGATAGTTAAATTGCAACCCATCAGCATGAGTTTCAAAGGGGAAAGTTAATGCCTAGCTTTGAAGGTGAAGAGTGACTTCTCTGGCGGTGAGACACAGACCTGCCTGGAGTCAGAGCCCAGAAGTCCCTCAGCATCTGTACTCTTCTTAAAGAACGGGAGCTTCCTTCCCCAGGCACTTTAGTTAACTCACAGTTAGTGAAGCCACGGAAAGCCAAGAAGTAGCAGGGTCTTTGGTAGCAGGCCAGTCTGCCCCACCTGCCCTTTTGTTCCCCTGAAAGGTACCTTCATTGCTGATCAGGGAGAGTAGAGAGAATGACCACAAAGGTGACGAGGCTAACTCAGGGCAAAAAAAAGAAAAAAAAACCCTCAAAATAAGTGACTGGTCTCTAGAATCCACTGTATCACCACACCCCTTCCACCTCCTGTACCCATCACCCTGTTCCATTTTGAGATTCCTGCATCAACCATCACACTAATAGCATTTCTCCTAAGTGTGGTCGGAATCTCCTGGGGATGCTTGTTTCAAATGCTATTCCTTTGCATCACCCCCAATATTGAATCTTTGGGGATGGAGCTCAGGAATTTTCAATTGAATGAGCACATTCAGGTTTTCAGAAACTCTCTTTGGAGGGTGGAGCACAGCAGGCCCCCTTTGGGGTGCATGCTCAACTCTGGGCCTCTTTGGCTCTCAAGGGAGAAGAACTGCTCAGACGCAAATGCACCCTTGCTCATGGGATTGATTGGCAGCCAAATTGTTTTTCTTCCTAACATACCTTCATTGGGGAAACTTCCCCACAAATGAACGGGAGGAAATTTGGGGGGATGCTTGACCTTCCTGGAATATCTCTCCTGTGAGCAAATCCCAAAGCTGTGCTTTCTTGTCACCTCTTCCTCCCTCCTTCCTTTATGCACTCACAGTCTCTGAAAGCATCACTTTTTATTTAAATAAGAGCTGTCAGGGTCCTCTCAGCAGATGGTCTGCTGGAGAGGGGTCAGGCTGCTTCAGCTCTGCACTCCCATACAACTATTTTTGTTATTATTCTGTCACACTTGTTTCTCGAAGTTGAGAAGAACCACAATTCAAGTAAAGTCCACAGATAAATCATCTTTCTCAAATACCAGAAATTTATATATACTTGTATAATATATGTATGTACACACATACCCCTACCCCTAATAGATATCCTTGGCTCTAAAATAAACAGCCAAAATGATCTCTGAGGCTTTTCCAGCTCTCAAATTTTGTGGTCTGCAAGTCCTATAATATAATATAATATAAATAAGGGATTGTAGTAGATAAAAGTGAACAAATAAATTCTAAGAATGTGTAAATAATATCTAGAGGTAAGTCTTTTAAGAATAAGGAATTTTGGGGCGCCTGGGTGGCCCAGTTGGTTAAGCAGCCGACTTCGGCTCAGGTCATGATCTCGCAGTCCGTGAGTTTGAGGCCCGCGTCGGGCTCTGTGCTGACAGCTCAGAGCCTGGAGCCTGTTTCAGATTCTGTGTCTCCCTCTCTCTCCGACCCTCCTCCATTCATGCTCTGTCTCTCCCTGTCTCAAAAATAAATAAACGTTAATAAATTTTTTTAAAAGAATAAGGAATTTAAAGCAACTTTAATTAACCTGATTCTTTCATTACAGGTCAGTCCATGCCATGTCAAAAATATGTCGTTATGCATGTTAACATATGAGAGGGAAAGCACACTTATGCATTTATAGAATGTCTTCAATGGCAAGATGTGCTAATTACTTATGAAGATGCAAAAAAAAAAAAAAAACAAACAAACAATTAAAGGTCTCTGCTATCTTTTAAAGTTATAATCACCACCAAGCATATGGTGTAAATAATAGGTACAAATGAAGTTTGAAGAAAGGAGGAAGCCCAGAAGGTTTCGTTGGTAGGGAAGGAGTTGGGCTTACACCTAGGGGCTTAGGGAATGCAGAATCAATGTAAGGAGAGCAGGGCTTTTTAGGTGGGCCAAAGTGGAGGAGGCCTCATTATCAAGATGTGCTTTCTGCACACATGGCATATATTGTCCTGGCTGAAGGAAGATATTTGCTTCAGGAAGCAGGAGAAATTAGGATTGTAAATACAGGTTGCTTCAGATGATGGAAGCCTTTTAATTCAGCTGTGTCTGAATTAAATATTTGAGGTTGACTTTCTAGGCCAGCATTTCTCAAAGTTTGATTCAAGGAACGCTGGTCATGCTCTCTGGGCAAAGGACCTCAAATTTTCATAACAAAACTTACTCCCCTTTGGAGATTCTCAGTGCACATCAGCATGCTAAATATCCTCCAGTTTAACTCAACATTTCCAGAACGTACATGGTTATAAGCCCTTATTTCAAGTTCTGTCCGTGTCTTGAACACTTCAGGAAAGTGCTATAGGTGGTGGGGTACTAAGTAGTTTAGGACAGGTTTGGTGACTCTCTGAGTGACTGTTCTCTGCCCTTTGCCCTCCATGTTCAGACGTCCCTTCCCACAATGGGACGTGGATGCTTGCAATGTCAGCATAGGAGAGAGTTGACTGAGAAGGTCTGTTTCTGGTTTGGTGAGCCTGATCACAGTAGGATGGTGTCTTAGTCTGTTTGTGCTGCTATAACAGATATTATAGACTGGACAGTTTATAAGCGACAGAAATTTATGTCTCCCAAGTCTAGAGGCTGGGAAGTCTAAGGTTATGGTTCCAGCAGATTTCATATGGTGGTGAGTGAGCACCCACTTCCTGGTTCATAGATGGCACCTTCTTGCTGTGTCTTCAATGTGGTGGGAGGGTCTAGGGAACTCTCTGGGGTCCCTTTTATAAAGACACTAATCTCATTCATGAAGACTCCACCTTCGTGACCTAAGCACCTCCCCAAAACTCCATTTCCTAATACTATCATGCTGAGAATTAGAATTGCAAAGTATAAATTTGGAGGGGGAAGCAGACATTCAGACCATAGTAGATGGTCAGATGGAAATAGCTAATAACTTGTTGAAGCAACTGCATTGAAGCTTGGGATGGAGTCAGGCTTACAGATAGAATCAGTGTCATCCCAATGGAAGCATTACTTGTTGGACTAGTTCTGTAAGGAAAAAAGGGTTGGGAGGAAATACTGAAAATCCTGAGAGATGATTATGAATCTGTAATTCAGAACTGGTGGTTTTACTTTAACCTCAGGTCATAAAAGCATTCCTGATACCATATAGTTTATTTACTGTGTTTTCTTACAACCCGAATATAAACTCCTTGAGGGCAGGAGCTTAGTCATCACGTAGCCCGAACGCCAACAGCGGTGCCTGGTACTCGGCAAACATATGTTGAATTGAACTGAACATTGAGTGCTGCATTTATCTGTTAATTCTTTTATTCACCAGACATTTATGAGGTCCTTACTCCCAGTGTGACAAGAGTTGGGACCCTACTTCCCTTCCCAGGGGGGCTCCAGGTGGAATGTCAGGACACAGGCGTGTGAGGAGAGCCCTGCTGCACAGCACACTTCCTATAGAACAGGAGTTGAGTCCAGCAAGTGATGTGTCTGGGAACAAGGCAGGTGGGGACAGGAATTCAGGCAGGGAGAAAAGCACACGCAGGGTGACGCAGGAAGGCCCATCGGCCGTGGCCGTGACAAAGATGGGAGCAGCAAATGAAGCTGGAGGTGCAGGCAGGAAACAACACAAACCCAGAAGCTTTAACATAACATTCAACGACAATGACAACAACAAAACTTGATATAAATAGACTGCATGAAAAGAATTCTATAGGGCAGAAACTATCAGGAGCAAAGTTGCAAGAAGAACTACGAACTGAGAAACAATGTTAGCCGTACATATCAGAAAGGGCTCATCTCCCTAATATGTAAGGAACCCCTAAAATCAGTAAGAAAAAAGGCCAGCAGCCCTATATTCTTCAAAAAGAACATGGACACAGTTTACAGTAAGAGAATTCAAAAGACTAAAACAAAATGATGTTCAACCTCATTCATCAAAGGTGCAAACCTGTTCCAAAAGGTCTAAGTCCCTGCCTTCATGAAGCTGAAATCTAGTTGTGGAAGACAGAAAGTAAACAAAAAGCAAATAAATAAAACATTGGCTGTCAGGCAGCAGTGAGTGTTTTTGGAAACAATGAGGCAGAGTGCCCAGAGTAGGCAGAGGGCGGCTCTTGTAAATAAAGTGCTCCCGGAAGACCTCAGTGACTTGTGATGGAGCCGTGATGGGAGGTAGAGGGCAAGCCTTCCAAACATTTGGAAAAGAGATGCTCCCAGAAAGAGGGGCTACAGAGGCAGAGGCCTGGGTGTGAGAGCTGATGTGTCAGAGCAGGAATTAGTAGGCCAGTATGGCTGCAGTGTCGGCAGGACACGGAGGGGCGGGGAGGGGGTTGGGTAGGAGCCAGCGTTAACAATGAGCCAGAGTTAACAGTAGGCCAGACACAGGGGCTGGCTTTGTTCTCAGTGAGATGAGAGGTCTTTCCCTGGTCTGAGCAGCAGAATGGCTGCAGCAGATCACTTGAGGACAGGGCAAGGCGGCTATAGCAGTGGCTGGAAGACCATTCAGGAGGCTTTTGCAACAATCCAGCCCACTCTCTGGTTGTGGTTTGACAGGTGGTGGTTGGGGTGGAAGTGACGCGAAATGGTTACACTCTGGATATTCAGCTGTATTCTGGATATGTCAGGATTTATGGTAGGTTGGTTGTGGCTTAGGAGGGAAGAAAGGGAAATCAGTATGACTGCAGGATTTGGGGCTCGAAGGGGGAACATTACTCTTCACTGAGGTGGAAGGGATTGGGGAGAAGAGGCTCGAGAGGGAAGGTCAGGGACTTGGTTTAGACATGTTAAGTTTGATATGCCTAGTTGGAAAGTTCAGGTGAGAGGTCCAGACTGGAGGTAGTGAGTTTGAAATCCATAAGCGCAAAGATGGTCTTTTATACATGGAGACTGACATCGTCTAAGAAGTGACTGTGGAGAGAGAAGACGGAGCCCTGGCCCTCCAATATTTAGATGTCAGGGAGGAGATGTGGAGGACCAGGCACAGGAAGTCAGGATGCAGCCAAGCGGTAGGAGGAGAGAACTGTGATCTTCTGAAAGATGAGTAAATAAGGTATTTCAAGGAGATGCCACTTTTCATGCATCAGATCCAAATGTTTGTATCCAAGACCACAAAGTTACATCACACATGAGTCATGATGGATTGGTGAGGATATAGGGGAAACTGGTATCTGTCACAATGTTGGGGGGGGGGGTGCGGTCCATGCCTAGGGAGGACCATATGGCAGTAAATTTCAGATTTACAAGTTACGTACACTTTGAACCAGCAATTCCATTTCTTCAAAGTTTATTCTACAGATATGGTCACCTACGTGGGGAAGGACAATATGTAAATAATTTTCTTTGCAATACTGAAATCAAGCTAAATGTTATACCCTAAGCATTCAGTAGGAGGCCCTTGTTTAATACATTCTGATAGATCCATAAAATGGAACATTATGCTACCATAAGAAAGTAGAAAAAAAATATAAGCTTGTATATGTACATTCACCTACACACACACACACACACACACACACACTACATATATACACGTATATAAGGAAGATCTTATATATACATATAGGTTAAATATATATATCATGTACATTGTTTTCAAAGGGAAGGCAAACTGTGCTATTTGCTAGAGTATTTGTTTTAAAGGGCCGGGTGGAAGAATAGGGTTCTGTGTGCTTGTGAGTGCATCACTCTGTCTGGGTGGATACCTAAGGTCGGGTAACAGCACTTGCCTGGTGGGAGGGGAGCAAGGAGACTGGGGGGTGGGGAAAGAAAAGATAATTCTCTGTATATGCGTTTATACTTTTTAAATTGCTGAGCCATATGACTATATTATTTATTCAAAAATTTAGCTAAGAAGAGATATAAAAAGCAAGGGAGGCAGGGCTGTCCCTGTGACGAGGCCTGATGTGTTATGGTGATTGTGCCAAACTGTGGTGGAGGGGAAGGATCCAACTTAGAGTGGCAATGCAGACAAAGATGTCCTAGGTATAAAAAAAAAAAAAGAAAAGAAAAGAAAGAAAGAAAAAGAAACTAATCTTTGAGCTTAACGGGGACGAAGAGGCCTTTTTACACCTCAGCGAAATGAAATGGGGAGGGTCTACATCCTGGCTCCTGTGACCCCACCCCAAGTGCATCATGTGGCCATGTGTTTAGGATGGTGGCATGGCACTTGCATTCCACAAAGGACTGAAAGTTATGCAACTTCCTCTCACCTCGATTTACCCAGATGGAGCATGCTGGCAGAGGAAGGAAAACCTCCCTCATGCAATCCATTCACAAATTGTACTGCTGTGGATTTGGCATTCCGGGATCTTGTCATCCATCTGGGTTTCAGGGATATATTTAAGAGACCTGGTTTATCTCTTCCACCTCATGTGGAACGGGATTTAACAGCTCAAAAATCCATCTTAAAATAATTTGGCTTTTGTTAATGCCAAGATTGGAAAGAAGGCCAAGAAAAAGAGACTACCAACTGGAACTATATGAAAAATAATTAGGCATTTCCGTGTCTCCATGGGGATTATGGTGTAAACGCCCACGTGTCAGCAGTGCATACAAACTTCAGACCCCTGGGATTTTGGGACAGAGTGTATAGTTTACAAAGGCTGTGATTTTTAACAGGTGCTGTATGCAAATTAGTTGGAAAAATAATCCGATAACTGTATTTTGTTTTCAAGATACTCTGATGTTGTGCCACAAGACACGTGCAGACTGTGTTATGTTAAGGTACTTTTAATACTGTTGATAAATCATTGTCTGGAATGAGGTCCCAAATGGGACCTGTGTTGTATGGGATTCCATCTTCCAGGAAATGTCTCACTACACCCGATTTGGGAAATTTGAAATAAAATATAAATACATATTTCTTTTGTCACCGTTGGACAGATTTTACCCTTTGCTTGTGGCTGGTTTCTATTTTCAACATATGAAAAATATTTTTGCACTGGATATGTTTGTGATAAAAGAGCATTTTAGGGCAGCAAAATAAATTTTTGGTTGAAAAAACTAATCTTTATATAAGCTTAAGATCAATATGTCTCTCTTACGAGCATTTTTTAAAATTACATTCATTTCTAAAAATATTTAGCCTTGTGCTACATGGTGTATTTTAGATTCATATCATTTATATTGGTAGAGAAAATCCCAACCAGAATGTTTGAAAGGTCATTCTGCTTTCTGTTTGGCAAGAAGAAATGGCGTTCACTTAGATCGAAGAGGAAATGATGCCATGTTTTTGACCAAGTCTCCCTTTCTTTCTGAGCAAAAGCCTCTTTCTTCATATCTTTATATTTCTTGCATATATCATATTTTTTTTAATTTTCATTTTATTTTTATGGCTGTTTGGTTTTCATCTATGTTTATCTGCGGTGGGCAGGAAACTCAGGAACAAGTTCCACAATATCCCATTCTTTGCAGTTGTACTAATGTGCTTAGTTAATTTAATTATACATCCTGGAAAATTTATCATCAGTTATTCCTTTTTACAAAACATGATACTTAATCTGTCAGCTTTACATTTTATTTTTGGTCATTAAGCTTTAAGCCCCTCCAAAAAGAAAGTCTTTAAAATATTTAGGTTGTAAGGTATTTTGTAATAATAATTGGAAAATGATGTGAAACCAATAGCTACAAATAAAAAAAATACATTAGCTGTTTATATTTTCAAGAGATGACATGGGAACAAGTGACAGCTTTCCAAAATGTAAAAAACAAATCATATAATTTGTGTGGCCATACCAATTTTTAAAATTGAATATTAAATTTTAGGATTTAATTGAAGGATTAAATGATTTGTGCAGTCCCCACCATGGATGCATGGCCCTGTTCTTTGTGCACATGGCCTTTGTCTTCCATTCCCTTAGATCAGAACCAAACTAAATTCTCATAGAAACTTATGGGTTTCCATTTGTTCTTTCTCTGCTGTTTGATGACCAACTATTCATTTCCTAAATTCTCAAGTTCACTACCACCGAGGAATTTGAGCAGATTTTCTTCTTGGTTAACATTCCTAAAGAAAAATAACTCACATCTTTTCTGTGGGAACAGAAACTTGAGGTCATGGAGTCAGGAACCTAATTGCAGGTTCTTTGGCACAGAGTAGCCAAGGCTTAAAGACAATCCTCTTGGCAAAAGAGCAGTCACAGCAGGCCAGCCAGGTCTGTGCATGAGATACGACCATTTGATGCTTTCTGGACATCATGTCCCCTAGGCATTGGTCTGTGTTTCCATGTACTTCACCGGATTTGTGTAACATATGCTCACAGCCTTCAAACTTTACTGCCTTTAAACACACCATGTATTTTGACTGTTAAATAATGGAGCCCATTGCAGTTGTGTAGCGTGTCATACTTTTCAAAGGGCGATTTACCTAGGTAGTATTGGTTTTCAAGTGAAGTTGACTAAAACTTAGAAAGATTCTCCTTTCTTTGGCCAGAATTAACTGTTACCTCTTGTCTTGCTTGGGTGGCAACATCCTGGCAGAATCAAGGAACCCGGTCTCCTTCCCCTACCTTAATAGGTGCCCCACGTGTTGTAAATGTTAGCCAGACCGTGCTTTCTTTGAGGCTTTTGTGATGCCATTTAGTGTAAATCAGATGAGTAAATGGGACATTACTAATAGGAAAAATACAAGATAATGTGAACAACTACACATGGGTCTAAAATATACAAATTGATGATAAAAATGGTGGCAGAGTATTTGGAAAATACTGGAAACATACAGAGAAATACAATTTGTTCCCAAAACAAAACAAAACAAGGCCACTTCTTATTCCCTCATTATTATCGACCTTGTTTCTGTTTTTGAACCTGAAGATTGTTTTCACAGTGGGAATTCTTGTCACTAAGCAGCGGTAGTGAGGCAATCAAGGACCTGTGACCTGTGCCTGCCTGGGAGCTAAGTCCACCAGCAATGCTCAGGCCGCAGAAGCTGAGGGCCGTGTTTTGTAAGGTTATTAGAACTCTCTGGTCTTAAATCCGCAAACTCTCTTGTCTTAAATCTACAGTTTAGAAACCTCCAAATACTGATTTTGCAGATAGTCACAAAAGAAATTTTTTCAGGATCAATAAAATTCCAATTATTTTCAGAAGCTACAGTTTTGTTTTTGTTTGTTTGTTTGTTTGTTTGTTTTGTTTTACCTACAGTTCATCAATGAGACATACTGTGTTTTGGAGCTGGAAAGCCCTCTATTTCAGCCCCTAATGCCCCAGGTAAAGGCACAGTTTCCACAGAAAGCCGGCTTGGGGCACATCTTCCCCCAGCCCTGATAGGGCTGTGCATGGGGATAGCCCTCAGTGGTGGTGTCTACCGAGGGAATGACAGCCGAAGCTGGTTTGGGTGGTTCTCATACATCTTCTTATCCTTTCTAAGAAATCATGAAGGCTTCTCCACTGAAGCCAAACGCCTGCTGTGAGGGCTGCTTCTAAGCACTCCACCTATGTAAATGAGCAGTGCCCTCCCCAGAGTGGAGGGACTTTCACTCTAAAATGCCAGTAATATGGACAGGCAGATAAAAGACACTGCTAATTGGTAAACAAGGAACATACAAATATATTGACTGTTTACTTTGTATAATTGCATGTCAGTTTGGCTAATAGTGTAGTTAATAAGGCAGGACATAGAAGTAAACTCTGTAGGTAGAACGGCTACGGGAAGTGGCCAGGTCTTGTTTCTAAACAAGGTCATAGTTGGTGCAGGCAGCCTGAGACCCAGCCCGCACCCTCGGATGCAGTTGAGCTGCGCTGGCTGCTGGCATGTTCTGCATCCCGGGCTCTGTCTGGTACATGTCTGTGGAGCACAGCTGAGCAGATAGCCTTTCTCTGACCAGAGTCCAGCGTTCTTATTACTTCATTTAGAATACTGAGGCTAGCCAAGATAAAGAACAGGAGATGATGAAGGACTCCCTGTCCACCTTGTTACGTAACTTTCCAGTGTAACTGTTCACAATTTTATAGTAGGTTTGAGGGCAGTCAGCTCTCCTGTGGGATGTATCTATTATCTTCTCATTTACTATCCAGTCGCTTAAGTGAGAACACAGAATGGACTTCCTCATGTTTTTGGAAATTTTAATTTCTTTGATTTTTTGTATTTTTAGTTTATTTTGTAAGATTAAACAATTTAGTCTTATATTACCAGTTGTTTGTAACTTGTTCTGTAAAATTTTACAATCTAATACGTAGACCTGATATGCCTACTAAATCTCCTGTGCCCAGGGTGTGTTTCCTAGTACAGAAATCCTACCCTGATGGTGTTCCTACAGACTTTATTTTGGCATTGATTTACAAAGCAACGATTGTTACGTGTTCTCACATCATTTTGATGCCGTTGTCCCTTTTGCTATAGTGATGCAGCTGAACTCAGCCATTGTGTTCCAGAACAAAACTGTCAACACTTCTTTATGAAAAAGCTATCAATGAGTTGACAATATAAGCACTAGTTCCCTTCCCTCAGTTTACTCCACATATTTGTAGAAATCTGTGGTTTTTTACAGAACGATCAGTAATGGGTTTACAGATTTAAGTAATGGGTTTTAATAGGGCTCAACACAGCATATAGTCAAATGACCTACACTTGGTTTGTAATCAATAAATGTTATTCTCTGACCGATTAGTGTTGTTACTCGGAGCCTCAAGAATTACTTCCATTATCTAAAATGATGAGACCTCTTATATGCAGTCATTACAAAAAAAAAAAAAAAAAATGGCTGGACCAGTCGTTAAAAAAAGAGAAGAAAAAAAAAGGGAGAGTCTTGACTGTGGTGCCTGCCACATCTCTCATGTGCCCTCCGCCCTCCCTCCCCCTCTTCCTTCCTTCAGGATAGATGGAGTCAGCAGTATCACAGTTGTTAAGTTTTCTGAAATGCCCTCGAACACCTGCTGCACGTGTGTCTGTCTTCATCATGACCTGCAGAGTCTCAGTGTCATCTCCCTCTCCTCCGAACCCGGTTTTCCTTGCAGTGATCTCCAGCCCTCTTCTTTTTTTTTTAATTTAAATTTCAATTTTTAAAAAATGTTTCCTTATTTATTTTGAGAGAGAGAGAGAGAGAGTGCATGCATGCAAGTGGGGGAAGGGCAGAGAGAGAGGATCTCAAGCAGGCTCAATGCTGTCAACACAGAGCCAAAAGCAGGGCTTAAATTCTCGAACCGTGAGATCACAACCGGAGCCAAAATCACGAGATGGACACTCAACCCACTGAGCCACCCAGATGCCCCATCGCCAGCCCTCTTGCATGGAAATCTTCTGGGGTACTTGCTAAGAACGTCTGGGTCTGGGCCTACCCCAGACCTTCTGACTAGGATCCTGGGGGAGATGCAGAGACTCTGCGTTTTATTTATTTATTTATTTTTAAAAAGAAATTTTTTTAACGTTTTATTTATTTTTGAGACAGGGAGAGACAGAGCATGAACGGGGCAGGGTCAGAGAGAGGGAAACACAGAATCCGAAACAGGCTCCAGGCTCTGAGCTGTCAGCACAGCCCGACGCGGGGCTCGAACCCACGGACCGCGAGATCATGACCTGAGCCGAAGTCGGCCGCTTAACCGACCGAGCCACCCAGGTGCCCCGAGACTCTGCATTTTAAACACGCACCTCCGGTGACTGCGTTGTACTGAAGTTTGGGACCCGCTCCCTAGCATGTACGTGACTGCTCTGTGAAGGCTGCCCTGAGATTCTCTTACAGAATCCCCTCTACCTCTCATCACAGTCTCTCTAACAATGGAGGCCGCCCATTCTCCAGATTACTGTGAAAGTGTCCTCTGCCCGGCTCCATTCAACTGCAGTCACACATACACACCAGCTCTTTGCCTACCCAGGGCTCTTCTCCGCGCCTCCTTACCATCCTGTCTTCACCCCCATAGTGGAAGCTCCCAATCTCCAGCACCTGCCTCTAGCTCCTACCCCAACTCCCCTCAAACTATAATTAAAGAAAGGGAGTTTTACTTTTTTAAAATATTTGTTCATTTTTGAGAGAGAGAGAGAGAGAGAGAGAGGCAGAGAGGGAGGGAGACACAGAATCTGAAGCAGGCTCCAGGCTCTGAGCTGTCAGCACAGAGTCTGACGCAGGCTGAACCCACAAACCGTGAGATCGTGACCTGAGCCAAAGTCAGAGGTTTAACTGACTGAGCCACCCAGGCGCCTCTAGAAAGGGAGTTTTAAAACAAAAACAACTTAACTTCCTTGTGGGGGTTGGGGGCGGGAGTGGGAGAGGTGGTAAATTAGTCTTAAAAGTTTGGCTTATTTGATTTTCACCGATGACTTTAAGTCTCACTCTGCTCTTTAGACAGAATGGTACAACTTCCAGATGGAGAAGAGATAGTGCTTTTATGTTTCTCAATAAGAAACTTTGTCATTGGGCTAATGTTTCTTTGCTGAAAATAATTTGGAAAATAGGGAGAAAGTTACTTAACATCTAACCCAGACAAGTTCTTTATACTCAATGTTGATGTAAAGAACTAAAAGACCGCCTGTGACATGTTAAAATAGATTTCCTGATAATTTAATATCAAGGGAATAAATGCAGTTTGCATCTAATATAATTAGATTTCCTTGTTATATATGGACTGACCCACTTCAAATGCATAATCTCATTTGCTCTCCCTCTGTATTCCCTTAGAACTAGGTCAGTGCATGTGCATCAGCCCTTACAGTGCCCTACCTCACGGATTAATTCTTGGGTACACGTAACTGTAGCCTGAGCTCATGTCAAGAGTAGGGACTCTTGATTGGAAATAACTCATGGTAGTTGGAAGACAAAGCAGTATTCAAATTCTTCTTTCCCATTTCCTTAGGAAAGTGCTATATAGCCTCTCTCCAAGTTTCCCATACGCTGTTCGTAAAGCACCTGGACAGATGCCTTTTGTTTCTCTCAGTTGTGTGCCCTTAGTCCGTGCTCTGGGCTTTGCACGTCACAGGGAAGCAGTGAACGGTACAGTCATGTTGTATGGGCCAAGGTCAGAATCCTTTGATTTCCTTAAATAAAATCAACATATGCTTTGAATCAGTGGATTAGCAGAATGTTTGCAAAGATCAGTCTATAAGTTATGAATATCAGAAGACTTTTTAAAGAAACCATTATGTGATGCAGCAAATATATAATGAATCAATATTTCAAATAATGAAATAAGTAACAGTGGGACTGATAATCTTGGTCGCTTTTTGAAGCTTCAAGTTTTGTATATATATTTTTTCTTTTTGCCAGGTTTTATATTTTTAACATAATTTTTCCAGTTTCAACTTAATCACCTTTCTTGTGCACATTTTTAAAAGAACTTCATTAATAATACAGTTCTTTATGGACTTTTATTGGACTGTTGATATTTCCAGAGGGGAGAGATAAGAGGGCGCTGCATAGTCTCACTTTTCAATGAAATGTGAACTTTTTAGACAGCAGGCATGTATTTAACTACCTTTAGTTCTGTAAATGTTTCCCTGTTTCTTCCTTATCAGTATCATCTTTTATTATTTTGACCGTTTCTTCCTTGAGTCCTCAGTCCTTCTCAAGACAGCCTATGCTTTTACTGCCTCTGGCCCTGCATTCTTCTGAACCTTCAGAAACCTTCTTAGACTGTTTCCGATTCTGTGTCTCCCTCTCTCTCTGCCCCTCCCCCGTTCATGCTCTGTCTCTCTCTGTCCCAAAAATAAATAAAAAACGTTAAAAAAAAAATTTTTTTAAAAAAAAAAAGAAACCTTCTTAGAATTTAGGGTAGACGTTTGTCTAAGCTCAGCATTCCGTTACCTTCTTGTTTACAGAGAGTTGCTCCCTCATCACTTCTGTTGTGTCTCTTCTCTTTCCTGCATTCGTCATGAATTCTATCTGCCGTGCCTCAGTGATGCTTATAAGGCTCTAGTGCCTCCTGAAGGCTAGTCTAGAAACATGACGAGTATTAATGACTCATGTCCTAAAATCTAGGTCTTGACAAAGTCCAGTATTAAATATTAGCAGAAAAGCCAGCACATCAAGGTCTCACTGCTCAGGCTTCACCTGGCCGTGTTCTAAGAAGTGGGTGGTAGTCATCATCACACTCTCCAAGGGGTGTCCCAGGGAAAAAGAAAAACATGCGGGCACAGTTAAATGCTCTAGCAAAAATCCTGGGTTTTAGAACAAGATTGTATCCTATTCATGGTTGCTTTTTTGTGTTCTTTGTTTGTTTTTTGCAGTATGTTATGCCAAGCACATTCAGTAGAAGTCAGAATTAGGTGTAGGGGATGCAGCCTGCTGTGTGAGCCAGGTCACCAGCATTATGGTGGAGGGGGTTTAGTTAATCAAGTCGGGATGTTCTCAGGTACCATCAGTGGCAAAGAGAAGTTGGAGAAAAGGAGAGAGGTCAGTGTGGTAGTTTCCTAGACGATGTAATGAATTTTACTGTTCTTTCTTGAAACCAGTTATGTTCTTAAGCCTTATTAGCAGGATAGGAATTACAGCTGTTGTTCCTATTCGGTGAGGGGGACAAAAAGAAAAAAGACTAATAAAAAATTGGCAGCTTACCGTATTTATCCTATGTGTCAGCTTTTGCTTCCTGTTTAAAGACACTAAGAAATAGAGTTGCTGTCAATCACAGTATAAAGAGTTCTTTGAAATGGTGTTGCATAGGAAGGGTGTTAGCAATTGGAATGCCCAACTGAACAGTAACCATGCACAAAGGAACAGAGGAAATGTACAGATTATGACTCCTCCACATCATTTGTAACAACAAATGCTTTCAAAACAACCCAATGTCCGGCGGTAGGGGACTGGTGAAGTAAATGCTGGTTCATCCCCTCAAGGAGTCCATGTAGCTGTTAAGAAAAAAGAGTGAAGATGAGCTGTACACATGGATGCAGAGTGATCTCCACTCTGTACTTACATGAGGAAAAAAACAAAAAC
Organism: Panthera uncia; assembly: GCF_023721935.1. Taxonomy (NCBI): domain Eukaryota; kingdom Metazoa; phylum Chordata; class Mammalia; order Carnivora; family Felidae; genus Panthera; species Panthera uncia. The sequence goes on from NC_064810.1 coordinate 131,252,265, forward strand.
CAAGATGTAGAACAGTGTCCTTCTGAACAGTGTACAGAAAACAAAACCAAATACAGAAATTTCTTGTGCAAGAAAGGAAAGGCCGTGGATACGTGTACACAGTTGCTTGTATTTTCAAGGGGAACAATGACAGGAGAAGGGTATATTAAAAACTACCAAAAAATGTGGAGGGGGAGGGAGGGATCAGGGTACAGGACACCAGAAGGAAGCAAGACTTACCTGAGCTCTTTGATACGAGGTTTGACTTTGGAATCATGTAGTCTTTTTAATTTTTATTAATGTTTATTTATTTTTGAGAGAGGGAGTGCCTGCGAGTGAGCAGGGGAGGGACAGAGAGAGGGAGACAGAGGATCCAAAGCAGGCTCTGCACTGACAGCAGTGAGACTGATGCAGGGCTCAAATTCACAAACCATGAGATCATGACCTGAGCTGAAGTCAAGAGTTGGATGCTTAACTGACTAAGCCACGGAGGCACCCCTGGAATCATGTAGGTTTGACGTAATCATAAAACAGATTACATCCAAAAAAGCACTGCCCCACCACACACACAGAGAGTGAAAAATGCAAAAGCCAAATGAACCTAACTCGAGTTTGTTAGTCACATAACGACGTGGAGAAAAGAATTATTCTGACTAACCTTAGAACACAATATTCTTACTGTACATTCTCAGTGAGGTACTCCCTGAGGACCCCTCCCCCAGCAAATGCTGGTTTTACTGTTAAGAGTTCTATTGATGTGGTTAGGAATTAAGGTTTTCCACCTAGGAGATACAACATAAGCATCAAATTTTTAAAAATATGTAAAAACCTCATACACTTATATTTGAATTAGAAGTATTAGCAGGATCTTATCCTTCCCTCTTTTTTTTTTTTTTTTTAAAAAAGGTGTCTGAGATCAGTCCAATGAAAAGACCTAGAAAACAATGAAAACTCAGTAAAAATGGGCACTCGTAACACCCAGATTGTGGTCTTTAAGTATCGTTCCAACTAAAAGTATCTAGAGGTCCTTGGAGAAATGCCTGGCTCTAGGTCTGAGGTGGAAAATGTATTTGGTAAAGTCTAGAACATCTTGTGCCAAAAGGCTAATTAGTCATTTCAAAAGGACATAGGTACCAGTCTGAAGGGTCCCCATTGGCCAGAGGTGGGATAATTGACTGCAGATTACTATGTAAAATTCCATGAGTTGTAATGATATTAAGCCAGCAAAGACACCGTCATACTATTTCCTGCATTATTGCATTGTTACTGCATAGGGAGCCTCTGACACTATTTTGAATGACAGTAGGGAGTATTCATTTGATTATGTCAATTATGTTAAAGAGTCATAATGTAAATGTAGAGTTAGAGGTCAGGGTCTTTCTCCCCATCTTCTCCCTTTTACAATAGGCTTGGTAACTGACCTCAGATTGACTCATTATTGACAGAAATACATTACTTTGTATTCATTTCATCTCTGGCTGCCAACTTTGTGTCCTCAGCAGAGCTTAAGTCTGCACTCTGAGGCTCCAAATACCTGGGCTCTGGTGCTCTCCCTCTTGCTACCTCCACAGCCTTCCATCTCTCACCTTTGCTGAACCTCAGATTCCTCATCTCTAAAATGGGACTGAGAATAATCATATGTGCCCCGTTCCCCCTTCAAAACCATGAAGAATGACTGTTGCTGACCTCTAAGATGCCTTCTGCCTTGTTTAAGACCATGAGTTTTTTTCAGTGTTTCCCCTCTATCACATTCCTTTTTTTTTTTTTTAATTTCTTTTGTTAGTTTATTTATATTTCATTTAGAGAAAGAGCACAAGCAGGGGAGGGGCAGAGAGAGGGAGAGAGAGGATCCCAAGCAGGCTCTGCACCATCAGCACAGAGCCTGATGTGGGGCTCGAACTCAAGAACCTTGAGATCATGACCTGAGCTGAGATCAAGAGCCAGACGTTTAACCGACTGAGCCACCCAGATGACCCAATGATCACATTCTTAAATAGGCACGTTTATGAAAATCCACTGGGGATCGGAATTCTTTCACTAGAGATTGGAAAAATAAGTGTTGCCAGCTCCTCCCCACGGGTTGGATGGGGAAGTAAACTACTCTGTTTCTTTCAGCCATGGAATTCCATGAACATTTGCACAGCATCGGCACCAAGGAAGGTTTGAAGGAACGAAAACTACAGAAAGCAGTGGAGAGCTTTACCTGGAATATCACCATCCTAAAGGTACGTGGCCAAGCTGTTTCTGATGCTGGTGATTTTGCAGTCTTTCTCAGCATGTTTCGTCCTTTCAGTGTAGCATGTCCTGCATTGTGCAGTATCAGCCACTGAGGCCATAGCACGGTCACAGCAATCCAGGGAGAACTCGGCCCTCTGGAGAGCCTACAGGCACGACAGCTGGCCAGTGCCGCTCGGAGAGAGAACATGGGACTGTCATGGCTGGCACGTTGTGGATTCTGATAGGAAGGGAAAGGACCTTGAGTTCTGTCCTTGAAGCATTGTCAAGTTTATACATGTCAGTTGCTATATGTGAAATAGAAAATATGATTACAGAGGAATGATTGGGAATTTAGATTCTAATGACTCAAATGCCATTTAACACTTTCAAGTATAATCACAGCCTTAATATTAATATGATCCCAGGACAAAAATAGGAAAGAATTGTGTGGGGCATAATTAAAAGAAATATGTAAAGGAATTGCCATTTGAAAGAAATTTTCCTTCAAGGGAGAAGCCATCTGTATCAATCTGTTTTCCTTCCTTCCTTCCTTCACATGACCATTTAAAATTTTTAAATTATTTTTTATTATAAAATTAGTACATTATCATTGTTGAAACTGTCAAAATAAAAACAAGCCAAGATGAACATACTCCCACCGTTCAAAGGCAATTGCCACTGGCCTTTTTGCTGTACATTCTCCCTGTCTTTTTCTCTATGCTGGGCTTAATAGGAAATTGGAACTTTTTTGAATTTTGTCTCAGTGGTCTTTACTTTTCTTCTCCTCTGTGTTTGGGAGCTTGATAATCATAACACAGACACATTATTTCACTCTGGATCTTGGATAGCTAAATGTAAAATTATTCTCTGATATTCACCCTTCTAACTTTGTGCTCCCTTGAAGTCAAAACTGTAAAGATGTTATCACAGCTGCCGCTTTTAATTTCCTTGTTTCCCCTGAAGTTAAAAGATTCATTCCTGCAGCTGACAACAGTTTTCTGATTTAATAAAAAGTCACCCTTGCAAAACTAGCCAACTTGCATTTTCTCACGTTAAACCTCTACTCATTTTTATAATTAAAATCATTTTCTTGACTTCTTAAAATACTCCCCATCCTTCACATGTGCTTTTTTTTTTTGGTAATCTCTCAATCTTCTGCTTAGAAGTTAATTTTGATAGTTTGCAGTTAAGTAAAAAGCAGATATAAGAATTTACAATGAAAAGGAATTTGGCTTTATAACTTGCTGACTCACTCCCACCCAGAGGTGTGGGTACACTACAGATTTCCTGCAAATCTCAAGGGAAAAGTAGCACAATTGTTTAAGCCCCGTGAGAGACCAAATGCTCATTTTCTTTTACTTTATTATAGGCAAAAACAGACTTAGGGACCAAACTCCCACCTGTCAAGTGTCCTAGCTACTCGTCTGTGGTCTAGGAACCAGAAACCTGGGTATCACCTGGGAGCTTGTTCAAAATGCAGACCCCCAGGACCCACCCCAGATCTCCTGATTGCACATCTACAGATCTGTGTTTTTACAAGATCCCAAGGGGTTCTCATACGCATGAAAGTCTGAGACGCTCTTGGCTAAGAGCCATAGAAAATGGGAGCTGGGCGCACATATTAATGAAAAACAGCCGACATAAAGTAATACACCAGATTTTAGAAATCAGTAATTGAACCAAATATCTACACTGAGGAAACCTATTTTCTTTGGAATTATGTCCAGGAGAGAGAATTAACACCTCAGACTTATGTTCATATGGAAAGTAATGTGTAGGACAGGGTAATCGATCTTTTAAAAATTTCCAGCATATTTGCTGTAGATGGTGTTCGAATGTGGTAGAACCTGGGCAAGGAACGGGGAAGAAGTGGAGAGATCTGTGTGTCACTTCCGTATAATGGAAGGGCTTTCTCCATTCCTGGATGTTTTACAAGTTTTATCTTTGTTTAGGGGAGTCAGTGCCCCCTTGGACTTGAGTTTGGGTCTGAGTTGAGCTACTAGCCTTTTTCTGACAGGAGGGAATCGGATCCTTTGGGTTCCTCTGACCGTGTGTTTTTTGTTGTGAGCTTGGTGAGGTGGCAGCCCTCCAGGGCTATGTGTGGTGGGCGAGAGGCCGCAGTGCCCTCCTGGGGGGCACAGAAGCTTGGGGAAGGTTTCAGATGATACTGGTTAGGGAGAGAAAAGGAGAAAGATGACAAGAAGACATGCTGAAGGAGCCCTGCGGCTGTGAGGCCTGACAGGAATTTCCTCGGGTGTTTAAATGTAGTCTCCTGAGCTCCCCTCAGAATCTGGATCAGAATCTCTAGAGGTAGAGTGCAGGAATCTGCTTGTTTAACAAGTTCCTTGGGGTGATTCTGAGGCACCCTAGAAAAATGGAATACCTCTGCTCTGGAATGAAATCCAAAGCACCTTCAACCACTAATTTGAACAAGAAGGTAGGCAGGGTGACAAGGCATCCTGGGACATAGGACTTTCATGTGAAAATCGGAGCAAAGCAGGAATGCTTGGTCCTGCCATAAATTCTTTTCATCTAAGGACATTTCATCCCTATTTTTATGGGTTTTTTGGCTTCCTTTGTTTAGTTTTTCAATTTTAAGAATTGCTTTAGAATACAGAAATGAACAAAGAAGAAATGTCAGCTGTCATCACCACACCCAGAGATATCTACTATTGACGCCTTGGCACATTTACTTCCAATCATTTTTTATTTTGAATAAAAATCATTCATTTGTCTTTGTAAATGCGTCTTCATCATACAGAACTTTTTTAATGTAGAAAAGATAGACGTTTTAAAATGACTCCAAACCCTCTGAGAAATAGCTATTACTAAATGTAGGTGACCTTATTTTAGCAACCATTTTATTTGCATATGGATGGATGGAGATACATTTTATTGATTCTGAGTCATCCTTCTTTTTTTATTTTTGAGATCAAAAATCTTTGAAATTGGTATGTTATCTTCTAGTCCATGGCATCCGTGCATTGTATCCTAGTTAAATTGGCAGTGATTTTCTTTCTTAGTGGTACATCTGACAAGAGCTACTGTCTCACGTATTATGAAATAAGGTACGCCAGTAGATAGGATCCTACTGTAACTGCCCTTTTGAAGTTTTTTTAAAAAGTACTGAGTTTCACTTTTCTTTATTTAACAGAAGAAAAGAAGCTAAATGAATTACTAACAAGTTTTACTGTGAGAGATATTTATTTCCTATGAAATATCTCTGAGGTTAAGAAAAAAGATTATTGGGGCGCCTGGGTGGCTCAGTCAGTTAAGCGTCCGACTTCGGCTCAGGTCATGATCTCGCGGTCCGTGAGTTCAAGCCCCGCGTCGGGCTCTGTGCTGACAGCTCAGAGCCTGGAGCCTGTTTCAGATTCTGTGTCTCCTCTCTCTCTGACCCTCCCCCGTTCATGCTCTGTCTCTCTCTGTCTCAAAAATAAATAAAACGTTAAAAAAAATTAAAAAAAAAAAAAAGAAAAAAGATCATGAAAAATGTTAGTAGGAGTCATTTTGTTGGGTTTTTGTTTTTTTTTTAAGCTACACATTTCAATTATGAGGTCGGTTGGTTGACCTTCTGCTATGAAAGAGGAGAGTATCTACCCACTAATATTTCTAGGTGAGGACTTAGGCATGCTGTTATTTTTCCATTTTACAGTTTTAAATATTCCCATTTGGCCCCAAGACTATGATTACCATGTTGTTTGGTATAAGTTCAATATTTAAATTAGCTTACTGTCACCACCATCCATAGCCTGAGGAAAGGGCAGAGAAGAGATAAATCTCAGCTGGGGTCATTGACAGTCTTTGGATTCTTGGACCCAGCTTTCTCAGAGTTTGTAAATGTCACATTCTGGGGTCTCTGCTGCATAATTGGGAGAGGGTATAATCCATTTCCACAGGTTTCTGATTGCTCTTTAATTCAGAAGCCTGCCCTCAAGACCTCACTTCCCTTAGATAGTCAGCATCCTTCCCTTTTCTTGATCAACTTTATCGAGGTACAATTTACATAAGATAAAATTCCCCCTTTTGAACTGCACAACTCAACGAATTTTGATAAATGTATATTGTCATGCAACCCCACCACAATGATGACAGAGCATTTCCATCACCCCCAAAATTCCCTCATGCCCCTTTGCAGAAAACTCCCTCCCTCACCAACCACTGACCCGATTTCTGTCTATAGTTTCACCTGCTCCAGATTGTTGTATAAATGGGAGTTGTGTAGCATGTAGTCTTTATGCCTGGCCTCTTTCGTGTAACATAATGCTTTTGATATTCATCCAAGGTAAGGTGTGTTTCAGCAATCCATTCCTTTTTTTTTTTTTTTTTTTTTGATGAACAACATTCTGTTTTATGGGTGTGTTACTCTTTGTTTATACATTCACTGGTCGATGTACGTTTGGGCCGTTTCTAGCCTCTAACTGTTGTGAGTAGAGCTGCAGTGAACACTCACACGCAGGTCTTTGTGTGGACATACTCTTATTTTACTGGCTAAACACCTGTGAGTGCAGTTACTGGATCATATGGTAAGTGCATGCCAGACTTTATAAGAAATTGCCAAGCTGCTTTCTGAACTGTCCCATTTAGCACTCCCCCCAACAGTGTCCCGAGAGTTCCCATTATTCTACATCCATGTCAACATTTGCTATTGTCAGTTTAGCCAGCCTAGTAAATGCAGAGAGGTTGGGCATCTTTTGTTTAGATTTTTCTCTCTCTTTTTCTTAGACTTTTAGAAGAATTATGATGGGCCTCAGTCTGGTTTTCTTCATGTTTCTTCTGCTTAGGGTTTGTTGAGATGCTTCTAATATGTGAAAGAATAAGATTCTTCTACATGTGGAAATTTCCATCAGATTTGGAAAATTTTTTAGTCATTTCTTCTTTAAATCTTTTTTTCAGTCTTACCCTTTCTCTCTTCCTTCTGTAACTCCTATTATACATGTATACTGCTTGATATTTTCCCAAAAGATTCATTTCTTTTTAGGTCTTTTTTCTTTTCTTTCCTTTTCTTTTCTTTTCTTTTCTTTCCTTTTCTTTTCTTAAAAAATAGTTTCCATTGTTTCTACATCTTCAACCAATACTGCTGTATCTTCTACAGTGCCTACTCTGCCGTTAATCCCATCCAGCTTCCCACTCCTCTCCTTTTGGTGCTCATCATACCCTTCGTCTTCCCGAACCAGATATTGACAGTAGCTGTTTAAGAGCCCCACTGCTCCACCCTGTACATCCCAGCTGTTTAGCCTCCCTGAACTCCAAACTCCATCCCCTTGGCTTGGTGGGGCCACCAGGCTCTCCCTTCCTGCACTGCAGCCTGGAACCCCTCCACACAGGGAGCTGGACCCCCGTTTGTATCTCTTCCATCAGGGCTCACTGTGTTGCACTGTCAGAACATCATTGTTCGATATACTGTGTCCAGTTTTCTATGTGTGTCAGTCCGATTCCTCACTTGTCCTGCGTTACCTCTTTCTTCTTACCCTCTGTCCCATCACCTTTTCTGTTGCATCAAGCAGAAGTAAACAAAAAGGACTGGGCACCGGGGCGGCTCAGTTGGTTAAGTGGCTGACTTCAGCTCAGGTCATGGTCTCGCCATTCCCAAGTTCGAGCCCCGAGTTGAGCTCTGTGCTGACAGCTTGGAGCCTGGAGCCCATTTTGGATTCTGTGTCTCTGCCTCTGCCCCTCCCCCACTTGTGCTCTGTCTCTCTCTCTCTCTCAAAAATAAATAAACATGAAAAAAAATTTTTTTTAAAGAAATAAAAGAAAAGGGCACTCAGTTTGTGTCTTTGCAGTTTGACTGGGCTCTTAAAAGTTTCAGGACTTCTAAGAATTGCCACTATGAATTCTGTGAGTTTCAGAAGTTTGTTAAATTATGTCATACCCCTTTGTTTGTTTGTTGCTTGTGTTGTATGTGTGTGCGTGTGTGTGTGTGTGTGTGTGCCAATTTTACTATTTTTTGCTCATTTCACCAGAAATGTGGGAAGGATATCCTGTTAATATTTTCCACCCACCAGCTTAATTAAGAGGTTTCTCTCCCTTTATTTTTCATTTGCTAAACGCTCACTGTACTGGTGATAATTTTTATTGTTTCTGTTTATTACCCTTCCTAAGATGGTGGAATCTCATGGTAGAAGAGCCCTGCTTTAATTGCTCTGTTTTGGTTCTAAGAGGCAGAACTCCTGCAGGCCAGCTCACAGAGGAGGGGCAAGAGGTGCTGGCCTCGGGGAGGACTGTGAAAGGCCAGGGAGCTCTGGGACCGGAAGCCGTGCTCCAGCCTCACAGGAGTAAAGGGCAGCCAGGAAGCCCAGCAGCACCCGGGGCAGCTCTTCCCCGGGGGCCGATGGTCCTCTCTCTGTCCTTCTCCCTCTGCTCACTCATGTTTCTGTTGCCCTATGACTTACTGTGGTCTTGGTTTGGCCCCGACTGTACCTTAGAAGGTTTCATTCCAAGTTCTCAATCTGTTTATATTTCCTAGTTCAAATTCCAAGGAGAGGAAATCTGATCGGCTGAGCCTACCCTTTCCTTTCACATCCAGACCTGCGGTCCTAAAGGTATAAGCCTCCTCTCGTATTAAGTTCTCCTTGGATCAGGTTCTCTACCTGCTTCAATCCACTGTGCTCAGGAAGGCACTGTTACATGGCACAAAATACGGCCGCCTTGACTGGCTATTTCAGTTCTCTGTTGCCATAGAACAAACCATGACAAAACTAGTGGCTTAAAACAACAGCTTCTTATTTGATACGATTCTGTGGGCTAGCTGTGGTCAGCTGGGTGGTGTTTCTGCTCCATATGGTGTTGGTTTGGTTCAGCTGGGAGGTCAGCTGGGCCTGGAGTAGCCAAGAAGGCTCCACTCACGTGGCTGGCATGTCACCAGGGATGGCTAGAATGGCTGGGTCCCCCTCTTCTTGATCTCTCCCTTTCTCTGCATGGCCCATCGTCATTCAGTAGTCCAGCCCCAGCTTCCTTATATTGCTATGAGATTCCAAGAAAACAAAAGGAGAAGCTGCCAGGCTTCTTAAGACCACTTCCTCCATGTTACTGACCAAAGGAAATCAACTCCAGCCCACATTCAAGGGAGGGGGAAGTGGACTCCGCCTCTTAGTGGATGGAGTAGCATGCCTGGACAGAGATGGAAGGAATTATGGCACCTGCCTTTGGAGATAGTCTACCACAGTGGCAGAACCTGCCAATGACGCATTTTCCCTTAGAAGGGTATAGGATACACTGTGAGGCTTGGCCACACAACCCCATAAAGTCATCAAACCCACCTTCCTGCTGCTCCCACCAGATTGCCAGCCTGCTCCACTGTCATGCAATCTTAGTTTTGTTCTGCCATACAGTATATGGAATTTTATCTCTCTGTAACTTCATTTCTACCCACTGGTTCCAGTAATACCCTCAAAGCAGCACAGAATTATTCTATTCCCTCCTCCTCAACATCCCTTTGTACCTTTGCAAACTATCATTACCTTCTCTTAGACCTCCCTGATTCAGGTCAGACATGCTCAATCTCTGCAGATAATAGGGTGAGATGGCATCTGATCCCCTCCTCACTGGGTCCCTTGGTCTCCTGATGGCTCTGGTTTGTCAGTGTCCTTCATAAGATGGGGTGGCAAGAATTATCCCCATACTTTGGATAAGCGGTGCACTGACGGCCCCAGGGTAGGACTCGTCAGTATGGTTTTCTTCATAATCTGAAAATTATCTTACTGTCAATACAGGCCAAAATTATGCTGGATTTTCTAACACCTGTGTCATATCACAGACTCAAATAAAGTTTATTACAACCCCAAGATGTTTTCCAGAAGGATTGCTGCCAAGCCAGCTCTTCCTGTTCCGCACCATCCGCCCTCAAAACCAAGACTAAAAGCTAAGCCCTAGAAGTAATTAGAGATTTGTTCTCTCTAGGAAAATGAGACTTCTGCCAAAAATAAATAGTTAAACCAGACAGTCTTTGCACCTGCTGAGATGTTCATCTTGATTTTGTTTTTACCTGAGGTATAGTACTTACCTTGAAGACTGAAGAATGACATTTGTTTCTTTTCTGAACATTGCTGTGATGGCCCATGGGCAACTCCTTTTCTTTATTGATGTTAATATCCTTTAGTTATTTTATGTACTAGGTGATGTATTATGTTGCCTGTTTTCCTGAAAATCTGTAATTGGCTGGAAGCCATTCCTCTCTTTAGCATGTGAAGACTCTTCAGAATGACTCAGAAAACCAAACTATGGTAGTGCCTGTCATTAGACAGGCTGTACTTTCTGGTCCTTTTAAAACACAGTAAAACCTCAGACCTTGGATCCCACTAATGTGGAATTTGTGATCACTCAGCTAACGTTTAATCGTGCAAAAAGTGTGCTTAAAAAATTAACAGTGCGAGGGAAGTGCTTGTGCGTGCTGTTTTTACTAGCGTTTTCGAAGCTTCCGTGTTCGTGGCCCTGGCCCTGCTCATCCCTCAGCATCCCCTTGCTCTCCCCTTCTCTCTCTACACACTAGGCACACTGCCCTTGCTCCCCTCTGGCCCTGGCCCCTTTGCCTGGAACACTCTCTTGACCTCCTGTCTTCTATGCTTAGGTCATGGCTCACTTCCACCATCTGCAGCCTCCAATGGCACCTCCTGAAATCCTCACCCCCCCTCTACCACGTGAGCCACCAGCTCTGTGTCAGGGGAGGTCGTCTCCCACTGTAGGGGGCCAGCTCTCACTGCCAGTGTGAGACTTAGCTTTTCCCATGCTCATTCCCATTATCAGAGGGAGATGTAACCACAGTTGGAACTCAGAAAGCTTTGTAGCATAGAAATCATGCTACTAAGCCGTGGTTAGGCCCCAAAGGCATCACTTGTTGGGAGTCGTAGAGTCACGTGTGGAAGGAAGGCAGCGTCTTCCACAGCCCCTTGGCCTCTGCTGAAATCGTTTCCCGCCCGTGTCAAGGCCCAACTTAGACCTCCTCCATTGTGCTGCCTAGGAATGCCTGGGAGCACTCACCCCCCCATCTTTGTTGAGTGACACGTAAAATAGTTTCTGAGGTGAAAGACACCCACTCTGAATTTAAATCGCATCTTATGTTAAAAATTTTAAATTAAAGTGTGCGTAAACCTTTGAGCACAACCTTTGTGAAGTTGAGAAACAACTGTAAATGTGATGAAATAGCCAAAATATCGGCAGCGGGGAGGGGATCGAGGTGCAAGGATAGTCCTGGACCGACCCACTTTGCTTGCATAATCAGGACACTGCTTCATACAGCTTGAATGTCTCTCTGGATTAAGGCGAAGACTAAGGGTTAGGAGTCTTGCTCCCGGAACCGTTCTTCATACTCTCAGAGGGCCTTTCCACCTGGCCAGCACCTGCAAACCCTTTGGGATGGAGTCAGGGGAGACGGAAGGCAGTCTTCTTGCTGAGAAGAGAGGAATTCACTTGCAATTCACATGTCACTCCCTTCACACATGTGACTGAGCACAGGGGAAGCCAATAGGACAGAAAAAAATCACGAAACGTTTAACATGCGTTTATCATCCCACAGCCGAGCACATGCTGCTATGCTCTGTTGCACCAACTTCAGGTGACTGATGATCAGGGGATCTTTGTTCAAGTGTAAGGTTTATTGAGACGTCAGTAGGAAGAAGACCTTCCTTAACTCTGACGAATGTGCTACAGCCTTGGCCAGCCACACGGGCCTCTCAAGGGGGGCGTTCGGAGTGCAGTGAGGCAGCTTAGAACCGGGGCCAGGATTTCCGTGGCCCCACCATGGTGTTGTTCGCTCCCTACTCATTCAACAAATACGAATGGAAATCTGTATCTCTGTTCTTGTGTTTAAGCACAGGAAGAAGGAATTGCCTGCACCATTGGTGATACACTGGGGATGTTAGAAATGTAGTGGACGTTACACTTTGCTTGCTTTCAAGTGTCACATGTAATGTGTGGGCTCAACTGTATAGCTTGGGCCCTGTGGTTTAGTTAATCCAAAAAGAAAACAGAACACACAGAGAGAAAGTTGTATGTTTTTAAGTGTAATTTGCTGTGCAGGCTCTGCCTTGGGTAAGCCCCTTCATCCCTCTAAACTCAATGTCCTTGACTACAAAATTGGGAATACTAACAGTAGCTCTCACAGAACTGAGATTGTCACGAGATAGTCTTTGCGAAGGGCTTAATACAGTGCCCGGCATACGTTAGTCACTCTCTTTCCAAGAAATGTTTCCTGATTATGAGCTTGTGTTAGGGTTTTGCAATTTAGATTCTCTGGCAAGAGACAGCCAGAAAAACCCTAGGTCCCTGTGCTGTCATCTCAGAGTGATGCTGAGGGAGGGGACAGGAAAACTCTTGCAGCCTTCTGGGTGATAGGAAAGATAAGGACGCGTGCATGGCAAATTGCTGAGTAAGGGGTCAGCGTGTGGCCGGTGCTAGGTGCTTGCAGGGTGGCAGTCTGTCTTCCTGCTGGGCCTTGGCGCTCTCCAGGTGTCTGCCCCCCTCTCTTTATCCCAGAGTTAGCTTCATGTCTTGGGGGAGCAGAAGGTATCGGTGGAGGTGCCTAGAAGCTGCTTTGTTCCTGAGTGGACAAAGAAGCGGGAAGGAGGCAGCCTAGTCCATGCCATCCAAATGAAGCTTCTCGGGCTGGGGCCGTTAGTCCCAGAACAACCCAGAAGTCAGTGTGGGCCCCAGACATGCTGAGGTCAAACCAGACACTGATAGCTTATGTCTTTATTTGCATTAAATTAAAAATTTTTTGACTACCTTTGTACCTCCTTCAGACTCCCAAAATGGTATGGGTATCCTCTTTTTTCCTCTTCCATCCACCTGCTTATAATGTGGAAGAAATGTGTCTGCTGACTCCCAGGGAACGGCAGATGGCCATTTTTGCCCCTTCCAGCTCTCAGCCACGTGGCCATTGCACGGATTGGTGGCAGAGGTCGGGGGAGTCTTTGTGGCCACCCTGGTTCACTCATCTCAGAAGGAAGACAATTCTGTTCTTCTCTAATAGACAGTTGGAATAAAAAGCTTTGAAAAAGAATAACGGAAGTGTACAATCCCTATAGTTTTAGCTCTAAGTCTAAATAAAAGCAGTGAATTGTGGTTGTTAATTTTAGATTCAAAAACTATGTAGGACTAACAGATGTGCCTTGAAGTATTTTTAACATATTAAAAGCTAGGGCATCTTTTATGGTCAGACAGAAAGTTTGGTGATTGGCCAAGTGTTGAGTATGGCTGGGGCACTAGCCATGGTGTCTGGGATCTGCCATCATTCCTTTCCCGGCTGCTCCGACCTCTGACCTGATCTCAGGCAGCCGCCGGCAGGGCCAGAAGGAGCACAGTTGCGGCCAGCTCTCCACAAGAGCCGCTGGGATCCAGCCCTGCCCTTAGCTATGTCTTTTAAAGATTATATTCCGAGTCTAAGTAGGAACCTTAAATATTATGACCTAAGGTTGTTATAACTCTTTCAAGATGAAAACCAAATAGAATAACTTTTTAAATTCAAAACAGAATGTGTGAAACCAAATAGAGTTTGAGTTTCTCAACTGGAAACGTTGCAAAGCCAGTTTCGTAGGAGTCTTCAAACCCAGATGCCCTGTGTCAGTGGGCGGCGGTGTTTTAAATAGCCTTTGCTCTTTTGAAGCAACGAGACGTGAACACTGCTACAGCAAACACCATCATCACCTTGTTCAGAATTGTTCTCTGCTCCCGCTGGATGCCACAATCCTGAGATGTGTCAGACATGCGGTTGTGGACGCACAGAACAAAATACAAGTGCTGGGGATAAAACTCAGCAGCTCCCCAGCTCTGGGGGTCCTTTGTGTCTCCCCTGGCTAGGTGTGGAAAGCCTGATCCGTTCAAAGTGTGGTAATGACCTGTCTAAACTTGGGAACCAAGATTCCACCAGATAAAGAATTCGTTATTACCACATTAATTATCCTGTATACCATCTGGGGATTTTTCTATTTAAATGCCCCGTCATCCTGTGGCAGATCTATATATGCTGACATGGAAAGATTGCCAAGACATGATTTTTGGTGAAAAAAAGAAAACTGAAGAATGGCAGGGTTTGCTTGATTTCATTTCTGTAAAAAATACAATACCTATTCATAATATATATATAAATGCAGAGAAAAAGGTGAAGCACATGATTGGGAGGCCACTGTGAGGATTAAAGAGGAGACTTTCACATCTTAGTGTCATTATACTCATTCAACACATTTCTTAAGCCTGTGTTGTATGCCTGGTGCTGTTGTAGGCTTGAGGGGTGAGGGTTCAGCAGCGGATTGAAGACGTGAAAGTCCCAGTTCTCCTGGAACTCACATTTAATGGGAGAGACAGACAGTAAACAAAGCAACACAGAACATGTCATGGAGAAAGCAAGGCAGGGAAGGGGCAAGAAGAGTTGGGGGCAAGAGGTGGCAGTTTTCATTTTGGAAAGGCTGTCAGGGAGTCAAGGCCCGAAGGAGGTAACAGAGCAAACTGTGTGTCCTTCTGGGGCGAGAGCCTTCCCTGCATAGGCAATGTTGAGTGTGCAACCTTGAGGCCGGGCCAGAGAGGACCTGCCGTGTCTGAGGAGCATTTAGGGGCCCAGTGTCACAGTGGCTTAGTGAACAAGGTGGGGTGATGAAGAGGGTGAAGACAGCTCGGGGGCTGTGAGAAAGGACTTTGACTCTCAGTCTGAGTTATACGAGGAGCCACGGGTTGGGGGGTTCATGTTCTGACTGTGTTTAGTTGTATGTCTCTGGCTGTCATGTTGACAGAGGAGAAGCCAGATGGCCAGTTGTCATAAACTCAGAGAGAGGTGATGGTGGTTCAGGCTGCCAGTGGTAGCAATGAGGGTGGTAAGAAGTGCTGAGAACCTGTATATGTGTATATTTTTTGAAGACAGAGATAATGGAGGCTGCCGACAAGTGGGATGAGGGATGAAAGAAAAGGAGACGAGTCAAAATGGTACTAGGGTCTGTGTTCTCAGTCACTGTGAAAACGGAGTTGTCTTACCCTGAGAGGAGCTGGTTATAGAGAGGCTGGTAGGAAGGATATCAGGAACTCAGTTTTGGACACGTGAAGTCTAAGAGGACATGCCAAGGAAGCACTTTGAACATAGACCTACTAATTTTTATTAATAAAAATATTAGAGCAGAAATCGGTGAAATTGACATCAGGAAATTAAGAGAGAAAATCAATAGAACTAAAAGATGGTTCTTTGAAAAGATCATTAAAATCAGTAAGTCTCTAGCCAGGCTAACTATGAAGGAAGAAAAAAAGAGGACACCAATTACTGATATCAGTAATGGAAGAAGGGATGTCACTACAGATCCCATGGGCATTAAAAGGACAGCAAAGGAATATGACGAACAACACTATTCCCACAAATTTGATAACTTAGATGAAATGAGCCAATTTCTTGAAAGGCACATTTTACCAAAACTCACAAGAAGAAATAGACTATTTGAATAGATTTATCTCTATTCAAGAAGTCAAATAAACAATTAATAACCTTTTAAAATGAAAGCACCGGCTCACATGGGTTCACTGGTGAATTCTATCAAACATTTAAGGAAGAAATTATGCCAGTTTTTTTTTTTTTTACAATCTCTTCCAGAAAATAGAGGCAGAGGGAATACTTTTTAATATATTGTACGTGGCCAGCATTTATCCTAATACCAAAACCAGATAGACATTACCAAAAAAACTACAGATCAATATCTCTTATGAACATAGATGCAGAAATCCTCAAGAAAATATTAAAAAACTGAATCCAGCAATGTATGAAAAGAATTATACACTGTGACCCAGTGAGATTTATACCAGGTATGAAGGTTGGTGCAACGATCGAAAATCAATCAGTGTAATCAGGCTAGAGAGGAAAAATCACATGATCATCTCACTAGAAAGCAAGAAGGCATCTGACAAAATCCAGTGCCCATTCATGATAAAAACTCTCAGCAAATTAGAAAGAGAAGAACTTCCTCAACTTGATAAAGAACAAAACACCTTTAACTATCATACTTAATGGTGGGAACACTCAAACGTTTCCCATTAGGCAAACATAGGCAAAGAAATCCCCTGACTCCACTGTTTTTCATCATTGTACTAGAAGTCCAAGCTAATTCAATAAGACAAGAAAGAAAAATAAAAGTTATACATTGGGAAGGAAAAAATATAACTTTGTTCACAGATGACATGATCGTCTATGTAGAAATTCCAAAAGAATTGACAAAAAACTCCTGGAACTAATAAACGATTATAGCAAGGTTGCAAGATACAAGGTTAGTGTATAGAAGTCCATCACTTTCCCAGATAACAGCAATGAACAAGGGTAATTTGAAATTAAAAATATAATGCCACTTACATTAGCATCTCCAAAAATAAAATACTGAGGCATAAATCTAACAAAATATGTACAAGATCTACGTAAGGAATACTACAAAACTGATCGAATATATCAAAGAAGAAATGAATAAATGGAGAGACACTTCCTGTTCATGGATTAGAAGACTCAATATTTTCAGGATGTCATTTCTTTCCAAATTGAGCTATAGATTCAACATAATCCCAACCAAAATTCCATCAAGTTATTTTGTAGATATTGACAAATCAATTCTAAAGTTTATATGGAGATGCAGAAGACCCAGAATAGATGACACAGTCTTGAAGGAAAAGAACAAAGAGGAGTGACGCTACCCAAGTTGAGATTTACTCTAAAGTACAGTAACTGGGGCTCCTGGGTGGCTTAGTTGGTTAAGCATCTGACTCTTGATTATGCCTCAGGTCATGGTCTCTGGGTTAATGAGTTCGAGCCCTGCATCGGGCTCTGCATTGACAGTGCAGAGCCTGCTTGGGATTCTCTCTCTCATTCCCTCTCTCTCCTTCCCTGGCTCTCACTGTCTCAAAATAAATAATTAAACTTAAAAAAAAAAAAAAAGCTGTGGTAATCAGGACAGTGTAATATTGGTGAAAGAACAAAGAGATCAATGGAACAGAATAGAGAGCCCAGAAATAGACCCACATAAATTTTAGTCAGCTGATTGTTGACTGAGGGGCAAAGGCAATACAATGGAGCAAAGATACTCATTTAAACAAATGGTGCAGGAACAACTGGACATCCACATGCTAAGAGAAAAAAAAAAATCTAGACACAGACCTTACACCCTGCACAAAAATTAACTTCAAGCCAATTGTGGGCCTAAATGGAAAACTATAAAACTTCTGGAAAATAGCATAGGAGAAAACTTAGCTTACCTTGGGTATGGTGATGACTTTTTAGGTGTAACACCAACAACATTAGTCATGAAATAAAGAAAGAAAAGAAAGAATTTATAAGCAGGACTCTATCAAAATTAAAAACTTCTGCTCTGCAAGGCAAGTTGAGAACAAGAAGACAAGCCACAAACTTGGAGAAAATATTTGTAAAAGACACACCGGATAAGCAATGGTTACCTAAAACATACAAAGAACTTTTAAAACTCAACAATAAGAAAATGAACAATTAAACAATGGACAAAAGATCTGAGCAGACGCTTCCCCCACAGCAGGCATACAGATGGCAAGTAGGCATGTGGAAAGGCGTTCAACATTATATGTCATTAGAGAACTACAGATTAAAACAAAAATTAGACACTAATGTGTACCTTTTAGAATGACCAAAATCTAAAGTGCTAACAGCACCAAATGCTGGTGAGGATGTGAAACAACAGGAACTCTCATTCACTGCTGGTGGGAACAGAAAGCAGCACGCCATTGTGGAAGACGGGATGCAGTTTCTTACCAAACTCAACATCCTCTTGCTGTATGATATTAGCAGTCATGCTCCTTTCGGTATCTACCAAAATGAATTGAAAACTCATGTCCACACGAAATCCTGCACATGGATGTTTATAGTAGCTGTATTCATAAGCACCAACACTTGGGTTTAACTGAGATGTCCTTCAGTAGGTGAGTCAATGAATAAACTGTGGTACATCCAGACGATGGAACATTATTTGGCACTAAAAACAACTGCGCTAGTAAGCCGTAAAAGACATAGAGGAAAGTTAATTGCATATCACTAAGTGAAAGAAGCCAATCTTAAAAGGCTACGTACTGTAGAATTCCAACTATATAATATTCTGAAAAAGGCAAAATATTGAGTTAGTGAAAAGATCAGTGGTTACCAGGCATTAAGGGGAAGGGAGGGATGAATAGGGGGAGCACAGAGGGTTTTTAGGGCAGTGTGACTATGCTGCGTAATGGGGCACATGTCATTGTACACTTGTCTAAACCCACAGAATGTACAACACTAAGAGTGAACCCTCGTGTAAACCATGGACTTTGGGCGATAATGATGTGCAGTGTAGGTCTATAGTTACAATAAATGTACTACTGTGGGGCAGGATGTCAGTAGTGGAGATGTTTACGCCTCATGCGGGGATTGGGGCATGCGGGAAATTTCTGTACTTAACTGCTCAGTTTTACTGTGAACCTGAAACTGCTCTAAAAAATAAAGTTAATTAATTTAAGAACAATATTTGGAATTTTAAAGCACAAGTGGAATATCTAGTTACAATCTGTTAACCATAAATGTATGTAGCAATCCTGCACGTGAGGGCAAATAAAGTCTTTAACAAGAAATTATATTTCTGGCACAATATGCTATATTTATGTACAAAGACCTTACTGCTTGTAAAATTTCAGCATATGAGTTCAGTGACTAGTTAAGAATGAATAAAAATGAAGCTCTTCAGTTAAACTAAGCAATGGAGCATGTATTTATAGTTACTAATTAAAGGTCTTTGTAAAGCAGGAAAATCATGAACAGTAAGTGGTAAACAGCAAACCATTCTGTGGATTCCGGCCTCATAGTGGCTTAAGATTACGCTGCAATTTAGTCTCACCAGAGGCTGAGATTTGATTGTAGTCCAGTTGCCTTCCAAGGTAAGTCCTTACCTGTTGCCTCCGCAACTGGCCCCCAGCTTTTGTTGTACAGGAGCACTTTAATGGGATGCACGCTGAGAGGCAGTTAAGGGGAAAAAAAAAAAAAAAAAAAAAAACAGGAGAAAGACGGGATAGTACCAAGAATCTAAGTATGACAAAGAAAAAGCCAAAGTATGGAGGGATGATAAAGAGAATAACAGAATGAATTTAGAGCCCGAGGAAGGAGACAAAATAGGAGAGAAGGAAAGGTAATAGTATAAGTAGAAACAACTATTAATGGAAGGCAGATTAAATATCAGAGGGGAAAATAGAACAAACGACCAAAGTAGGAATGTTGGAATTTACAGTGGAGTACCACATCATCTCTCCTAACCAGTAATCTTGAAATGGTCGGCTGATATATGGGTAGTTTCACCCCCCAGAGGATATTTGACAACATCCACAGACATTTTGGTTGTCACAGCTGAGGGAGTGCAACTGGTCTAAAGGGGCCAAAAGCCATGGATGCTGCTCACCAGCCCAAGATGCACAAGACAGCCGTCCACGCGTCCACCCGGCCAAAGAATTCTCTGGTCAATATGTCAAGAGTGATGAGGCTGACAAACTCTCCATTGAGCTCTGGAATCAGCTCAGATTCCAGACTCCCAGTGACTGGTGCTTCAGTCCATCCCATTGTGTCTTGACCTATGTGTTAGACTGTGTGTATGTCGAGAGGATGGCCACACCCCACTAAAGAAATTAAGATTTGGCTAAGAAAGTTTATTGAAAGTAAAGAATCCTTTCCTTCCTTCCTCCTTTAAGCAAGTAGTCCGTGAAAACCTGCTGGGTGCCTATCTGCCAAAGCTTGCTTCAAAAGCAAGTCTTTATAATGGAGAACAGACTGGTGGTTGTCAAGGGGCTACAGATGGTGGAGGGATGGGGAAGGGTGTGACCGTAGAGTCCTGGTGCCTGGGAGGTCTCTGTGGCGGCAGGTTAGCTCTGTGTGTTGATTGCAGTGGTGGTTACGTGAATCTCCCCATGGGATGAAGTGACACAGAGCTATACATGTACATTGCACCAACGTCAGCTGCCCGGTTTGGACCTTGTACTCTAGTTATGTAAGCCATAACCATTGGGGGGAATTTGGGGAAAGGTATATGAGACCTCTCTGTATTATATTTGCATCCTGTGAATTTATACTTACTTCAGAATGAGAAGCTAAAAATAAGGCAAATCTTAAAAGGAAAAAAACCAAGATGGGCCAAACAATTTACAAAAAGATGTAATTCTAACCAGGGCAGACAGCCATGGTCCACACACACAGCATTCTATTCAGATTTATAAAGGGAAAGAACCAAAGAGGCAGCACGGTCTTGGAGCTTGATGTGGAAAATGGGGAAGACAGTCTTGTTTTTTATTACAATTGACCTATTCGGATACAGTGCCAATAGCAGGTAAACATGCCCTCTTGTGGCATCAAAATATTTCTATTTCAGTGGAACACCTGTATTGTCAGACTGCAACAAGAAGTCATGTTAGTCACACCTAACATTTAATTGCATGTCTTGTTACAGGGACAAGCGGATCTTTTGAAATATGCTAAGAACGAGACCTTGGAGAACCTGAAACAAATCCATTATGCTGCTGTTTCATGTGGGCTGAATAAACCAGGCACAGAAAATGCCGACGTTCAGAAGCCGCGTCGGAGCCTGGAAGTCATACCTGAAAAAGCAAATGATGAAACTGGAGATTGAAGGAATTTTCTAGAAACCATTATGGAGTTTATAACTCTAGGACCAATTGTAGTCAAGTGGGACATTTGCTTTGCACTCACTAATGAAAATAATATTTGGGATTTTAAAGCACAACTGGAATAGCTAATTGCAGTCTCTTAAAACTGTGAATGTATGTAGCAATTCTGCGTGTGAAGGCAAATAAACTCTTTAACAAGAAATTATATTCCTGGCCAAAATATGCTATATTTGTATACAAAGACATCGTTAACAGTTCCAGGGTGAACCACAGACTATTCGTTCTAGTTCCGTTGAGAAAAAATGTTTTCCTAACTGAAAACAGTTTCTTAAGATGGAAATGGATTGTATTGTCAAATTAGTATTTATTGGACAGAAACCTAATCTACGCATTTTACTTCTATACGATTGCCAGAGTCTCTGGGTTATAGATGATTTTGGTGGCGTGCCTGCTGAGCCATAATTACTAGGGAGAATGTAAGTGGACAGATGCTCTGAGTCCCCAGGGGCCTTGGAGAGCCGTCGGGTACAAGGACTGCAGCTCCCGGCTGAAGACACACGCTGGGTAGACATACAATGTAAAAGCAGCCAATCTGGAAGCAACACATTGTAAATAGTTTTTCATTGTATGAAGTAGTGTTCACATTAAAACGATGTTTTATGATATTTCTCCAATAGCAGTACATGCACTTAATGAAAGTTTTCACTTTTAAAATTTCTAGTTAAGAATATTCTACTCTTCAGAGGAGCCGATTGTTGAACCAGCTTTGTCAAAAATGAGTTGCTTGTCTGGCTTAGCGGTTTTGCTTCGAGGAAGGTGCTCACGACTTTGCGCAACGACAGCTGACTGATTCTACCAGGAACCGAGATGCCGCTTTGTGCTTTGAATTCGCACTGGAGTGACGGGTGCCTCCAGACCGTGCAGGGGGTCCGTCAGAGGCAGTTAGAGGGGCTGGGGCACGTGTAGCTGTCCTCGGCCAGCTGGGAGTTTAATCCAAGGCTTTATTTTCTAAATCGGTGAAACTTTGTGCTAGTTTTGAAAACATACCAGACACTGCAGCCTAATTACCGCTTCTCCCAAACCAAACCTGCTTTCAGATTTTGGAAGAGTAAAAGCTCTAAATCCTCAGCAACCCTCCTTGATTTGTCCGTTTTCTTTTCAGTGGTTCAGGTCTGCAAGCCAGATAAATATGCGTAATCTGCTATTTCCTCCCCGTTAGGAAGATGCTCAGGCTGATGTATTTAATTTATTTCTGCCCAGACTCCTAAATATCCTCTTAAAAAACAGTTTCTCTGCTCAGTTCTTGTCATTTGCATTCTAAAGAGTGTGCTTAAGTGAAGGTATGCATCTTCGCTGGCTCTCGGCACCGTGTAATTCCAGTTAGAAAATTAAACCTATCTGTCATTTGAATGATTGCGCGGTTCCCGGCGCACCCCGGCGAACGCCCGGCGGGTAGGTAGCTTCAGTTCTCTGCTCGGAAATGAACTCCACACAGAAAAAAAAGAGGGGGTGGGGGGGGGGGGGGGGGGGGGGGGGGGGGGGGGAGACTAGCAACGAATTAAAAGTAGCTTTATAGAGTGAGAAATAAAATGATGTATAATTTAGACCATTGTTAATAATCCTCGAACTCAGCTGGCAAGTAAGTAGCAATATTCAACTTCACGGTGAAATCCAAAAATAATAAAAAAATGACTTTTCACAATAGAATGAGATTGAAAGCAGTGCTACATTTACAGCCGTGGCAGGCATCAGTGGAGGTGTGGCTTGAATGACTCGGAGAGCAAGGCCCCTGTGATTTGCTGTAGGTCATACAGGTGTGGAATGGGCAACTTGAGGACACAAGGAGTCTGAGATGATTGCTCCTGACACTCCTTTCTAGGTGCAGGGGTTGCGGACAAGGACAATATCACGCACAACCCCGGGTCACGAAGTCTGCCGGGGCGGAGGGTGGAGGGGGGTGTGGGCACTGCACCCAGCCCCAGGTTTGCTCTACTTTTCCTCGGTTAAAAAAAAGCAACCTTCCTTTGACCCATCTCTTCAAAGGAGTTGGCCACGTAACGGGAACAAGAAGGCACATCAGTTGAGGAGTTGCTCCCGAAGCTGCCATGTTCCTCCTGTCTGCCTAGTCCCCGCCCCAGTGAGGCCCCCGTCCTTCATTAAAGAAGATGGTGGCTCAGATCAGCAGAACATGCAGTCATGGCCAACTGAGCTATTCTCTTCTGTTCGTCTTCATACGGAAATGGGAACCATTCGTCACCTGGCCCTGAGCCAAAGTTCTGATTTATGACCTTTGTAAGCAGGTTTCTCTTACAAAGGACTAACTGGTCTGCTCCGACTCAAACCTGTGAGGGCCTTATTACAACCCCACTAGTCAAACAAACGTGGGACACACTCCTAAGTTCATAAATTGTGGCGACAGCGGTTTGACAGGCCGGCTTCCCTCCCTCATCTACCTTCCTTATATGGGGGAACCCCCACTTAAGTCTCTTACTGTAAGAGACTTGTTTACTTACAATAAGTCAAACAAATAACGCCCTTTAGTTTGACTAATGTGTACATCAGTCACACTGTGCACACACACTGCATCATCCCTAGTTAAGGGAAACATCTGATGGGAAGTCCATGAACACAACTGGCGTAGCGCTGGCGAGGATACAGGAACGTGAAGAGTCGGGCAGAATTGCGCAGGGACTACGGCCAATGCCTGGTGAGTCCAGTGAGAAACGAAACGTCACACTGGCAACCTGCAAACAGAGCCAAGCACCAGGTTTCCAGCAGTCGTGTGGATGACCTGTCCACGGAATAAATCCCGAGGCATCTGCTTGTGAGGTGGATCCTCTCTGATACCTGAGCCGTTGCAAGTGTTGGTCTCTTTTCTGCTTCTAGCAGCTACAGCTTCTGAACGGTGGGAAAGAAGGCCTCTAAACCCCAAATGCTCACCTCCTCCGTCTCAGGGCAGGGGTGTGGCCTGGGAGTCTGGGCCAGGTGGAGTCCCTCCCCAGCTGGGTGGCCTGCATCCTCGGGAGGATGCTCTCCACCTGCACGGAGGTGGGGCTGGACGGGGAGAGTCATCCGGCTTGCAGCCTTCGTCATGCGGCCTCATCTGGTACATTGGATACTTTGCGTTGAATCTTTAATCAAAGGTTGAAATGACATAAATGCAAAATTGACCTCAAGAGCATCACTCCCTTGTACCCACCCACTGAGTGAGAAAGCCCCACTAGATTTCTCTTTACCGTCTTCAGTAGGAGCTCCTACCCAAGCTAGGCTTTGATCTGAACAGACCTGACATTTACCATGAATTGGAAGAATTTTCTGTTTGTTACGTTTGACAGTGGGACCCTTTGTTGGGGCTGTGTGCCAAGCAAGGACTGTATTTAGGGACTTTGCATATGTCATTTTATCCTCTCAACAACTGGCAAGATACTTAACCAATGTTATAGGTGAAGAGATGATGACTTTGGCCAAGGTCACAGACTGCTCAAGTTAGGATTTGAGCCCAGAGCTGCCTGCCCTGAAGCCTGTGTTCTCCAACCTCCATCTGTACTCTTCTGAATTCCAAATATATATTTCATCCTTAACTACAAGGTGAGCACTATGTCATAAGCAAGGAGGTAATTTTATTTCTCTTTCACTCTGAACACGAGCTCCCTAGAAACCACTGAGATTTGCTCTGATTTCACCGAGCACACATTTTGGACACCAGGGGCCACCATGAACAAGAGCAGACATGGTCCCAACCCACATGGAACTCACAATGTGGTTTTGAGAAGGAGACATTAAATAATTACAAAGAGAAGGTACAATTACAAACCATGGCGAGGGCAATGGAGGGGCTACCTGGGCTCACATCCTAGCTGAGTACTGAGAGGAAGTGTGCTCAGACTCTCTTGCTTCTGTAATTGAAGGATCAAAAAAATGCTTCCTTCCCTCACAGGATTCTTGTGAGGACTGAATAAGACGGTGTGTGTAAGGTGCCTGGCTCACAGCGGACTTGCTGTATGATCATCGGTAGTGATTCTTGAAAGGTAGAGCCATGAGAGTATACAGAGGCCTCACCCTCCTTGGAAGATGGACTGAGTATCTATTGCTCTGAAACTCAACCCTGAGAACTTAAAACAGTCCTTATGTCTTGGGTTGGCTGGGCTCACTTCGGTGGTTCTTGCTTGGGGTCTATAATGCAGTCACTGGCAGATGTCAGCTGGGACTGCAGTCATCTGACTGGCTACACATGCCGTCTTGCAAGATGGCACTCTCACATAGCTGGGCTGTCAGCCAAAGCATCTGCATATCATCTCTCCATGTGACTTGGACTTCTTATAGCAGGGCACTAGGTTCCAAGAGTCTGTGTTCCAGAAGACCTATCTAGAAGCTGTTGGTCTTCTTGAGACTTCTTGTGCCTAGCCTCAGAAGTCCCAGAATGTTACTTCTGCTGCATTATATTATTCAAGTATGTCACTAAGTCTGCCCAGATTCAAGTGGGTGGAGAAATCAACTCCCTCTCTTGCTAGGGAAGCGGCAAGGTTGTCTTGCAGAAGAGGATATAGGCCAGGAGATACTAAGATCACCTTTGGAATATGCAAGCTGCCACAGAAGATTCTCTGAGAGAGTTGTATTTTAGCTGAGACCTGGAGGCAAAAATTGTCAGGAGAGGGTGAAATTCAGACAATTTAGGGAGAGAACCCAACGTGTTACCAAAGCCGGTGATGGGAGGGAGGGTGACATGCCTGAGGACCCAGAGAAGGATAGTGAGACTGGGGTGCAGACGATGAGAGGGGGGAGGTGTGGAATGAGTGGTGGAGGGCCTTGTCAGGGATTTTGGTCTTGGTTTCCTAAAAAGCTAGTGCCCAATATTTAGTTTTATTATATCGAATCTACCTTTTATTAGTTTTACTTAATTATAGAGAAATGTATGCTCCCTGTTACTAAAAAGGTCAAATGCTAAAGAATGTGAATTAAGAAGTGCATGTGCCGCTCACACGGCCTATCTCCTGCTCCCCACGGGAGTGGTTTGGCCAGTCCTCCTCCATGCGGAGATGTTCACATGTTGCCAACAAATGCCATCCTCTCTCTGATAAGTTCCCACTTTTACTGTCAAGAAAAGGTAAAACTCTCTTTAGGGGCCGCAGAAACCAAAGAATCGAATATTTAAAGTAAAGCTGTGGCCTGGAAAGTGATGAACAGCAGTTCAATTTCATGAACTACAATACTTTTGCATTTTATCAAAGCCGCAGATGTTAGGTGGAAAATAGAAATTAACAACTTAGGTGAAATATGACTGTTAGAATTTATAACAACAAATGTCTTCCCTCTAAAAATATTTTTTACTCTAAACCCAAAATCACAAAAGTCCTTTGGGAATGGATTGTTGTGGCTTGAGATTATAGGTTGAGATGAGCGTTCTGGACATATAGTGAGATATGATATAGATAATGAATATTCAAAGTATTAAAAGGTCTAATATGAGAGTAAAACTCTCCTTCCATTTCCCCCTGGCCTCAGCGCCAAGAACTTATCATGCTTAATCATTTCTGGTTTTGATTCTTCTGGTAATTGCCTCCCAAACTCTAGACCAACGGTGTCCAATAGAACTTTCTATGATAATGGAAACATCTCTATCTGTGCTATCGAATACAATAGCCACTAACCGCGTGTGGCCATAAATTTACATTTTAATTAATAAGAACTTAGTGAAGTAAAAAATTTGCTTCCTCAGTCACACTAGCCGCATTTCAGTAACTCCACTGCCACATGTGGCTGGTGGGGCAGCGATAGAGAAGAGGCTCATCCCTCCGCTGCTTCTTTATCAACCTTAAGAGATCTGTGACTCTACACAAAGGAAAAGGAAAAATATGGCTCCCTTCACTGCTCCTTCTCTTTGCTTTCCCTTCATTCCCAAGCCCTGTCAGGAACATTTTCGTTTTCGTGCTGCTGGTGTACCATTATGGCATTAAGTAGTGTATTTTAAACCGTTTCTTGATACATCAATTATTGACTATCGTACTTTGATCCACTGCCGTGTTAGGTCAGGAAATTAGAGTTCTCCACTGTTTCCCTCCATTGACGCCCACCCTTGCTGACCACCACGCCCATACTTGTCACATATATAACTTGTTTCTGGGTAACATCATATTCTGTCCCGTAACTATAAACTTCCCATGCTTCCTCTGAGATTGGTTCTAAAATTAAATAACCAGCCTTTATCATGTTATAATTTCATAAGAATTAATTTGTTATGGGAATAGTATAACTAAACCTGCCTAGAAGTAGACGGTTGGGATCCCAGGCCACAGAACCTGTGCCGTTCAAGGTGAATAGAGCTAACTTCCACTGCCAACCAAGACAGAGTAATGGGGAGCAGACCTGCCTTCCTGCATAAAACAACCAAAACCCAGAAAACAATGGATTTTGGACACTAGACCTCAGGCATAGAAAGAGAGTGATCCCTTGGAGGAAGTAGGCAGATGAGGTGAGCCCTGCGATTTCCCTAAGTGATTACCTTGAGAGAGCTTCCAGGCCCTGTGCCAGGAGGGGAAAGCGAGGCAGAGGCTAGAAGCACCCCTGAGTCAAGGAAGTGGGGCTGAGAACCTGGGAGACCAAGATGGGTACAGTTTGCGGGACAGGGTGCTGGAGAGGAGAGAGCTGCACGGACAGAGAACAGAGCTACTGGGGACCAGTGTTCGGCAGAGTGCTCATCAGCACAAATGGAGACACTCCCTGAGGCAGGAGAGAGAACCACTCAGTCATTAGAACAGCATTTCTCAACCTTTCCAGATCATCAACCCCCTAACGAGTCATTTTAGACATTTTTTCCATAGTCACTCTCCCCCATGAAGTTTTAAGACCACACATATAAATGTAGATCCATCCAGCTATTTATGTACTGTATGCGTCTCTAATATGTATATAAAATTGTATATACAATTTTTTGTATACAAACAGAGTAAATGCTTTATATACAAACAGAGTAAAAGCTCTTCTCCCAAAACTAAATCTTACTCCTTGGGAGTAAGGAGTAAATCTTACTCCTGTGGGAGCAGCTGTCCACACAAAGGGAAACAGTGCTCATGCAGTGTTCACACAGGGCCCACAACAGTGTGCCCGGCCACCAGCTGGACCAGAAATCCACATAATTCACAGGACCCCAAGGAGAGTACTCAGAAGCGTCTTGCCTCAGGAGTGGGAAATAATTCCCTCCAGAATAGACATTGCTCTGGTCCCACCTACAAATTTTAAGAAAAGCAAAGCCTAAAAAAATCAAGCTTTTCCAGCAAGTGAACTACATGCCTGAACAAAGCTCAGGAATATTTACTGGAATACACAAATATTTAGGACCCCAAAAAGTAAAATTTGCAACGTCTGGTACCCAAAAAAGAGTGACCTGGCATGTAAAGAAGCAGAAAATTACAACCTATGTGAGGAGAAAAATCCACGAATTAAAACCCAGAACTGGCACAGATGTTAGAATTAGCATACAAAAGTGTTAAAACACTTATTACAGCTGTATTCCTTATGTCCAAAAAGTGAAGTGGTTGTGTGGATGGTGTAGAAAAGACCAAAATTTGACTTCTAGAAATAGGAACATCAGCGTGTGAGTGAAAGCTACAATGGATGGGACTAACAGCAGAGTAGACCTCACAAAAAAAAAAAAAATTAGTGCCCTTGAAGCCAGCATAATAAAGACTTTCAAAAATAAAACACACAGAAGGAAAAAGAAAAAAAAAAAAAGAACAAGAAAGCAAAACAAAACAGATGAACAGAGCATCAGTGAGCTGTGGGGCCACTTCAGGTGGCTTCCTATGTGCATAACTTGAGTGCCCAAAGGAGAGGAAAAAGTGGGAAGAAAAAAAAGAAAGAAAAAGTAAGAAAGACAAAGAAAGAAAAGAAAGAAGAGGAAAGAAAGAAAGAAAGAAAGAAAGAAAGAAAGAAAGAAAGAAAGAAAAAAAAGAAAATATGGTGAAACAGTTTCTACACTTTCTACAGACACTTTTACATCCCGGAAATGCAGGAGTCTCAACACCCAAGCACAAGACATCTGAGGAAGACTACGCTATGGCACATCAATCTCGAATTGCTCAAAGCCCATAGTGATAAAGAGGAAAGTCTTAAAAGCAATCGGAGAGAAAAAGACACATTGTATGCAGAAGCATGAAAATGAGGATGCTGGCAGATTTTGCAGGTGACAGAAGTCTTTAAAGGACTGGCTGAAAGAAAAGTAGCTGTCTCCCTAGATGTCTATGCCCAGCAAAAATATCTTCCAAATAAGGCAAAATAAATTGTTTTCATATGGACAAAAGCTAAAACAATTCATTACCAACAGACCCAGACTACATTACTGTTTTAGAAAGTTCTCAGGAAGAGAAGAATGATAGCAGATAGAAATATGGATCTGCACAAAGAATGAGGAGTTTTGGAAATGGTAACTACACCTATAAATGTATAAGATTTTTTCTTCTTTTTAAAATATCTTTAAAAAGATCATTGGCTATTTAAAAATAATGATGCAGCTTATGTAAATGTAAAATGTTTAACAACAATAGCACATGATCCTAGGGGTGAGAAATAGAAGTATATTACTGTAAGGTTCTTATGCTGTATGTAAAGTGATATAAAACCACTTAAAACTGTAGTATTATAAATAATGACATATGCTGTACACATTAGGAAACCAGTAGAATAACAAAACAAAGAATTATAGCTAATAATTCAACAGATGAGGTGAATTAGAATAATAAATACTCAAAAGAAAAAGAAGAAAAAGGGAAAAGGATAAATAGATGGGGCAAATAGAAAACAATTGGCAAAATCACATGCAAAAACGTGATAAATCTGACTTTAAAATTAGCTTCTGCTTTTTTCTGAGATGCTATTATTAAAAGTCAGTCTGGGATAAACATTTGGGACCCTATACTTTTTGACAAAACCGTGGTTTTCAGAACATGTAAAAGACTTTTACAACTCAGAAGTCAGAAAGCAAGCAATGTAACAAAAATCATGGCTAAGGGAATATTGACAAAAGAAAATATAATGGCCAAAAAGCTCATGAAAAGATATTCAGTATCATTAGTCATAAGGGAAATTCAAATCAAAACCACGATGAGATACCACCATACACCCACTAAAATGGCTAAAATTAAAAATATTGACAATCCTGCATGTTGACCATATGGGACAACTCTAATTTTCATACATTATTTTTGAAATGTACACCTATTTGTTGAAATAGGTGCACCTGTTTTGGAAAACAGTTGGGCGTTTTTTTGATATAGTTAAATCTATACTTAACTTATGGACCAGCAATTCCAATCCCAGAGTTTCTGCAGAGTAATCAAAACTTATATCCTTCTTAAGACTTGTAGAATTTTGTTGACAGCAGCTTTATTCATAATATTCAAAAACTTTAAACCACCCAAACGATCATCAACAAGAAAATGGACAAACAAAAGTGAGACCATGATTCATGAGATTCAGTACTTCTCAACTATAAGAACAGACTTCTGGTACCTGCCACAGACATGATGACTGGAAAAAAACTTCATGCTGAGTGAATAAATCCAGACACTGAAGAGTGCTTACTGTATGATTCCATTCATAAGGAGTTCTAGAATGGGCAAAGCCAGGACTCTGTAATAGAAGGGGTTGAGGAGGGGGTTGCCTGCAAAGGAAATTTCTGGAGGGATGTGGATGTAACATGGATGTAAATCTACATCTAGATTGATTGCAATTATACTGGTCACATTTACAATGTACCAGACATTTGTCAAAACTCTTCGAACTGTGTATTTGAAATCTGTATATTTTTTGTATATAAGCTATATTTCAATAAAGTTGATGTTATATTTTTAAAAAGAGATTGGAATGTAAAAACCAGGAGAAAAACAATTGGGAATAGGAGTGCAAAGAGGGAACATGGTATTATTTCATACTTTTCCTTTATCAGTAAAATCCTTTTGGTGTCTTAATTATATAATTTTTTTACAGATTATTTTCTTCTGAAGACATTTTTTCCCCCTCCGAGTCCTCTTATTTCTTGTTTTTAATTTGGACTAATTGCCTTCCCGGCCCACTGCACAGATTTAATTCTGAGGTTTATTTTATTTATTACAGTGCTGACTTAGTTTTACTATATATTGCTCTTTCCTGGATCCTATGTTTTGTTTGGGGAGCAGTTGTCTTTGCTTTTCGCTGAGGATACCCGTGAGTAATTCTTTCAGAGAGTGTTTAGGGAAGGCAGATTTTCTGAGTCTTGCCATGTTAAAAAATTCTTGACTTTGCTCCCATATTTGATTGCAGGTTTGACCGGGTGTCTAATTCTAGGCTCTAAACCATTTCTCTCAGAACTTTGAAGTATCACTGTATTTTCTTCTAGTGTCATTATTGCTTATGAGAAGGCATACCATTCTGGTTCTTACTCATTTGTAGGTAACGGGCTCCATTTTCTTGGGAACTTATGGATCTATTCTTTATTTTTGGTGTTCTGAAATGTTGTGATATATATGAGTTTACTCATTCATTCAACAAATACTTATTGTAGATATTGATTTCAGGAAAGCCTAGGAGCCAGAAATAGAGCAGTAAGTCCCCCATTCTCGAGGAGGTTACATTCTGGTGTGGGAAATAGTCAATAAAATATAAACAAGTAGATGAGATCCCTGTAGATACTGATACGTTCTAAGAAGAAAATAGAACAGGAATGGGAGAATAATAAGTTGAAGCAGAATGAGTTGAGTGAAGCCCTGGGTTGATCTGGAAAAGAACATTACAGTAAAGGGAGCATGCCCCCAAAGGACCAAGGCAGGAATGGACTCACAGTGTTTGGGGATAGAAATAAGTCAGGATGACTGGAGGGTTAGCAGAGCTGAAAGCTGCAGAAAATAAGGGGCAAAGAGGAGGAGACTCTGCAGAGCCTGTGAGGATCTTGGATCTTATTCTAGGTCAGTTAGGGAATACTGTGATCTGATTTGTATTTTAGAAGATTGCTCTGGCTGTGTATGAAGCATGAGAGGGTCAAGAGTAGAGACAGGTGTTGCTGTAAACCAGGGAGGCAGTGATGGTTGGGAACAGAGTGTAACAGTAGACAGGGAGAGACGTGGTCATATCGGGGTCTTAATTGGATGTGGCAGCAGAGAAAACGAAATCAGCAATGCCTCGGGTTTTTATTGGGGCAACTAGGTGAATGGTGAGCCTTTACCTGAGAGGGAGGAGACGAGAGGAGCAGCAGGTTTGGAAGAGAAAACTCACATCTAAGTTGAGATGCCAGAGAGACATCCTGGACAGGTGAGCAGTTAGGGAGGAGAGGTGAGGGTCTCCAGCCTGTGAGGTAGTGTTCAGTGCCCTGCTTGATACCTGATGGGCCCTTCCATTGTGAAATCTGTGTGTGACTCGTGCGTCTTCAACTCTGGACATTTTCCCCTGCTATTTATAGAATTATAACTTCTGCATTTTGCCTGTCCTTTCTTTCCAGAATTCCTATTCTAGGTGGATGCTACATTCTTTGAAACAATCCTCATTTCATTATTTTCCTTCATTTTATTCATCTCTTTGCACTTTTGTTCCGTGTCTTTCTTGGGTCTTTTTTGTCTGGGTATTAGATTGATCCGTGTGATGTTGGCTTTAATATTTTTTTTTTTTACTTCCAAACACTTTGTTATTTTCTGATGGTTGTTTCTTCTTTATGGCAATCTGTTCTTGTTTTGTGATGGTTATTGTCCAATAAGTGCTCTTATTTTCCCTGTGTTATTTCTTCTGTGGTCAGCTGTTCTGTTTATTTATTGCGGACCTTCTCTTTTGTACTACGTTCTTCCATCGATTGTTAGGAGGGCCATAGTGCTCTGTTCCTGTCTATGAATGAGAAACTAGCGTGGTCACCATGGCTGGGTGCATGTCCATGCTTGTGTGTGTTCTCTTTGTCTCTCCGTGAACGGGGACTCCCTGCGACAATGGAGTATGTCTGTTAGCAGGCTTCCTAGCACACGAGCAGGAATGGGTATCTTAGCACACAAGCTGATATCGCAAATGCTTATGAATTTAGTGTAGTGTGGACTCTTTGGATAAATTACAATACAGAAAAGAAGTGGTGAACAGAAGTTACCCCTCTCTGAAAACAAATGCCCAGGCAAATATTACCAATTGATCAAGGCTCTTTTTGAGACATTGATCAATTAATGGTGCCTGAGTAGGGGGGCCGGAGGGGAGGCCCAGGGCAGGAGGCTCTCCCGTGTGATTCCTGCTTCAGACCATACCACTGTCAAAGGGTCATAGCTCTGGAGTCTGTATATCAGACTCAGCCCACGAGTTGGTCTGGGGGACTTCATAACAATCATTTCATTCAGTGATAATTCACAGTTAAATGTATGTAGACTTAGTTTGGTGTCTATTGCCAGAATGCCAAAAGAAGGGCTGACCTGAGAGGAAATCAGTTTGACTATGAAGTAGCCGTGTGCATGAGTCCGAAAATATGTGTGCATCATTAGGTAACTGATTATGTCACGAGCTAGATGTAAGTTACTTTTGGAATATACATACTTCTGTTACTTCCGCAGACATGGTTAACCGGAGTGCACTGCACTTGATGGTATTTTAATGGCTGATATACAAACATTTATTGGCCCTACGAATGAAAACAAACTGGATGTGGTCGTTAGCAACTGGGAAAGACAGATCTGACTAGTTTAAGAAGTACGCTTTAGTAAAAGGGGACCTGTATCAGCAGACGTTACATTCATAAGGAAAAATTCAGCAGAACGAACACAGGGAGGACAGAGTTCAAATGCAAGGCGGGCCAGGCCTGCCGCGTGCAGGTTTGACAAGGCACCCACTGGGAAAAGTTACAGTGAGTCAGTCCCAGCTTCGTAGTCAGGCTAAATGTCAATCAGAAATATTAAAGAGAAGTGTGATGGTGGGATAAATGACGATCGGGAGAGGGAAACGAGGCAAAGCTGTGAATATCGGTGTGGCCAGAAGCCGGAAGCCAGGTTGGTGGTATAAATGCATAAAATAGATGGGAAGGCAAGAGGGAGTAGTGAAGCCTGCAGCCAAGGGGAGAGTTAATATCACCCCTGAAGACTAATTCACATTCGACAACAACAACAGCATCGTGGCCCGTCATACAGAAATTTCTCGGCAGCCCCTGTCTCCAGAATGGCTGCATCATTATTGGCTGGGGCAGTGGTCCAGCACGGGGGTGCTGGTGAGCCATGATGGTGCTCCTAGTTACCCAGCCACTGCTGCTTTGCAGGGCTGCTGGTTTACTCTTCCAATTTACTTCAAAATTACCTTCAATATAAAGAGCATTATCACCAGAATCTCCACTTAATTTGCAGAGACATATAGGAGAAGGAAAAGAATTGCCCTGATTGGGGTGGGTTTGGGGTGGAGAATCTTCTTGCAGTTTTCCTCCCACATCTGCTGTTGGCTCATGGCATTCACGATGAACATGAATATTCATGTGAATATAATATGAATGCTGATTAAATGAAAAAGGCAAATCGAGGCCATGTTCTCAAGATTTAGGGGAGCTCATGAGACTCACATCTTGGAATTTTTTAATCTCTGTAGGAACATAGCAGGGATGAGAACGTGTCTCCTTTGGGCTGGGGTAAAGGAATTAGATGGCACAATAATATTTCGGATCTGGTAACGGCTCCTGTGTTCATCAAATCCAATATATTTTTTCAAAATGCAGAAACTGAGGCGAGAGATGTTACAAGACTTTTCAAGGCCACAGAACCAGCCAGGGTCAGATGTGAGACCAGACGCTGGGAACTCTGGTTAGAAATTCAATTCCTTTTCACCTCTGTTCTTACAATTCAGTTTAATTTTGAGATGATGCCTACCAGCAATTGTATCTTTTCTGGAAATGACTCCTCAGTACCTATAGGTCAGCAATTTGAAATGTACCAGTCAAAGTAATGTCATGTGTCATATATATTCAGATGTTTTCCATCCTGGTTGCTCTGAACCCAGCACCTAGGCAGCAGCAGTAGAAATGGCATATGGTGTGGTGAACTTCAGTTCTTGAATTTTGCACCCATCTTCATTTAGGAATTTTAACAACATATTTTTACTAGTAATAAAATTTCTGAAAATGATGTAATATTGTTGGCTACCTCACTTAAATAAGTAGTAGAAATTTTGGTCTAAAAAATAGAAATCCATATACCTTTATTAGCATGTATACATATCTTCCTACCGTGTAAATTATATTTACTATTAAAATAACTCTCAGAAGCATGAGCTGTATCTTATATATAGAAAAATTAAGATCAGCTTTTGAATATAGCAGAAAAAGGCTGATGATGTTGACCAGTAAAATATAGCTAGAAAACGCTCATAAAAATTCATCTTGCTAAAACAAACATATAGATTTATTTTTATTGGCATGTTTTTACCAGCAGCACAAAATGGTTTTCCATCTGTAACATATCAAGTATTCTCCAAAAAAGAACCTGTACAAAAATTGACCTAGACTGGAGTACAGAGTGTTAGTAAAGATAGTAAGAGAGAGAGAGGTATTTAGGGGAAAAAAAAACCTCAAAAAACAAAATGTAAATATGGTTATGGGGATGGAGATTCTGCATTTATATCAGGTTGCCAGGTCATGCCTATGCTGTGTGTTCAAAGATCACATTTGAATAGCAAGAGTCTGGGGAATATCTTGATTGTATAAGGACAATTATATGAATTAATTCTGCCAATAATTATACAAGGCATTTAAAGTTGCCCAGTGATTTTCACTGGAAAAATTAGAAGTTTGGGGGAAATTGAGTGGATTTATAAGTGAGAGTATATGAATATTTATAATCACTGTTAATTTGTCATAAATTTCTGTGATATATATATTCCCCATAATTTGTCATAAATCATTAGTAAATGTTCATTTCTATCCTGGAACTTTCCCAAGTTCAGAAAATCTTGGTGTTGGCTCAGATGAGTGAGAAAGCTTCTCCAGTTGTCCCTGTAGCTGTGGCTAGAGAAGGGAGCACCAGGGACCCTCAGGTAGACAGAAGGACCGCACAGAGGGTGGGCTGGAACCACCAGCTGCAGGAGCCTTTGGGTTCCACAGAGGTGCCTCAGGGGCTACCATGGGGAAGAAGCAAATGGAAATTATACCTCAGTTTTTAAAACTGTGAATATTTAAAAAGGGAAGTTTGGCAACAATAGCTTCCAGATGAGGAAGGTGTGGCCCAGAGAGGCGAAGTGACTTCCCCAGAGAGATGAGCTTCAGTCCTGCCAGTGCCCTTATCAGTTCTGTTCTCACAGAACCGCTCTTCCCTATACTACCCTACCCTAAACTACTCTCTTCATCATCATTGGTGTTTTATTTCTGAAAAACAGATACTGTCTCAGACACATGACCAGAGTTTGGAATTCAAATCCATTCCTCTTTGTGGTGAATCTCACCCCCCACTGCCCAGTGTGAACTTGGACAAGGGTCCAGAAGAAATGGGGTTTTGTATCCTGGAAATAAGACTGCGTGGTTGCTGGGGCTCGGCCAAGTAAGGTCCTTGCTCCCCCAGTGTCAGGTAATGTGGCTGAGCTGCATTATATAGTCAAGCGGGGCTGAGCTGCAACCCCACAATAGACCCTTATAAATGGGCAGCTCACTAAGACTGTCACACACACAGAGATCCCCTTCCCCCCAGGGAAACTCTCTGTCCAAGAGTTTTTCTGTCTTCTTCACCTAAGTATTTTTTGGATCCCTCTCTCTTTTTGATGTTTCTTTGACCTAAATGGAACACATCTCGTGGAAGAAATATATCAGCGACTGTGCTTCATAAATGTATGCTGTGACAGGATTCTTGTTCTTCCTAATCAGCAACAAACAGAAGGCATTATACGGTCTGAATTCATTCTGCACTTATTTACTGAGCACCCGTATGTGCCAGGCATTGTTTCAGGTGCTAGGGAAAGAGAACACTAGCTAACTCTATTAAGGGGCCAGGCAATAAGCAAACTGACCAATGAATAAATGGCAAGTTGTAATAGGAGTTTTATGGAAACAAGTCATGAGTTACATTAAAAATTGGTAGGAGGGATTCTACGTCAGGTACAGGTGTCCAGAAAGCCAGGCCTTCTGACTTTGAAAAGACTGGATTTACCCAAAGAGTGGTAGAACTAGCATTCCTATGGAGAGAAGAAAACACTTGAAAGTTCTGGGGCAGGGGGAGCTTGGTATGTTGGGGCATAAGAGGAGACACACAGAGGGAAGAGTGGCCTAGATGAGTCTGGAGAGACAGGAAGGGACTAGATAATATGGAACTTTCTAGGTCAAAGGTCTGAGAGAAGTAAGTTTTATTCTAAATACAATTGGACAGCTATTGAAGGGTTTTAAGGGTATGATTCCATTTTTGTTGTAAGATCCTTTTTGTTGCTCGACGGAGGAAACAGTGGAGAGTTGCAAGACTTGTAGCAGAGGGACAAGAATGCAGATGCAATAATTCATGGCAAGGGGACTGGTGGCCTCCATTGTGAGGGTTGCAATAGAGAAGGAGAGAGGAGGGTGCGTCCAGGATGTATGTTGGTGATGAAGAATGGCTATGCAGTTGGATGAGTGGGATGAGAAAAAAGGAGAGGTGGAGGATAATTCCTAATATTCTGACTTAATAAACAGTACCTGAAAGACTAGGGAAAGAGCACATTTTAGGGGAGATTAGGAGTTCCTTTTTTGGACATGTTGAGGATGAGAACCCATTAAACATCTAAGTGGAGACGTCAAGTAGGCATGTGGATATATGAATTTGGAGCATGGAGGGAAAGTCAAGTATGGGAAGACAAACTTGGGGGTCATTACCATACATACATGGCATCTATTGCCTAGAGGGTCTATGAGAACATCTGGGAGAGAGTGTTGGTAAAGTAGAAGACTCAGGACAGAGCTGTGAGGAGCCCAACATTTAGAGCTGACAAGCAGCTTGTTGTTTTGAATTCTCACCATTGACATCATTGTTTTTTCTTATGATATTGGGTGATGTTGCTCTGAGTCATGTTTCCCACATACTTTTAAATAGCACAAGAGATATTTTATATGAAGAATCAAATCTATCATTTTGGAGACTGTGTGGGAAACAGCAGAGGTGATCGCCGTCATGGATTGTTACTGGCGCCATTTGAATTTCTTGATCATTTTCCTCATCAACATTGTTGTATAAGAGGAAATGAGGCAAGGCAAGATCTGTATGTGTCACTGAAAGCAAACAATACTATGACATAGTGTGTAGTTTGTGTCTCCTTCAGAATAAAGTACAAATGCCTTTGCAGGCAGCGGCCTCCCTGAGAGGTCCCCTTGCTCCCACCACCCTCCCTGGAACACTTTTTGTTCCAGCAGCACTGGGGAGATACTGATTCTTCTCCTGGCATGTATGTCTCCCTGTCCCATCTCCCACCCCTCAAGCCTCTGGCCACCTTCTCCTTATCCTTTTTTTACCTTCTGGCATGCCCTCTTTGGGGAACACATTCTTCCCATCCCTCTCCATCTCCAAATGCTGGCTGAGTGGTTCTCTCTGCCCCACCATGTGACTCTGGGCACCTTGTATTAGATGGGATGATTATGTGAGATTCCAACCTGGAATTTGTATTCTTTTTTTTTTTTTTAGTTTATTTATTTATTTTGAGAGAGAGAGATAGATAGCAAGCACAAGTTGGGGAGGAACAGAGAGAGAAGGAGAGGGAAAGAATCCCAAGTAGGCTCCATGCTGTCAGCGCAGAGCCCAATCCAGGGCTCGAACACGCAAACTGTGAGATCAAGAGCTGAGCCGTAATCAAGAGTCAGATGCTTAACAAACTGAGCCTCCTAGGCGCCCCTGGAATCTGTATTCTCGCCCTACTCTCACCTCCTGCCTACCCCTCCTCATGGTCTGCCCTACGGATTTTGGACTTGTCCAGCAGCCTCCACAGTCATTTTAGGCAATTACTTGCAAAGATGTCTTGATACACATCTTCCACTGATTCTGGACTCTGACTGCTACAGGCAGATTTCCAGTTAGCTATTGCTCATGACAAACCTCCCTAAAACTATGAGGCTAAAACAACCACCTGTTTATTCTCTTCGTGGAATCTGGGAGTCAAGATGTTGGAAAGGTCACAGCAGGTGTTTCTCTCCCCCCCGTTGATGTCTGGTGCCTCTGTTGGGATGACTTAAATGGCTGGGGAGGGAGGGGATTCAATCGACTCGGGGGACCCAAGCCTGAAATAACCTCCTCATACATAAACCTGGCTCCGGGGGAGGAGGGAGGCAGGCTGGGCCCGGCCAGACTGCTCACCAGAGCGCTTCCATGTGACCTATTCAGACTGTGGTCTCAGAGAAGTGCAACTGCTCAAGGCTCCCAGCAGGGAACATTCCCAGGTGACAAGGCAGAGCTGCATGGCCTCAGAAGTCACATAGCAGTCCTCCTGCCATCATTCCTTCCTTGAAGTAGTCATAGGCCCAACCAGGTCCAGGGGAAGTGACATAGCCCCAACCTCTTTGTGGGAGGAATGTCAAAGAATTAATGGCCGTATTTCCACCACCAGCAATTCCACTGTCCAGGAATTGTCCCTGTCCACTGTCCAGGAATGACAGGGAAGCAGACGCAGAAGGAAGCAAATGCGTGCACTAATTTCACTTGTCTTTTTCTTTCTAGACATTGGAGTCAGACTGCCTGGGTTTGAATCCCAGCTTGGTCATTGACTGACCGTGTGGTCCTGAGCAGTTTAATTGACCTTAGTTTCTATACCTGTAAATAGAAATCATTGCAGCACCTACCCCAGAGTGATGTTGTACGTGTTGTACGTGTATGAGCTCATACACGTAACATGCTTGGAACCATGTCTGGGACATTGTAAGAGCTGAGTAGATGTCAGCTATTATTGCCCTTCTCAGGGTCTCTATTGAGAGTACTATAACTCTTGTTCTTGGTAGCTCTTGCATCAAGGATCAAATTTAGCCATCAAAGCAATTCTCAGTCTGAAGCAGAACATAGGCCTGAGGAGGCATATGTGATTGATATTCCAAATACTTAACCACTGGCGCAGTGCACTATAAATACTGCAGTAATGTGAGGTGGCCCCAGCCTTGGGGGACTAGTGGGTGTCATGGGTCTACAGCCACGGTGTGAGCATCAGTACCAGGTATCTCTCCCTCCCACCAGGACCAGGCCTGTGTTTGCCAGAGGGGCAAAGGCTGGGGCATGGGAGCTGAGGCAGGCTGGCGGGCTGGTGGACATCTAGGGCCTGGGGAGGGGGCTAGGGAGGAGGGAGGTGCAAGGGAAATTCGGGGCAGTGGCTGCTTTCCTGCTCTCATGGAAATAAGCAAATTCTTGCAACAGGTACGATCATCAAGGTCTGTTAACCTTCAGCCCGGTGGGGACAAAGGTACCAAACACTGAAAGCCCCCCCTCCCATCACTATCTCCCCCTGTGCACACTTCCGGGCACAAATCTGGGTTGTTGATGTTTATTTATCTGAAATCAGCTCAGGTTCAAAGAGTGGGGCTTGGGCCAGGGCTTGTGGCCTGGACTCATGCCTGCTCTCTGTGCCTGCTGGGACCTGCAGAACTCACGGGGTCTCCAGAGACCCCAGAGCCAGCCAGCAGCAGATGTGACCCAGAGCTGTGCCAACACCCAAATCAAACCCTTGAGGGCTCCTGGTTACCCAAGTCCTCCCTGTTATGTATGCAACAGGAAATGTATAAATAAATTGTTCACACAATGGAATACCTTAGAGCAGTGATAAACAAAATACCACAACTCACCACACTAGGTGTCTCATGGGTGTAACCATGAGAGAAGGAAGCCAGACCCAAAGCCTTTCTTACCCAATACAACGAAGGTGCATTTTTTTGTGTTCTTCCTCTTTCTTTCCTCTCCATTCTCCATACCTTCTTATTCTCCTGCTCCTCTTCCTTTCTTCTTCTAAGTCTTCTTATCAGCTGGCTTTGGATGTTCCTGGGGATTCTGTGTGGAGCACCTGGGGGCCTTGCTATAATTCAGCATATTATTGATATGAAGCCTCAGATGGAAGTCATAAACACGGGTCAGACCACATCACACTCCTGCTTGATGCCTTCTAATGGCAACACATTGTACCTGGAATAAACTTCAAACTCATCACCATGATTTAAACTAAGGGCTGGCAAACTACAGCCTGTGGGTCAAATCCTACTTGCCATCTGTTTTTATCAACAAAGTTTTATTGGAATGCAGCCACCTCCAATCTTTACATATTGCCTATGGCTGTTTTCAGCTACAGCAGCAGAATTGAGTAGCTGCAACAGAGCCCATATGACCCACATGGCCTTCAATATTTATTACCTGGCCCCTTCACAGAAAAAGTTTGCCAACCCCTAATTAGAAGGTCCCGCATGATCTGGCCCCTACCCACCCCCAACCTCATCTCCAGGTTCTGTGGGTCCTGTCTCCCTCCCTCCTGCATTGCAGCCACACACCATGCTCACCCCCCACAAGACCTGGGTACCCACTCCTCTCAGCACTTCCCAAGACTGGTCCCTTCCCATCATTCCAGTCTCAACCCAATGTTCCCTGAGCCTTCCTTGGCCACAAGATCTCACTCCTCACTTTCCAGCTTATCAACCTTATTCATTTCTTCTAAGATTTTGTTTACTTGTACACTGTCTCCCCCAGTGAGAATGTAAAAACCATCATGGCCAGGATTTGGTCCATCTTGTTCCCAGGTCCTCAACACCCAGCACCACAGCCCATTCACTATAGGTGCTCAGTAAATATTAGTTTAACAGATGAACGAAAGGATGAATCTTTTCTAGAAGACAACACTACACGATGAAGACCTGGTGTAAACAGGGCCTGTTGTATGTAAAGCTCTTACCACCCAGTGATCACATTCTATGCAATTTAATTCCCTTTAACAGCCTGTGTGGTAGGCAGTATTATGCCCATTTTATAGATAAGGAAACACAAGCTCAGAAGGTGAATCAACTTGCCCACAGTCACACAGTACGGGACAGAATGAGATCAGACTTACCTGAATTCAGTGTTCAGACTTTCCCCAGTTGCCCTGCTCTCGAACCCAGCCCAGACAGCTTTTGCTAATATTTGAAAGGCACTATCCTCCCAGAAGCTTCCCTCTGTGGATGTAGCCTCAGAAGGGCACAGAACCCAGCTGGCAAACAACATCTTAGAATTTGAGTCCAGGCTGTACATATGCTATTGATCTGCTACCCTCATTCATTTAAAAAAAAAAATTCCAAATAAAAATGAAACCCAGCAGTCAATCTGAATTAATTAGCTTCTCTGGCAGCTGCCATCTGAGAATTAGGGATTATCCTGAGCCAGTAAATCCTAACGGATTCTTTTTTGTGGTGTCAGATTGGATTAAAGGAAATGTTGTGGGTAAAATTAAATGCTACGCCTTTCTTATTGCTTTAGTTGCCCGAAGATAAATGCTTTTCATGATGATAAATATACCATAAATTCTCGTAACAATAACTGAAATTCAAATAAATAGGCTGCATAACCCCATGTGACTGTAATTTTCCTTTTATAGTCAGCTTGTTTACTGTTTATTGAGGAGAATGTCTGGTCCTTGCCTTTGAGAGATTTTAAATCAAGGGTTAGCCCAGACCTCTTAAAGAAAGCCCCAAGCCAAGCACCTGTCTATATCATTGATTATGTTCTCTTAAGAGATTACAAGGTCACAAAGTCCTTGACCTAGAAAGCTGGAATTGGCACAGGGGTGATATGAGAGGGGAAACAAGAAACAATCTGGGCAGAAGTCAGGAGCCTTGGGCTCTGGACCTACAATTTGACTTTGGCCAATTTGATTCATCTCTTTATGCCCCAGTTTTCTCATCTATTAAATGAGTGTATCAATAACTGCTCTGCATACATCATAGAGTGTTTTTCTCATAGCTGAGATACTGGGTGTGAAATACTTTGAAAAGGGCAACACTTGCTTCTTAGGTTGATTCTTGGCATCACAATGAGTGGGTAGCTTTGCCCGGTGTTCCAAAGGCCCACTCTAGACACCTGAATCGCCAATTACAATGACTGTAATGAGGCAGAAATCACCAAAAACCTTGGCATTTATAAGTTAAATGTTACTGCAATAAGCAAAAGGTAAAGTGAAACTTACAGATGCATTTCTAGATACACAGCAGCATGTTAAGTTGGAAGCTTTGACCAAGGCACCATAATGTAATACCTGTGAAATCCCAAAGATTCAATCTACAGATTCAGTACAATCCCTATCAAAATTCAAAGGCATTTTTCACAAAAATAGAAAAAACAAATTACTAAAATTCATATGGAACCACAAAAGGCCCTGAATAGCTAAAGCAATCTTGAGAAAGAAGAACAAAGCTGGATGCATCATACTAACTATTTAAAAATATATTACAAAGCTACAATAATCAAAATAGTATGGCATGACATTAAAAAACAGATGCATAGATCAATGGAACAGAATAGAACACAGAAATAAATCCACAAACGTATGGTCCACTGATCTTTGACAAGGGTACCATGAACACGTAATGGGGAAAGGATAATTTCTTCAATAAATGGTGTTGGGAAAACTGCATATTCACATGCAGAAGAAATTAGACCCCTATCTCATCTCATGTACAAAAATCAACGCAAAATGGATTAAACACTTAAACTTAAGACCTGAAATCATAAACTCCCAGAAGAAAATATTGGGAAAAGCCTTCTTAACAGTGGTCTGAGCAATGATTTTTTAGATATGACCCCTAAATCACCAAACCAAAAATAGACAACAGTGGGAGTGCAACTAACTGAAGCTTCTGCACAGCAAAGGAAACAATCAACAGAGTGGACAGACAACCTATGGAATGGGGAGAATATTTGTAAGCCGTAAATCTGGTAAAGGGTTAGTATTCAAGATATATGAGGAACTCAACTCAACAACAAAACAACAATAATAACCATGTTAAAAATGGCTGGGGCACCTGGATAGCTTCATCCCTTAAAAGACTGACTCTTGATTTCAGTTCAGGTCATGATCCCAGGGTCATGGGATTGAGCCCTGCATTAGGCCCCATGCTAGGTGTGGAGCCTGCTTGAGATTCTCTCTCTCCCTCTCCCTCTGCCCCTCTCCTGTTCTTGCACATGTTTATGCATGCTCTCTCTCAAAAAAAAAATGAGTGAAGGACATTTTTCCAAGGAAGACATCCACGTGGCCAACAGACACATGAAAAGATGCTCAACATCACTCATCATCGGGGAAATGCAAACCAAAACCACAATGAGATACCACCTCACACCTGTCAGAATGGCAAAAATGAACAGCACGAGAAACAACAAGTGTTGGCAAGGATGTGGAGAAAGGGGAGCCCTGCTGCACTGTTGGTGGGAATGCAAACTGGTGCAGCCACTCTGGAGAACATGGAGGTCCCTCAGAAAGTTAACAAGCATTCCTTTAGGTCCCATGCTGATTGGCCAGGGATTAGCTGGTCTAGGATGGTCCTACTTACACTTGTGTGGTCAGCTATTGGGTCAGCAAATCAGTTCTGCTGATCTTGTCTGATCTCCCTCATGAGTCTGGGACAAATCAGCCGACTCAGTTTTGCTCCATGCCGTCTCTCATTCCCCAGCAGGCTAGGCTAGGTTTGTTCACAAGACAGTGGCAGGGATCCAAATGAGCAAGCACAAGTGTACAAGGCCTCTCCA
Organism: Panthera uncia; assembly: GCF_023721935.1. Taxonomy (NCBI): domain Eukaryota; kingdom Metazoa; phylum Chordata; class Mammalia; order Carnivora; family Felidae; genus Panthera; species Panthera uncia. The sequence continues at coordinate 131,296,706 of NC_064810.1, forward strand.
TATCTGCGCTTGGAAAAATCACATCCTTACCTCTACTGCATTGTATAGGCCAAATCAAGTCACCAGATCAGCCCATTTTCAAGGAAGGGAAAATAAATTCCGCCTCTTGATGGCAGAAGCATCCAGGTTATAATAGAAAGGGGTGTGACTGCAGGGAAGGGTGGGGAATTGTGGCCAGTTTTCCAAGAGTCTTCAGTAAATTTGAAATAGTGCAGTTACGGCAGAGCATGGGGTTTAATTTCTTCCACATGACTAAGGAATTTTAAAATTAGAGGATATGGCTACCTGTAAATAGTCACCAGCAGAGACAGAGAGAGACCGTCAAAGGCTGCATTTGGGAAATCACTGTACTGCCTCCAAGAACAGGGTGAATAGTCTGCATTACATTTCTTATGAGCTAGAGGCAGGTCAACTGAGAGAGAGATGCCCTCTGGCACTGTGCAAGAGGACAGCCAGGCGGGACAGCCAGGAGGGGACTCCAAGAGAGAGAGTTCCGTGCTGAAGAGACCACTGAGAAGCCAGGAGTGTGGGCAAGGGAGCAGCAGCTGGAGGAACATGATTTCCCTTCTCTCTGAGGAGCTATAGTTGGTGGGACCCAACAGGGGAATGTCTGATAAATCCCTGAATGTGCTCATGAAGGAATTAGGTCTAAGTACTCACCAGATCCCCCGAGTTTGAAAAACCTTCTCATGACAGTATTAGACAAGTAAGAACTGTCCCTGTCCCCCGTCCTGTGTAACTCTCTGAGAAGACCAGAAGCCACTTCCTTAGCAAGTAGAGAGGAAAGTTGAGGAAGAAGAGTATAGAGATCACTCCCTGGCCCGGATCCCCTGGAGCCCGGCTAGCTGGAGGAGGGGAAGATTTAACCCTAAATCAACTTGGGAATTTGTGATTATTCTCTGGTTCTGGGAAATCTAATTAGCAAATTGAGCCTATGTTCGTGATTGTGAGACTAATACCTAAGAATGAGCAGAAAAATAGGACCAGAGCTTTCGTCCCAGGCAGGGGGAGTACATTTTAAACAGGAAGGGTCACATTTTTGTTGTATCCTACATGTTCTCTGTATCAGTTGCAGTTTTAAATATTTTATGATTCTCTACAGTGACAGAGATTATCGTAGAGTACTTTGTAGTGGTATATAGTCATATAAAGTAATACACATATTTCCCTATTGTGAATATTTTTGCGTTTTAAGTTTAAATTTCCATACATTAGACTATGCTGTTTCAGAGTTGTGATTTCCAAATTTTCTACAGAATAATAAAACATCAGAAAAAATGTTTAACATCACTAGTAATCAGGGAGAAATAAGCTAAAACAACACACTATTTTCCACCTTTGAAATAGGCAAAGATTAAAAAACAATGAAAACAACAACGATGCTCAGGCTTGGGGCAAGTGCTGTGAAGAGGGCAGTCTCATATACTCGTGAAAGAAATGTGAGCTGCCGCTATATTTTGGAAAAATGATCTATAGTATGTGTCAAGAACTTTGAAAATGTTCATAACTCTTTGGCCCAACCATCTCGCTTAGAAAAAGCATGCCAGGAAACAATCAGAGAGACACAGACAGATGTCTATGTAGCAGAAACCTGGAAACAACATCAGGGTCTGTTTATAAGAGATTGATTAAATACTTAGTTCATGCCCTGGAATATTATCCAGCTGTTAAAATTATGTCATAGCAAATTATTGAATGAGATGCAAAAATGCTTATAATTGAGGTATAATTGCCAAATAAGCTTGTGGTGCTTTTAAAACAAGAGACTATACCACATTTTTCTATGATCTGTACATATCCATAAGGTGTTTTTTAAAAAATCAGCCAAAATGTTCACAATATTTACCGCTGGGAGTTGGAAATGACGATTTTTCCCTTTCATTCAATTTTCTGAACGGTCTACAGAGTGCACATACTGCCTTTCTTCACAGAAAAAGGTATTCGCTACGTTTGTGAGGCTCATCCCCATCGCTGGGCTCTACCTAGAAGTGGAATTGCTACGTGTGTGTTTGTTCAGCCTCAGAGATGCTTCCAGTTTCCAAAGAAATCTACAGTGAATGTGACATTCTTCACCAACAACGTTGCGTTCGAAGTTGAGTGCAAAACGCGCACTCCCGCCTGCAGTGCACGCGCATGGCTGCCGCTTCTCATCCTCGTCCGCGCTCGGCATTCTCCGTGTTGTTGATCTCAGCCATGCCGGCGGGCGTGTGCCGGTCACGTTGCAGCACTAACGTTCAGCCTGGGCCAGAGGGCCCCTGCTCTGGGGCCTACGCTTTAGAGAGCCCATGTATCTTCCTAACACTGTTCAGGCCTCAGAGAACCATTTCACCACATCTGTCGCCCTCCGTCCTCTGCAAAACATAACTGTATAAATTTCGTGCAGGTGTGTGGGTTGCGCCACAGCCAACATCAGGGACCAGAGCTGCCTTGGGAGGTGGGAGGGTTAAAATGGAGGAAGCACTTAATAAGAGAAAACACAATTAATTAACTTGTCAAATCCATCCTGTCCCGTAGGAGGGATGCAGTAGATCGCTGTATAACAGAGTTCCATTTCTTCTTTTCTTGCTTCTCTTCATGTTCCAATTTGTGGTTCTGGAGGTACTCACGAATTAGTGCAGCGTTCGCACCCCTGTGCATCGCAGCTGACCAACCTTTGCTACATTAACCAGCCAGTAACCGTCTAACATTTGCAGATAGTTAAGTCTAGACCGGGGCTTTTCAATCTTGGTACTACTGACATTTTGGACCAGATAAGTTTTTGTTGCAGGTGTTTGAATGTAGGATATTTAGCAGCATCCCTGGCCTCTTCCTGCTAGATGGCAGGAACACTAGCATCCTTGGTTAAGACATTACCAAATGTTTTTTTTGGGGGGGGGTGGGGGTGGGGAGGGCAGAATTGCCCCGGTTGAGAATTACTGGTCTAGCCAAATATGATGTGGGACACTAGTCCTTTACATGAGCAACTAGGCAGACATTGAATACTGGAATGATGAACGTTTAATTTATAAAAAATTACCAAGATTTAATTATTAAAAAAAATTAATTAAAATTTTTAAAAATTTGAAGACATTTAAAATAATTTTAATTTTTCACTTTTATACTTCCCTTAATTTATATAAAAAATTTTTTTTAATGTTTATCTGTTTTGAGAGAGAGACAGACACAGAGTATGAGCAGGGGAGGGGCAGAGATAGAGGGAGACACAGAATCCTAAGCAGGCTCCATCCAGGTTCTGGGCTGTCAGCACAGAGTCTAACATGGGGCTTGAACTCAGGAACTGCGAGATCATGACCCGAGTCGAAGTCGGACACTTAACCAACTGAGCCACCCAGGCACCCCACACTTGCTTTAATTTAAATTGTTGATAGCAATTAATAAGATTATATACACATTGAATATATTTTTAATAATTTAGATTATTACTATTAACCAAATAAAAATTACATGAAAAAATTACGAATTTGTTGAAATTAGTGATTTTGCTGAAATGAGGGTAAGAATAGCTTCTGTGGAAATAATATATATAAACATTTATGAATTATTATGTCTTTATTTTACTACCAATCCAAACACCACTGACCCAGTAACAGAACATAGATAAAATATTAATTAAATTCAGTCACTTCTAATATTTAATGACTGAATCAGTTATATAAAATCTATAGTTTTATTCATATTTGCAATGTCATTATGAAGGTGTATTTGAAAATATAATTGTCATATGAAGGTATATTATGAAAGTTATCACTGAAAGGATAAAATGTATTTTTTAACAGTTTCTGCAGCTTAATGGAAAACATTTAAATATTTAGATAAATGTGGCTGGGCCTTCAATTCTTACTTTCCCCCTGAATCACATAATGCCCTTCACTCCCCTGCCACTGGCCAGAATCTCCATCCATGGCTGCCTCCAACCACAGCAACACTGGGGAGCTTGCCCAGGACTCAGGAACCGGGCCCACGAACTTCTAGCCAACTCTTTGCTTTTGTAACTTCAGTTTAAACTTTAGTTTCAGGGGCGCCTGGGTGGCTCAGTCGGTTAAGCGTCCAACTTCAGCTCAGGTCATGATCTCGTGGTTTGTGGGTTCGAGCCCCATGTCGGGCTCTGTGCTGACAGCTCAGAGCTTCAGATTCTGTGTCTCCCTCTCACCCTGCCCCTCCCCTGGTCGCACTCTGTCTCTCTCTCTCTCAAAAATAAATAAAATGTTAAAAAAAACCAAACTTCTGAACCTTAGTTTCAGTGAACTTGTCAAGTAGCTTAGTGTTCCTTTAATGGCCACCATCGGCTGGGAAAGTTGTTTATGGAATGTTGTATCAAGCCTTCCAAGTGTCTCTGCACAGGCTTCAAGATGTTTTCAGTGCATTCTCTCCACGAGTTCAGATGATTGGATGATTGGAAGGCAGTTGGTCATGGCTGAGTGAGACAGAGAGCTCACTCACAGGAAGCCCGACCCCTGGGTCTGGCCTGTGGAAATAATATCAACACAAGGTGGCATTTATGGGCTGCCTGCTGTGTGCCAGGCACTTCGCTGCACCGTCTCGTTTTAGCCACACAGGGACCTTACAGTGGAGGTGCCCTTCCCAGTGAATTTACAGCTTGGGCCATGGGCTAGGTGAAGTGACTTGCCCAGGGCCAAACAGCCATTCAGTGGGCTTGCTCCCAAGACCAAAGGACCCCTGAACCCAACCCAGGATTGTTGAATGTGAGGAGGACTCAGCCCCTCTTCACGCAGCCTGCCCAACCCAGGATTGTCGAATGTAAGGAGGACTCAGCCCCTCATCACACAGCCTGCCCAACCCAGGGCTGTTCTGCTACCTGCACGTCCTCCCTCCACTCCCTTCACTCCCTCCTCCTTCGTAGTGCCCCTTACTACCAGCCTGGGGGAACCACCGCTTCTGTGGGGCCTAGACAGCTCAAGCATCATCATCTGAAGACCTGCGTCTGGAAGGGCTCTGCCGTTCGCCTGGGTGACCCACAGCAGGTCACTTACCACCACTCTGCCTCAGTTTGCTCACCTGTAAATTGGGAGCGATATACTTGCCCATTCAGCGGCTACTGTGAGTGTTAGATCAGATCATGGAGGGAAACGTTTAGCATGGAACCCAGACCCAGGGCCGTGTTGGGACTTTTGTGAACACTTTCTCCACAGAAATGTGTTAAAAATCACCATTGACAATTGTGTTGCTATAAAGACAACTTTATTAATTTCTGAATTAAGACATTTTCTTTGACCTCGAAGTTCATTTTTTTCCCCTTCTGAGTTTAAAAGAAATTCAAACGTTTTTGTGGGCCCCTAAAAGCGCTGTGAGCCCTGGCCCTTGCCGGCCATGCTTACCCGCAGAAGGCGGCCCAGCCTGGTGCACACCCGTGCTGGGAGTTTCTCATAGGCTGCCCACAGATAAGGCTGGCGGGCTTTTTAGTTTCCCGTGTTTGAGCTGTAACTGCACAACTTTCACTCACAATGATGAAGGGTCCAGAACCCCTCATGCAGTCAGACGGTGAGACAGCTCGCACCTGTTTCTCAAGGCTCTCCCTGGGCAGAGCTCAGTCTCCGACCCAGGCTGGGTCACTGCACCTGGACAGCACAGGCCAGTGTTGTCAAGAGTGGCTGTGTGTCCTGCCTGGTAACCACCCTCACACCGGTTTTCCCTCGATGGGGAGCAGTTTCTATCGAATCTCAGCTCCGGGGAAGGGAGAGGTATGGTTTTGTTGTGGTATTAATGATAATTGATTATGGTTGTTAATGTGGACCTTAAAGACTCTGTGAACTGTTTCCCTCTTTGCTTTGGCTGTCAGGAAGCTCACAGGTGGCATCTCCCCAGGACATTTGTGGCAGGCATTTCTGTGGAGGAAACTTACACCTGACTTTGTTCTATTTACTACCGTGTTTTTCCCCTTTTCTTCATTTCTCTCGGCCATGTTTTTGTGACTCCAGAAATTTATTATGAAAACATAAATAATAGATTACAAGTATCTTAGAGAATACTCTTTAGTTTTTAGAAGTGTTTTTTTTCCTGATTATAAAAGTCATGTATTCTAAATTACAGAATTTAACTTTGAAAACAAAGGATGGGAATATAAAGGCAAAACCAAAAATTACCCACAACCCCACAGACCAAACAGGTGAGAGTATTTTCATTTAGCTCCTTCTAGAGTTTTTTTTCTAGATAATGTTACTGCAGTCATACTATGTAAAAACACTTGGAATTTTTCCAGTTAAATATCCCACAACATCGAACATTTTAAACATCACATAAGCATTTTAGTGAACAAATGTGTCATGCTCTATCTGTGCCCCTGTCATTTCTCCCACCCCCGATCCTTATCCAACATGAACGGCTGACACCGTGAGGAATATGGACACATCGTTGACTGTTTCTCCTGGATACGTCACTTCTATGTGAGTCCATGACTAGACAGGTATGAGTGTTTTGGAGGGATTTCCTTCTGTTTACTGGATTTTCAAATGGAGGGGCCCCGGGGAAATGCCTCGGCTCCCTTGCCAGGTGAGGCATGGTGTGAGTGAATAAGTGAATGGTTAAAATAAACTGTTGAACAGATAAATAAGGTCACACCTCCAGGCCAGGACCCTAGGAGTCCTTGGCTTCTCCCATTCTGGCAATAAGTCATCTCCAGATGCTGTCATTTTCCCTCTGGACTCCTCCATCGCTCAAATACTGCCTTTTGTCGTTTCTCCTCACATGGTGAAGAATTCCGCAGTATTACAGGTCTGTTTCAAGTTTCCAAATCTTTGCCCTTATCCTGTCTTCTACCTGAACATCTTTCTCTTCCTTGACCAACTGGCATATGGCTGTTCATTCTTCAAATTCCTGCTCTGGTGTTACTAATCTCCATGGCCCCTTCCCCTGGGGGAAATGCTAACTCCCCACTGACTTCTGTGATCCTCAGCTGCAGGGCTCTCCTGGGCTGTCAGGCTGTTGGTTCCCCAGGCATCCTGGTAGGGAAATGATAGAGTACAGTGGTTAAGAGTCTGACCACGTGGATGCAAACCCTGGCTTTACTTCCTCATCCAAACCCCCCACCCCCAAAAAAGAACAAAAACAAAAAACAAAAAACAGAACAAAACGAAACAAAACAATAAACACAGGCAGTAATTGCACCTGCACCATTTGACTGGTGGCAGTGAGTTAACACTTAAAGGGCTTAGCACAGTTCCCTGGCACATAGTAAGCTCTCAACCACAGCCAGCTCTTCTCATCTTAAAAATGAAACTGTCTGGAAAAACAGTACAAACATGATGATAATCTGATTTTTATTTTGGCTTTTTTTTCTCTAAGTATTTTAAAAAATATTTTTATTTTTAAGTAATCTCTATACCCACTGTGGGGCTCGAACCCACAACGCCAAGATCAAGAGTCATACACTCCACTGACCAAGCCAGCCAGGTGCCCCTAAATATCCTTAACATCAACATAAGATTTGTTATCACTCAGTGAATCCCTTATGAGTCAGTTCCTAAGAAGTAAGTCCACAGTGTGTGGTTCTGGCCAGACCCAGTTGGATGTGGGAGACGCAGGACGGCTATGGCCTGGGCAGAGAGCAGAATGTATTCTTCCTCCAAGGAGGGCGAGGTGGGGGAGGGGGGCTTTAAAAATTCCCTGATCACATCCCCATCTCTGGCACCTCTAAAACTCAAAAGAAACCATTGATTCGTGAGCTCAAGCCCCATTTGGGGAGAGCTCGAGTCCCGCTCCGGGTGGGTCCCGCTTCTCTCTCTCTCTCTCTCTCTCTCTCTCTCTCTCTCTCTCTCCCCTCCCTCCGCCTTCGCTCACTTGTGCTCTCTCTCTGTTAAAAAAAAAAGAAGAAGAAAAAAGAAACCAGTGAGAACCTCCCAACAGCAGCTTTGGGGTGGAATAAAGCCATGAGCTGTGCTGCCATGTTCCCAAGGGGCTAAAGGTGGGGAGTTGTGAAAGGGTGGGGAGTTGTGAAGCAACACATAGACCTGCTGTCAGAGGGAACCAAGTTCAAATCCAGTCTCTGTACTTTCATCCTGTGTGACCATGGGCAAGCTGCTTTACCTCTCTGACGTTCAGGTCTTCATCTGCAAGAACAGTTCCCTCCCAGGAGTTCCGTGGGGGTCACATGCCAGTTAGAAAAGTGTCCAGCATATGGAGGTTGAGTAGAAATGTTACTTCCTTTCCCAGTGAGCTTGAAGGAGAAGAAAGCGTAAGTCTGTTTTTGTTGCTGTTCTTCTTCTATTTCAAGCAATAATAACAACATATTATAATATGGGTACTCAGAAAAAGAAACTAGTTTCCCCCTTTCCTGTTTTCTTTGGTCTGCAACTCAGTGGCTTGGACCTTGAAGCCCAGAGGGTTCAGGCGGGTCACCCTCCCTTCCCCCACTCCCCTGACCTTCGCTCCTCTCCATTTCGGTTGACCCATTTCAATGATCATAGTAACCTGTGACCTTTTGGTAATGCCTCCAAATGTTTGTTCTGACAGGCAGTTGAGCCCATTTCTCTGGCTCCTAAATGCACATGCCCTTACTACTTGCTTGCTTGCTTGCTTTATTTATTTATTTACTTATTTATTTATTTAATTAAAAAAAAACCCTTATTTATCAAAAAAATTTTTTACATGTGACTTTTATTTATTTTTTAATTAATTAACTTTATTTTAAATTTACATCCAAGTTAGTTAGCATATAGTGCAACAATGATTTCAGGAGTAGATTCCTTAGTGCCCCTTACCCATTTAGCCCATCCCCCCTCCCACAACCCCTCCAGTAACCCTCTGTTTGTTCTCCATATTTAAGACTCTCTTATGTTTTTGTCCCCCTCCCTGTTTTTATATTATTTTTGTTTCCCTTCCATTATGTCCATCTGTTTTGTCTCTTAAAGTCCTCATGAGTGAAGTCATATGATATTTGTCTTTCTCTGACTAATTTCGCTTAGCATAATACCCTCTAGTTCCATCCATGTAGTTGCAAATGGCAAGATTTCATTCTTTTTGGTTGCCAAATAACACTCCATCATATATATATATATATATATATATATATATATATATATACCACATCTTCTTTATCCGTTCATCCATCGATGGACATTTGGGCTCTTTCCATACTTTGGCTATTATTGATAGTGCTGCTATAAACATCGGGGTGCATGTGCCCCTTTGAAACAGCACACCTGTATCCCTTGGATAAATACATAGTAGTGCAATTGCTGGGTCATAGGATAGTTCTATTTTTAATTTTTTGAGGACCTCCGTACTGTTTTCCAGGGTGCTGCACCAGTTTGCATTCCCACCAGCAGTGCAAAAAAGATCCTCTCTCTCTGCATCCTCATCAACATCTGTTGTTGCCTGAGTTGTTAATGTTAGCCATTCTGACAGGTGTAAGGTGATATCTCATTGTGGTTTTGATTTGTATTTCCCTGATGATGAGTGATGTTGAGCATTTTTCATGTTTCAATTGGCCATCTGGATGTCTTCTTTGGAGAAGTGTCTATTCATGTCTTGCCCATTTCTTCACTGGATTATTTGTTTTTTAGGTGTCGAGTTTGAGTAGTTCTTTATAGATTTTGGATACTAACCCTTTATCTGATATGTCATTTGCAAATATCTTTGCCCATTCTGTTGGTTGCCTTTTAGTTTTGCTGATTGTTTCCTTCTCTGTGCAGAAGGTTTTTATTTTGATGAGGTCCCAGTAGTTCATTTTTCCTTTTGTTTCCCTTGCCTCTGGAGACGCGTGGAGTAAGAAGTTGCTGCAGCCAAGATCAAAGAGGTTTTTGTCTGCTTTCTCCTCTAGGATTTTGATGGCTTCCTGTATTACATTGAAGTCTTTCATCCATTTTGAGTTTATTTTTGTGTATGGTGTAAGAAAGTGGTCCAGATTCATTGTTTTGCATGTCACTGTCCAGTTTTCCCAGCACCACTTGCTGAAGAGACTGTCTTTATTCCATTGGATGTTCTTTCCTGCTTTGTCAAAGATTAGTTGGCCATACGTTTGTGGGTCCATTTCTGGGTTCTCTATTCTGTTCCATTGATCTGAGTGTCTGTTCTTGTGCCAGTACCAAACTGTCTTGATGATTACAGCTTTGTAGTATAGCTTGAAGTCTGGGATTGTGATGCCTCCTGCTTTGGTTTTCAAGATTGCTTTGGCTATTTGGGGTCTTTTCTGGTTCCATACAAATTTTAGGATTGTTTGTTTTAGCTCTGTGAAGAATGCTGGTGTTATTTTGATAGGTATTGCATTAAATATATAGATTGCTTTGAGTAGTATTGACGTTTTAACAATACTTGTTCTTCCTATCCAGGAGCATGAAATATTTTTCCACTTTTTTGTGTCTTCTTCAATATCTTTCATAGGCTTTCTATAGGTTTCAGTGTATAGATTTTTCACCTCTTTGGTTAGATTTATTCCTAGGTATTTTATGGGTGTTGGTGCAATTGTAAATGGGATTGATTCCTTGATTTCATTGTTGGTGTATAGGAATGCAACCGATTTCTGTGCATTGATTTTATATCCTGAAATTTTGCTGAATTCATGGATTAGTTCTAGCAGGTCCTGGTGGAATCTTTTGGGTTTTCCATATAGAGTATCATGTCATCTGCAAAGAGTGAAAGTTTGACCTCGTGGCCGATTTGGATGCCTTTTATTTCTTTGTGTTGTCTGATTGCTGAAGCTAAAACTTCCAATATGATGTTGAATAACAGTGGCGAGAGTGGACATACCTGTCTTGTTCCTGATCTTAGGGGGAAAGCTCTCAGTTTTTCCCCATTGAGGATGATATTAGCATTGGGTCTTTCATATATGGCTTTTAAGATCTCGAGGTATGATCCTTCTATCCCTACTTTCTTGAGGGTTTTTATCAAGAAAGGATGCTATATGTTGTGAAATGCTTTCTCCGAATCTATTGAGAGGATCATGTGGTTCTTGTCCTTTCTTTTATTGATGTGATGAATCACATTGATTGTTTTGCGGATATTGAACCAGCCCTGCATCCTAGGTATAAATCCCACTTAGTTGTGGTGAATAATTTTTTTAATGTATTGTTGGATCCAGTTGGCTAGTATCTTGTTGAGGATTTTTCCATCTGTGTTCATCAGGGAAATTGGTCTATAGTTATCCTTTTTAGTGGGGTCTTTGTCTGGTTTTGGAATCAAGGTAATGCTGGCTTCATAGAAAGAGTTTGCAAGTGTTCCTTCCATTGCTATTTTTTGGAACAGCTTCAAGAGAATAGGTGTTAACTCTTCCTTAAATGTTTGGTAGAAGTCCCCTAGAAAGCCATCTGGCCCTAGACTCTTGTTTTTTGGGAGATTTTTGATTACCAATTCGATTTCTTTACTGGTTATGGGTCTGTTCAAATTTTCTATTTCTTCCTGTTTCAGTTTTGGTAGTTTATATATTTCTAGGAATTTGTCCATTTCTTCCAGATTGCCCATTTTATTGGCGTATAATTTCTCATAATATTCTCTTATTATTGTTTTTATTTCTGCTGTGTTGGTTGTGATCTCTCCTCTTTCATTATTGATTTTATTTATTTGTGTCCTTTCCTTTTCCTTTTTGATCAAACTGGCTAGTGGTTTATCAATTTTGTTAATTCTTTGAAACCAGCTTCTGGTTTCATTGATCTGTTCTATTTTGGGTTTTTTTGTTTTTTGTTATTTTTGGTCTCAATAGCATTGATTTCTGCTCTAATCTTTATTATTTCCTGTCTTCTGCTGGTTTTGGATTTTATTTGCTATTCTTTTCCCAGTTCTTTAAGGTGTAAGGTTAGGTTGTGTATCTGAGACCTTTCTTCCTTCTTTAGGAAGGCCTGGATTGCTATATACTTTCGTCTTATGATTATCTTTGCTGCGTCCCAGAGGTTTTGAGCTGTGGTGTTATCATTTTCATTGGCTTCCATGTACTTTTTAATTTCCTCTTTAACTTCTTGGTTAGCACATTCATTCTTTAGTAGGATGTTCTTTAGTCTCCAAGTATTTGTTACCTTTCCAAATTTTTTCTTGTGTTTGATTTCAAGTTTCATAGTGTTGTGGTCTGAAAATATGCACAGTATGATCTTGATCTTTTTGTGCTTACTTAGGGCTGATTCATGTCCCAGTATGTGGTCTATTCTGGAGAACATTCCATGTGCACTGGAGAAGAATGTATATTCTGCTGATTTAGGATGAAATGTTCTGAATATATCTGTTAAGTCCATCTGGTCCAGTGTGTCATTCAAAGCCATTGTTTCCTTGTTGAATTTATGATTAGATGATCTGTCCATTGGTGTAAGTGGAGTGTTGAAGTCCCCTACTATTATGGAATTATTATCAATGAGTTTCTTTATGTTTGTGATTGATTTATATATTTGGGTCCTACCACATTTGGAGCATAAATGTTTATAATTGTTAGGTCTTCTTGGTGGATAGACCCCTTAATTATGATATAATGCCCTTCTTCATCTCTTGTGACAGTCTTTATTTTAAAGTCTGGATTGTCTGATATAAGTATGGTTACTCTGGCGTTCTTTTGTCAACAATTAGCATGATAGATCGTTTTCCATTTCCTTACTTTCAATCTGAAGGTGTCTTTAAGTCTAAAGTGGGTCTCTTATAAACAGCACATATATAGATCTTGTTTTCTTATCCATTCTGTTACCCTATGTCTTTTGACTGGAGCATTATTCCATTGACTTTAGAGTGGGTACTGAAAGATATAAATTTATTGCCATTATGTTGCTTGTAGAGTTGGAGTTTCTGATGTTCTCTGGTCCTTTCTAGTCTTTGTTGCTTTTGGTCTTTACTTATTGTTTTGTCTTTTCTCCCCTCAGAGAGTCCCCCTTAAAATTTCTTGCAGGGCTGGTTTAGTTGTCATGAAATCCTTTCATTTTTGTTTGTTTGGGAAACTTTTAATCTCTCTTTCTGTTTCGAATGACAGCCTTGATGGATAAAGAATTCTTGGCTGCATATTTTTCTGATTCAGCACACTGAATATATCCTGCCACTCCTTTCTGGCCTGCCAAGCTTCTGTGGATAGGTCTGCTGTACACCTGATCTGTCTTCCCTTGTAGGTTAAGGACTTTTTTTCCCTTGCTGCTTTCATGATTCTTTCCTTGCCTGAGTATTTTGTGAATTTGACTATTGTTGATGGTCGGTTTTTGTTGAATCTAATGGGAGTCCTCTGTGCTTCCTGGATTTTGATGTCTGTGTATTTCCCCAGATTAGGAAAGTTTGCTGCTATGATTTGGTCACATAACCCTTCCACCCCTTTTTCTCTCTCTTCATCCTCTGGGACCCCTATGATTCTGATGTTGTTCCTTTTTAATGAGTCATTGATTCCTCTAATTCTTAAATCGTGCTCTTTTGCCTTAGTCTCCCTCTTTTTTTTCTGCTTCATTATTCTTCATAAGTTTGTCCTCTATAGCAACGAATCACTGCTCTGCCTTATCCATCCTTGCCACCATGGCATCTATTTGAGATTGCAGCTCAGTTATAGCATTTTTTATTTAATCTAGACTAGCTTTTGCTTCTTTTATTTCCACAGAAAGGGAATCTATTTTTGACTCCAGCTAGTATTCTTATTATCTTGATTCTAAATTCTGGTTCAGACATCTTGCTCGTATCTGTGTTGGTTAAGTCCCTGGCTGACGTTTCTTCCTGTTCTTTCTTTTGGGGTGAATTCCTTCATTTTGTCATTTTGAAGGAAGAAAAGGAATTCATGAGGTAAAAAAATTAAAATTAAAAAATTAAAAACAACACACACACACAAAATCAAATAAATGATGCTATATCATAGGTGTGTTTTGGTCTGGGTGTTGAAAAGGGCTTGACAGACTAGAGAAAAAAGGAGGGGGAGGGAAGGAAATCATTTGAAAATTAGAAAAAATGAATATACTGAAATATAATAAAATGAAATGATAGGAGTAAAATAGAATTTAAAAAATATATAAAAAAGTAAAAAGTATAGGAAAAAAATTAAAGAAAAATATTTTTAATAAAGATTAAAAATAAAATTAAATTTTTTCTTTCTGTATTCAAGAAAAAGAAAAGAAACAAAAAAGAGAAAAAAAAAAAAGAAAATTGAATAGATGGACCAGCGAACAGACTGAAATACGATTAAAATTACTTCGTTTTCCCCTAGGAGTCAAACCATGAAGCGCTTTATAGTCCGTAAACTCAGCAGGCGGAGAGACTTGTGATCCTGAAGAGCGAGTTTCGCCCAGTTGGGCGGGGCATAGTGTAATGGCTACGTTCTCCACTAGATGGCGTGGCTTGGCTTACTGAGGTGGATTGTTGTGGCGCTTGTAGGCGCGTATGCGCATGCACGGAAGTGGTGAAAAGGGAGTCATCCACCTACCCAGTCTCTAGTACTGGAACTAGTACCTGGATCAGCAATCGCGCACCCGTCCTTCGTCTTTGGCTTCCATCCACTCCCAACTTTTACACCGTCCGTGACCAAGCCCCAGGCAGCACCTCCCTCCTGAGTTTTACCTCAGATGCGGCTGTTTTTCCTGACCCCTTATTTCTGAGGGACTGCGGCTTTGACCTGTTCTGCCCCTCTGCGGGAGGGTCTCACTGAGCAATGGCTGGGTGCCGGCCGCACCCAGGAACGGTCGCAGGACCATGCTGCTGCTGATGCCCAGAGACTGCGGCTGGGCGCCAGCCCGCCCCAGAAAAAGTTTGCGCAAATTGTGTAGCAGCAGCGTTTCAGGACTATGGAAATTCACAACGCACACCTGGCACCAGGCTTCACCCTTAACGACCTTGTTCCAGCACCAGCGAATGTGCTTGTTCTCCTGGGCCCACTGGGGCATTTGCCCGGGGGGGGAGGGGGGACACACAGCCTCTACAAGATGTCCTCCCAGCCGAGGAACCGCCTCTCCCGTGTGGCCCGAAGACCCCCAGGCCCCACTCTGTTCCTGGGGATTCGCCCTTCCCACCAGAGCACCGCCAGGTATGGAGCTGCGCCGTTTCAGACTCTGCGCTCCCGGTTTATAGAGTCTTAATGGAATTTAAAAACTCTCCTTTCTCCTTTCTCCCTTTTTAGTTCAGTCCCCGCAGCTGTTTCCACTTTTCCGCTTTCTCTCCAGCTGCTTTTGGGGGGGGTGCTTTTCCCGTATTCTCCCTCCCTCCCTCCCGCTCCCCCCCTCATCCTGTCTCTGTCCTCTCTCTGCAAGCAAAACTAGCTCCCTGCCCTCCGCAGCTTCTTTCTCCCCCAGTTCACTTCTCCGCGCCTCGTACCTGCTGAGTTCTGTGGTTCAGGTTGTGCAGATTATTGTGTTAATCCTCAAATCAGTTTTCTATGTGTGCAGGATGGTTTAGTGTTGATCTGGCTGCATTTCATGGATGCGAGACACAAAAAAACTCCCATGCTGTTCTGCCATCTTTGCTCCTCCCTTATTTTATTTTTATTTTTATTTTTATTTTTATTTTTATTTTTATTTTATTCTTGAGAGAAAGATCGGGGGGGGGGGCAGAAGGAGAAGGGGAGAGAGAATCCCAGAAGGCTCTGAGCTATCAACATGGAGTCCAACGTGGGGCTCAATCCCACAGACTGTGAGACTGTGACATGAGCTGAAATCCAGAGTCTGAGGATAACGGCTAAGCCAGACAGGTGCCCCACAACTTGAGATATTATGCATAAGCCATTGATTCGGGACCAGGGGAAGGGAGAGGTCCTCGGGATGGACCTTACTGAGGCTGTCTCACAGCCCGACCCTAAATGATGCAGGCCTAAGGTGCTGAGGGGGAAGGAGGTTTCAGAATGTTGTTGCCAAAGCCCTTCTAGTGGGGGCAGCATTAGGGGGCATAAGGGACCCCCTTTATACTGTGCTCTGTGTGAGCACAGCTGTGTCCCACTCTTTCAAGTCAGCACCCCGACTGCAGAGGGAAAAACCTTCTGGATGGTGACTGGGTCTGCGGCTGTACTTATCCTCAATTTTCCAGCTGGTCAAGCTTCATTCTCTCCTGTATGTGACTGACAGAGGTCTCCGCGGTGCCCTTCATTTTGGGCTGAAGGACACAGTGGCCTAGTTTCCCTGGAGATGCAGGGAGCCTGCTAATGCCGGCATGGGGTGTTGCTGGGGAGGGATGGCGTCTCTGTGGGCCAGGAGATAATGGAGGTGGTCCTAAGGCAAGGGGCTGTGAAAAAATACTTGGGCTCAGCTGATGCACAGAGAGTCCTGGAATGGAAGAGGGCAAAGCCAACGTGCCTGGCCTGCGTTTCTCCAGGCTGCTCTCCTCCTGCTCCTCTGCTGGCAGGACCTTACCAGACCCAGACTTGGCGGGGGGTGGGGGGTGGGGGGGGCTTGGGTGGGCACTGCTTCCAGGAGGTGCATTCAGGTGGCCGGACCTAGCTCAGGGCGCCGTGTGTGTGTGTGTGTGTGTGTGTGTGTGTGTGTGTGTGTGATCTTTCTGTATGTCTCCATCATCCCTACCTCTCTCTGACTCCCCCATTCCTGCACACAGAATCCCACAGCAAGTAATTTCTGTGGAGCTAGGTTACCTGAGACTTTCAAAACACCACCCCACCCCTATCACTGACCAGCTGTTTGATCATGGACAAATAACTGTCCTGTGCCACAGTTTATTCATCCGTAAAAATGGGATCATGGGGTTGTTGTGAGAATCAAGTGAAGCGCCATCTGCCGTCTTCACTCTGCGCCCTCCTCTGCGCTGACCGTAGATCCTAGCCGCCGGCGTTAACTGGAGCCTGCAGGGCTCCTGCTTTCCACGGCCAGCCCAGCAGGGTCCCGCACTGACCAAGAGGGCAGACGTGCCCACGAGTGCTGTGAGTAGGAGGCTCAGCGCAGGCTCTGTCCTGCTCAGAGTAAGTCATCAGGAGCCCCTTGTCCCGTGAAATCTCCTTAATTCCTTACACTTACAAACAAAAGGGGATTCTGTTCCCCAAGAACCACTGATCCCTTAATTAGCAATCCTTGTTTCTTATTCAGGTTACTTGGGACTGAATCACAGCCCCTCAAGTGACAGATCGGCTTCAAAGAAGCCATTTGCAGAGCTGTGGTCCTGCGCGCCTGCCGCCTGCCGCCAGGCCTTCTTGCACCAGTGCTCTGCTCTAATCTCTTTTTTATTATTTTCTGCTCAAATCCATTGTTGCTGCCTGGGTGCCTCTGACATTTAGCAGCTAAATGTCTTGCCAGGAGGCACCATCCTGTCTTTCAATGCAGGAATTCTTTCGGTGGGATTTTGCCCAGGGACAGAGAGGGGGAGGTGTGTATGGCAAGGAAGGAGTCACAGGGCCTTGGGTGGAGCCGATTCCCTCCGGCAGAGGTCCTTGTAGCTCAGCTGTCACCCCGCCCCTGAGCTAAGCTCCTGCACATCTAGGGACAAGGAGAGGAAGCTACGTGTAGCCTGCCAGAACCATTCTCTCTTCTCTGAGCAGTGCCCTGGCTCCTCTGGGGGCTCTGTCTGGTTTGGGATGTTCCAGAAGCTCTGAGACAAGGAGTCAACTGCAAGCTGCTCATTTAGGGTGATCCCAAGAAATGGTGTAGAGGTGAGGGCGCTGCTGTGGGAGAAGGTGCTGGACTCACCACCAGGCTGGGGTGTTGACCACCCCCTTTCCATCAAGGGCCCAGGCTGCTTTGGGGACCGAATCCCTCAGCTTATTAGCTTGCCCTGTGCATTCTTGCAGGACAAAAGCCCTCAGACAACATTTGGGGCGGGGGTGGTGGTGGTAGGGAGGGTTGCAATGTGCAATCTCCTGCCAGCGGTAGAGGCAGATGTCCCTGAGCTTGGAGCCAAACCTTATCAGGGAACGTGGCCGTGTTTCACCTCCCCACCCCCCTGCCGCCGCTTGGTGGGCTCCTGGGTGGGCACGTGACCTGTGGTGAGCAGTTGACCAGTGGGTGAGGCCCAGGATTTGGCTAGGTGGGGTGGGTGGGAGCAAACCACTGGTGTGCAGACTTGCAAAGTGGAGGGGTGGCCTGGCTATTTTGCGGCTGGGTGGGAAAGAGACTTTTTCAATGACGTCCACCCGAGGAAACCAGAGCTGAGAGATCCTGACAACATTGTTTGAATCTCTCATTAAAAAAAAAAAAAAAGATTATTGTAAAAAAAAAATTATGTCAAATATATATAGCATTAAATTTACCATTTCAACCATTTTTTAAAGATTTATTTTATTTTGAGAGAGAGAGAGGAGAGAGGGAGAGTGGGGGAGAGGGGCAGAGGGAAAGAGAGAGAGAGAATCCCAAGCAGGCTCCATGGTAAGTAAGCTCGTGGGGCTCAATCCCACGACCCTGGGATCAAGACCTGAGAGCGTAAATCAAGGTTCGGATGCTCAATTGACTGAGCCGCCCCATTTCAACCCAGTTTTAAGTCTACAACAGTGGGGCATTAGGTACTCTCACATTGTTGTGCAACATTTTTTAAAAAAAGGGTTTTGAATGTTTATTCTTAGTAAGGACACAACTATGATCTACTTTGGGGGCCAGTTGGTGCATCTGTTTGCACGGTTGGTCAGCAGACAGAAAAAGTACTCTTTGGGGAGGAGTTGGGAGCATACACGGAACTACAGCCCTTCTGGACTGTGTGGTGTGACTGGGGCGCCTGGCTGCCCCGCCAGGAGCCAGCGCGGCCACTTTGGCCTGCATTCGTGACTTGGAGAAACACTTAATCCCAGGCTTGAGGGAAGTGCTCTGTGCTGCTGGTGGAATTTCTCTTTCATCAGGGGCCAGCATTTGTTCTAACCCCGAAATAGCTCCCTGGTCTGAACCCATGTGGCTCCAGGTTTATTTATACCCATCGTATTGAGGAACGTCTCCTTCCCCTGGCTTCCTCGGGGTAACAGCTGTAGATAGACAGACACACAGGACAAGCCATGCCATGGTTGGGACCATGATCCCCAAGTCACCCCTCTCTCTGTCTTCCCTGCCTTTACTGTTGAGCCCAGGGTCCCGGGGTGCTGAGAGGTGGCCCGGCACAGCTCTGGGGTCTTGGCATTTCTCCTGCCCTCTCGGAATGGGGGACACTTCCTGGGCTGCAAGTTGTTCCCCTGGACACTCAGCACGTGGCCGCCATGGGCAGCTGGTGAGCTCTCCCTACATGTGGGCTCAGCCACGTCACCCTATAGGCAGAGGCTGGTGGCCGAGCAGACTCATTCTGCACTGGGGTGGGGAAGGGGTGTGTTCCCAGCCATGACTGAATGCCTTTAACTAAATTTCGAGAAGCCCTTTCTGAGAAAGCATTCCGGGCCAGGATCTGGGGTTGGGTGAGAAGTTATTAGACTCATGAAGAGCCTCCCTCATGTGATCTTTCAGGACGGTGGGGGCTTGCCAGACGTGAAAGGCCAGAGGAGGCCCTTCGCTTAGCACCCTGTGCAGCTATCGCAATCATAGGGGCTGGTTGTCTGTATGTTTCCTGCAGATTTTCAGTCTTTCTCTCTTGGGTGCTGTCTTCCTTTCCCCATCTGTGCCTCTGCGTCTGTGGCTCCGAGTGTTTCTCCGGGGTCTCTGTGTCAGTGCGTGTCTCTGAACAGCTGAGGATCTTTCTGGGATTGTGAGTATGTGTGGGTATGACTGTGTCTCCCTCTCTCTCTCTCTCTCTCTCTCTCTCTCTCTCTCTCTCTGCATCTCTGTGGCTAGTACTTTATCTTGGTCTGGCTCTCTCAATGTGCATGTATCTGTTTATCTCTGTCTCTGTCTCTCTCTCTCTCTCTCTGGCTCTGTCTGGCTCTGTCTCTTGCTGTCTCTCTCTGGTCTAATACAGAAACCTTAGCGTGGGGACATGAGTGAGTCAGGACTGGCCGTGACTGGAAACCACAGGGAAACTAGCCAGGGCTGGTCTGTCTGAAGGAGAACAATCCATTATTTCCTGGGGAAAAAGCCTGGGCATGCATTCTGTCCAGCCCCCCCACCCCCTGCCTTGCCTACCCCATGGATCCTCAGGAGAACTTCGGTCCCAGTTCTTGCCACCATGGGGGACCCCCCACATACCCCCATCATGGGGCTGTTCTTGGGCTGTGCAAAGCACCTCTGTACTCAGACTGGGCCAGACCTAACAGGGAAGAAAAGTAGCACAAGATAATCCAGTCTCAAGAGATGCTTAGGATTTGTGTGCAACCAATTAATCAATAAAATATACAGGAAATTTGAATAGTTTTGCCTGATCCCTGTAAGTCTACATGGTCATAAACAATCTGATAGATTTTACTGAGAAAACTTTACATTTGGGGTCACTGATACTTGAGCAAAGGTGGCCTTCATATTTACCTGTGCACTTAGGGCATGTGAGAACTGGCATGCCCACTGGGGAGCAGCTCCTGTGCCCCAAAAGTAGGGCACCCCAGGCGGCAACCAAGGGGGCTGAGCACCAAGATCTGTCTCCACCATACCTGATTCACCCTGTCCCCCACCCCCACCCCGTTACCCTAGGTACACAGGTTCAGACCTCTCCTGTCAGCCCAGAACACCAGGGGCCGGCCCTGACCCAGTGCTCTTTTGCTCTCTCCCCCTGCACCTAAGCGGTCACTACAATAACGACATCAGAGAGAGGGCTGGGACAGGTGAGAGTGTGTCTGCAGGGGCAGATCATGGGGAAGCATCCAGGCTGCTGGCATTTGGGAATGGCTTCATCCAGGAGGGGCAACTGACCAGGAGAAAGCTTAGATAAAAAGCAGGAATGCCCACCCAGCCAAAGCCCAAAGGCCCTACAGTGGGAACAGGTGTGGAGTGTGTGCGCAGGAGGGAAGTGGAGGAAACAACCACCTGTGGTCCATGCAGATCAGTTTGGGGGCATGCAAGGTGCCCGAACAGTGGGCGATGTGGGCAAAATAGTGTCTTATGTAGAAAGAGAAGGCTGGCAGCTCCAGGATTGGTGGCAGACTCAGAGGCAAAACAGGCAGCTAGAAAACAGACCATGAAATGATTAATACCTTCATGAGGCAGAGCTGATCGAAGGGGGCTGTGCCCAACCCCAGTGGCTAGGCTGTGTGCCTTGGCTATGTATGCGCACGTGTGCATGCCTCTGTGTGTATGCCTCTGGGCATACGCATGTGTGTGCATGTGCACAAGCCTCTCTGTGTGCCCGTGTGTGTATACATGTATTTGCACATATGTGCATGACTCTGTGTGTGCCTGTGTGCATATGCATGTGTGCACATGTATGCGTGCCTCTGTGTGTGCCTGTGTACATATGCATGTATTTGCACGTGTGTGCATGACTCCGTGTGTGCCTGTGCACGTGTATTTGCATGTGCGTGCATGCCTCTCTGTGTGTGCCTGTTTGCATATGCATGTGTGTGCATGTGGACAAGCCTCTGTGTGTGCCTGTGCGCATATGCATGTGTGTGCTCATGTGTGCATGCCTCTGTGTATATGCACTTGTGTGCATGTGTGTGCATGCCTCTGTGTGTGCCACTGCACATATGCATATGTGTGCACGCCTCTGTGTACCCGTGTGCATATGCAGGTATGTGCACGTGTGTGCATGCCTGTGTGTGTGCTGGTGCATATATGCATGTGTGTGCACATGTCTTGGTGTGCCTGTGTGCATATGCATATATGTGCACGTGTGTGCATGCCTGTGTGTGCCTGTGCACGTGCATGAATGTTCATATGCATGTGTGTGTGTATGTGTGTGGTATTGTTGCAGTCTTTCACTAAATTCCTATCCGTGGCTGGTCCCTCCCCTCTCTGTCCCTCCTCAAAGATCCTTCACTCTGTGAGCCCACAGAAAGGGTGGGCAAAGACGACAGATTTTTTAAAGCTGGGGAAGGGGATGAGGATCATGAAGACTGGGCCTAATCTATGTTCTCTCTTCCCCCATGAGTGTGAGGGGTTTACATATCCAGCAAATCCCCTGAAATGTGTTCATATATTGGTGTTATTCACACTAGCCCATAAATGACTCGGTTGTCCACCAGCAGGGGAATGGCTACACCAGATGTGGTACAGCCCCCAGTGGAATAAAAAGGAACCACTGAGGGGACGCCTGGGTGGCTCAGTCAGTTGAGCAACTGACTCTTGATTTTGGCTGAGGTCATGATCTGATCCCAGGGTTGTGGGATTGAGCCCTCCGTCAGGCTCCATGCTGAGTGTGGAGCCTGCTTGAGATTCTCTCTTTCCCTCTGCCCCTCTCCCCTGCTTGTGTTCTCTCTCTCTCCCTCGCTCCCTCTCTCTCCCTCGCTCCCTCTCTCTCCCTCTCTCTATAACGTAAAATGAAATGAAAAAGGAACCACTGGGGAAACCTGTAGCAACAGGCCAGTCTCACAGATGGTGGATGAGCGACAGAGGATGGGCCCTGAAAACTACACTCTGTAGGAGTCATCCCTGTGAAGTCCCAGAACAGGCGAAAGCATTCCTGGTGTTAGAAGGCACATCAGTGGCGCCTCAGGCGAGGAGGTGGGGTGACTGGGAGGGGTGAGAGAGCTTTCTGGGCTGAGGAAAGGACTCTGTATCTCGATGGGGCAGTCGTTAACATGGTGCAAACACCTGTCAAAACTCACTGCGTCGATTCTTTAAGATCCACTTTACCCTATGTGAATTCTAACTCAGTTAAGAAAAAAATTAGGCTGCCAATTATGAAAAAAAAAAGAAAGAAGAGGGGACAGGAGGGGAGCAGAAAGAGTAGGATATGGCTCAACTTCTCCAGGGTCCACTCAGGGTAAATGGAGGCATTGGCCAAACCTAAAAGCAGGCCTGACAAACATGATGCTCTCTGCTCAGTGGCTGTGGCTGGTCTGGGGGGGGGGGCTGGGCACGGACCGGCGAGTGAGGCTCCTTAAATGGCACCGTGGGTGCCTCCCCGGCTCACTAGTCCCGGCCTGGTGTGGCCTGTGGGCAGAGCCTCCCAGGCTTTAGGAGCTGCCATAAGTCCTGATTTTCATGTCAGATCTCCCTGTTTTTAGTGCTGGTACCTACAGTACTAATAGCCTACTGTTGACCAGAAGCCTTGCTCGTCACATAGTCACCTAGGACATGTTTTGGATATGTATTGTATACTGCATGCTTACTACAGTACCTGACTTTTTCTCAATTGTTTTCCTGATATTTCTAGCCTATGTGGTTTGTCTGTGGGTTTTTTCAAATTGTTGCAAATCTCCAGAACCTCTTCCCATGTTTATCACAAAAAGCCCTCACTGAGGCGGACCCGCGCAGCTCAGACCCCTGTTGGGTGAGAGTCCGCTGAGATGCCTCAGCTGCAAATCAAGCAGTGGGCCTCGCGTCAGTCCTGTTGCCAGATAACCACCTCGTTTTAAATGTTTAATCCTTGGAGCATTTATTATTTTTAAAAATTTTTTAGTGTTTATTTATTTTTGAGAGAGACAGAGACAGAATCCAAAGCAGGCTCCAGGCTCCGAGCTGTCGGCACAGAGCCTGACACGGGCCTGACTCACGAACCCCAACTGCAGTCAGATCCATAACGGCTGAGTCACCGAGGCGCCCCCATCCTTGGAGCATTTCTGCCGATAGCAGGGCTGCTGGAGGTTCCTGTGCTTTGGGGGTGCACACATAGCAAATTCCTCGTGTTCCCTGAGTCAAGCAAGTAGTCAAGAAAGCAGCAGAGCAGTCTGGGGCTGAGTTGGGAGGAGGCCAAGGGGTGGTGGATGCTCCTAAGAGAAAAGGTCGAGTGGGAAAGACCTCTGAGAGAGAATATCCTTTCTGTGCAAATGTGTATTTGTGTGTTTTCTCTGCTGTGGTTTGGGGGAGGGGCCAGAGTTCAGGTTTGGCTGGAAGGCTGGTCCTCCAGGACACCCCTGTGAGGAAAGCCCCATGGGCGGCCTCTTTGAGAAACAAGGCCCCCTCCCCCATACTGGGAGTACCCCAACGTTCTGCCTCAGCCGGGGCCCTGTGCCCCCCCCACCCCAGTCTGGGGGGCTGCTGAGCCCCCGTGGTCCTCTCCTCAGCCCCCAGAGTTCAAACGCTAGCTCCAGAAAGAGCCCACGGTGGTGGCTCCTTCCCCGCGCCTCAGGCTCCTTGCCTTTAAAATGGGCATCACAACAGCTGCAGGGACTGAGCGAGGCCGTGTCTCCAAAGGCAGCCAGGTGTGCGTGTTAACAGCAGAGGGAACCTTCTGGCAGTGTGAAATCAGAACTGAGACTGCTCATGACAGAAACCATCCTGAGTGGGGTGGGGGCATGAAGAGGGCCTTTCTCCGCTGCCTGCTGAGTGCTGCCAGTCTTTCAAGGTTGCTGTCATCCCAGGCAAGCCCAGTGGGGAGAGCCCACGCATTAGAGCCAGCCAGTCTGGTTCGTGTCCTCTCTATGCCTGTGATGACAGAACACTGTGAGACCCTGGGCCAGTTATTGAACCGCCCTGTGCCTCGGTTTTTTCTTCTCTAAAATGGGATAATAGCAACATGTACCTCACAGGGTTGTTGCAGTGGTTAATGTATGTAAAACACTCCTAGTCCTAGTCTGTGAATGCTCACTAAATAGGCTTTTCCCTCCTGGGAAAACAATTTAAGGCCAATCATAGGTGGATGTTAATTAAAAAAAAACCTATAAGTAAAAAAAAAAAAAAAAAAAAAAAAAAGCATTCTTTTTCAATTTTTTTATTTTTTTTTAAACTCTATTTATTTTTGAGAGAGAGACAGAGCATGAGCAGGGGAGGGGGCAGAGAGAGTAGGAGACACAGAATCTGAAACAGGCTCCAGGCTCTGAGCTGGCAGTACAGAGCCTGAAATGGGGCTCGAACCCATGAGCTGTGAGATCATGACCTAAGCCAAAGTCAGCCGCTTAACCAACTGAGCCACCCAGGCGCCCCCAAAAAGTATTCATTCTTAATTTAAGTCACTGCAAGTTAATAATGTGGAGGTTTTGCCCTCAAAGGGAAAGTGGATACAAATCCCAGCTCAACAACATACCATCGTGGCATCTGGAGTGTTGTTCTAGCTCCTCCCTCCCTCCTCCCATTGCAGGCCATGCTCCCCGCGCCTCCTGGGTCACATGACTTGTTCTGGCCAATGGGATGTTAGCAGGAGCAGTGCAAGCAGATGGCTGATACGTGTGTATACCCGCGCCCACAGTGAG
Source organism: Panthera uncia (assembly GCF_023721935.1). NCBI lineage: Eukaryota > Metazoa > Chordata > Mammalia > Carnivora > Felidae > Panthera > Panthera uncia. The sequence goes on from NC_064810.1 coordinate 131,321,649, forward strand.
GCTTACTCCCTCTGGGGGCTGCCCCTGCTGTGGGGAAAATGTATCCTCGCGTGCTGGCCTAGGGACAGTGACATTTTAGGGAACCTTAAATATCTCCTTTAATTCTTACCACTCTCCTAGGAGAGGGTCTTGTCATCCCATTTTGCTGATGAGGAAACTGAGGCCCCACCGAGGTCCCAGGGTTTTAGTCCAATCGCACCACTGGTTGGTGGCACCAGGAGACTGCACCCCTCTGGTCTCAGCGCAGAGCTTGGAATGTGAGCATCTCATGTGTAGGAGTTTCTCCAGGATCAGACTCCCCATTGAAGAATCCCATATCCCCCAGTGGGCATGAGTGAGCTTCCAGAGCGGCAAGGAGGGTGTGCACATTTCCTGCTCGGGCACCGAACAGATTCTCTCAGAAAGAAAACATTTGCCCCAGTAAGTCTAATTAAGTGGTTAGTGTCTGGAGGGAGTGAGTTGCTCCTGTCACTGGGAGGTTTAGAAGTTGAGAGCTGATGCAAGATTAATTTCGTGAGAAGAGGCCAACGCCTTTAGATGCTGCCTCCAGGAGCCCTCGGATCTTGAGAGGACAGATCGTGCTTGTCTGCTGGTGGAGATGGAGAGAGGGGGTGTGGACAGGAGTCTGGGGGTGTAGACAGGAATCCGGGGGCGGAGGAGTCTCCGGTGGTGCTGAGTCAGATTCCTCACCAGCCAGCTTGTCCCTGAGTGTCCCAGAGACCAATGAAGCCTTTGATGTTGGCGATAGGTGGGAGGGGTCGGACAGGGTAGGGACAGAGGGGACACTGAGCAGGAAGTGGTTGAGAACAGAGATTTCACAGCCACTAACCAGCTGGCCCCATTCCCCTGACATCCAGGAGGGTGGGGAGTTGAAACTGCTTCAAAGGAAAGTTCTCATGTGAAAGTTGTTTCTTCACAAGACCCTGACATGCCACAGATCTTCCTTTGGGTCCATTCTTGTTATGACTCCCATTCATTCACAGATGGAGAAACCAAAGCTTAGTGAGATTAAATGACTTGACTAAGGTCACCCCACTGATGATCATACCCAGGTGTGTGTGATTTCAGTGCCATACTCTTTGGGGAAAGTTTGATTCAATTCTTCTTAGGCATAAAGCATATATATGTCTTCTATTGGAATGTGTTCATTAAAATTAATAACATACCTTATTTTTTGGCATTAGAGAAGGTGGTATTCTTCACGTCTGTTTGCTAGAGCTCACTACTTGAAGCATTTTGATTTCTGTAATTGTCAAGGATTTGAGGTGAAAATCACTCTTAAACACATGCCATCTGTCGTTGCCTAGTTGAGTCTTTTCCAGAGGATTCTGGTAACTTCTGTGAAGGGCACTCAGCTGCAGTGACACAGATGCCCTCTGATTTGCTGACATAAATTGGATTATTTATCCTGCACTGACTGGCTGCATTTTTAGCTTTATGGGATGGTTCTCCAGTCTCAGCCCTCTGTCATACTACCAGCGGTAACTCCAGTGGCTGTCAAAAGCCATCTCCATGCCTCCTAACTGATGTGGACAGGAGACAACATGGCTAAGCCTTTAGGTGTGTGTAAAATATGCATTAAAAGGTGTGAGGTGATGGCCGACAGACCTTCTACAGGGGCTTTTTGACATTTACAAATTATTGCTTCTTCTCCACATCTTGTCTGCTTTCTTCCTGACTCTCAGTTGTGTTATAGTCTGTGTTGTTACATATATTACATCCAGATGAGTGGAGTTTTGTGCATGATGGTGAAGTCATATTAATGAAAATCTGTGGCTTGAGGCAGGCAGAAAAAGTAAAGTCCATGCATCAAAGGACTTTTTTCTTTTTTAACATTTATTCATTTTTGAGAGACAGAGTGCAAGGAGAGGAGGCGTAGAGAGAGACACAGAATCTAAAGCAGGCTCCAGGCTCTGAGCTGTCAGCACAGAGTCCAACATGGGGCTCGTACTTGGGAAGGGAGGATCATGACCTGAGCCGAAGTCAGATGCCCAACCAACTGAGCCACGCAGGGGCCCCATGTCAAAGGCCTTTTAAAAGCCTGTACACCAATGCTGTTAGCAACTTTATCTGTAACAGCCAAAAACTACCAACAGCCCAAATGTCCTTCAGTGTATGAGTGGATGGACAAACTGGCACATCCACACCATGGAATTTTACATAGCAACAAAGGGAGCGAACTACTAGGTGGAACTCGGATGGATGGCAAGAGCGTTAGGCTGAGTGCAAATGCCAGTCCCGGAGAGGGATCACGTACGGACTACAGAACACTCTCAAATGAGAAAATGATGGCCCTGGGGACAGACCACCAGAGGCTGCAGCCGCAGGGGGGTGTGGGGGAGCTCGTTGCGGTGATGGAGTCATTGGGCATTCTGACCGTGGTGGTGGCTGTGCGAGTCTGTATGTGGGGCGACATTTCATAGACACACACACACACACACACACACACACACACACACACACACGAGTGCATGTGAAAAGGGGTGAAGGTGGAGTTAAGATCTGCAGTTTACTTGATAATAATGCACCAACATCAATTTCCTGGTCATGAGAACTGTTCTCTGCATAGTAAGGTGTTATCGCTGGAGGAAGTTGGGTGAGGGGTACATAGGAACTCTCTGTACACGAGCTGCACAACTTCTATGTGAGCCTAACATTATTTCAAAATAAAAAGGTAAATTTCTTTTTTTTTTTTTTAAGTCTACGTAAGAAAGCCAGTGGAAACACTGGATTACCTTGTGTTCTCAGTCATCTCTCTCATCTTTCCTTCCGACTGTGAGCTTTCCATTTATGTACAGTGTTGAAATGGAAAATCACTTTTCCCAAGTTCTTCTTCAGGTTTTTTATTAGTATTATTTATTATTATTTTTTATTTTATTTTTTAATATAATTTATTGACAAATTGGTTTCCATACAACACCCAGTGCTCATCCTAATAAGTGCCCTCCTCAGTGCCCATCACCCCCCATCAACCCTCAGTTTGTTCTCAGTACCCCAAAGTCTCTTATGGTTTGCCTCCCTCCCTCTCTGAAACTTTTTCCTCCCTTCCCCTCCTCCATGGTCTTCTGTTAAGTTTCTCAAGATCCACATATGAGTGAAAACATATGGTATCCATCTTTCTCTGACTGACTTATTTCACTTAGCATAATATCCTCCAGTTCCATCCATGTTGTTGCAAATGGCAGGACTTCATTCTTTCTCATCGCCAAGTAGTATTCCATTGTGTATATAAACCACAACTTCTTTATCCATTCATCAGTTGATGGACATTTAGGTTCTTTCCATACTTTGGCTATTGTTGAAAGTGCTGCTATAAACATTGGGGTACAAGTGCCCCTATGCATCAGCACTCCTGTATCCCTTGGGTAAATTCCTAGCAGTGCTATTGCTGGGTCATAGGGTAGGTCTGTTTTTAATTTTTTGAGGAACCTCCACACTGTTTTCCAGGGCGGCTGCACCAGTTTGCATTCCCACCAGCAGTGCAAGAGGGTTCCCGTTTCTCTACATCCTTGCCAGCATCTATAGTCTCGATTTGTTCATTTTAGCCACTCTGACCGGTGTGAGGTGGTATCTCAGTGTGGTTTTGATTTGTATTTCCCTGATGAGGAATGATGTTGAGCATCGTTTCATGTGCCTGTTGGCCATCTGGATATCTTCTTTGGAAAAGTGTCTATTCATGTCTTCTGCCCATTTCTTCACTGGATTACTTGTTTTTTGGGTGTGGAGTTTGGTGAGCTCTTTATAGGTTTTGGATACTAGCTCTTTATCTGATGTGTCGTTTGCAAATATCTTTTCCCATTCTGTTGGTTGCCTTTTAGTTTTGTTGATTGCTTCCTTTGCAGTGCAGAAGCTTTTTATCTTGATGAGGTCCGAATAGTTCATTTTTGCTTTTAATTCCCTTGCCTTTGGAGATGTGTCGAGTTAGAAATTGCTGCACCTGAGGTCAAAGACGTTTTTCCCTGTTTTCTCCTCTAGGGTTTTGATGGTTTCCTGTCTTGCATACAGGTCCTTTATCCATTTTGAGTTTATTTTTGTGTATGGTGTAAGTAAGTGGTCTAGTTTCATTCTTCTGCATGTTGCTGTCCGGTTCTCCCAGCACCTTTTGTTAAAGAGACTGTCTTTTTTCCAATGGATACCACTGGTCTGTGTGTCTGTTTTTGTGCCAAAACCATACTGTCTTGATGATTACAGCTTTGTAGTAGAGGCTAAAGTCTGGGATTGTGATGCCTCCTGCTTTGGTCTTCTTTTCAATATTACTCTGGCTATTTGGGGTCTTTTGTGGTTCCATAAAAATTTTAGGATTGCTTGTTCTAGCTTTGAGAAGAATGCTGGTGCAATTTTGATTGGGATTGCATTGAATGTGTAGATAGCTTTGGGTAGTATTGACATTTTGACAATATTTATTCTTCCAATCCATGAGCACGGAATGTTTTTCCATTTCTTTCTGTATTCTTCAATTTCCTTCATAAGCTTTCTCTAGTTTTCAGCATACAGATCTTTTAGATCTTGGTTAGGTTTATTCCTAGGTATTTTATGGTTCTTGGTGCAATTGTGAATGGGATAGGTTTCTTTATTTCTCTTTATGTTGCTTCATTATTAGTGTCTAAAAATGCAACCAATTTCTGTACATTGGTTTTGTACCCTGCGACTTTGCTGAACTCATGTATCAGTTCTAGCAGACTTTTGGTGGAGTCTGTTGGGTTTTCCTTGTAAAGTATCATGTCGTCTGCGAAAAGTGAAAGTTTGACCTCAACTTTACCAATTTTGATGCCTTTGATTTCATTTTGTTGCCTGCTGATGCTAGGACTCCCAACACTATGTTAAACAACAGTGGTGAGAATGGACATACCTGTCATGTTCCTGATCTTGGGGGGAAAGCTCTCATTTTTTCCCCATTGAGGATATTAGCTATGGGCTTCTCATAAATGGCTTTTATGATGTTTAAGTATGTTCCTTCTATCCTGACTTTCTCGAGGGTTTTTATTAAGAAAGGATACTGTATTTTGTCAAATGCTTTTTCTGCATCGATTGACAGGATCATATGGTTCTTTTCTTTTCTTTAATTAATGTGATGTATCACATTGATTCATTTGCGAATGTTGAACACCCCTGCAGCCCAGGAATGAATCCCACTTGATCATGGTGAACAATTCTTCCTATATGCTGTTGAATTCGATTTGCTAATATCTTGTTGAGAATGTTTGCATTCATATTCATCAGGGATATTGGCCTGTAGTTCTCTTTTTTTGCTGGGTCTCTGGCTTGGGAATCAAAGTAATGCTGGCTTCATAGAAGGAGTCTGGACGTTTTCCCTCTCTTTCTATTTTTTGGAACAGCTTGAGAAGGATAGGTATTATCTCTGCTTTAAATGTCTGGTAGAATTCCTCAGGGAAGCCATCTGGTCTAGGGCTCTTATTTGTTGGGAGATTTTTGATAACTGATTCAATTTCTCCACTAGTTATGGGACTGTTCAAATTTTCTATTTCTTTGTGTTTGCGTTTTGGTAGTGTGTGGGTGTCTAGGAATTTGTCCATTTCTTCCAGGTTGTTCATTTTGTTGGCATATAATTTTTCATAGTATTCCTTGATAATTGCTTGCATTTCTGAGGGATTGGTTGTAATAATTCCATTTTCATTCATGATTTTATCTATTTGGGTCCTCTCTCTTTTCTTTTTGAGAAGCCTGGCTAGAGGATTACAATTTAGTTTATTTTTTCAAAAAACCAACTCTTGGTTTCATTGGCCTCTACTGTTTTTTTGGATTCTGTATTGTTTATTTCTGCTCTGATCTTTATTATTTCTCTTCTTCTGCTGGGTTTGGGATGTCTTTGCTGTTCTGCTTCTATTTCCTTTAGGTGTGCTGTTAGATTTTGTATTTGGGATTTTTCTTGTTTCTTTTTTTTTTTTAATATGAAATTTATTGTCAAATTGGTTTCCATACAACACCCAGTGCTCATCCCAAAAGGTGCCCTCCTCAATACCCATCACCCACCCTCCCCTCCCTCCCACCCCCATCAACCCTCAGTTTGTTCTCAGTTTTTAAGAGTCTCTTATGCTTTGGCAGTCTCCATCTCTAATCTCTCTTTTTTTTCTTCCCCTCCCCCATGGACTTCTATTAAGTTTCTCAGGATCCACATAAGAGTGAAACCATATGGTATCTGTCTTTCTCTGTATGACTTATTTCACTTAGCATCACACTCTCCAGTTCCATCCATGCTGCTACAAAAGGCCATATTTCATTCTTTCTCATTGCCACGTAGTATTCCATTGTGTATATAAACCACAATTTCTTTATCCATTCGTCAGTTGATGGACATTTAGGCTCTTTCCATAATCTGGCTATTGTTGAAAGTGCTGCTATAAACATTGGGGTACAAGTGCCCCTATGCATCAGCACTCCTGTATCCCTTGGGTAAATTCCTAGCAGTAACATTGCTGGATCATAGGGTAGGTCTATTTTTAATTTTTTGAGGAACCTCCACACTGTTTTCCAGGGTGGCTGCACCAGTTTGCATTCCCACCAACAGTGCAAGAGGGTTCCCGTTTCTCCACATCCTCGCCAGCATCTGTAGTCTCTGATTTGTCATTTTGCCACCCTGACTGGCGTGAGGTGATATCTGAGTGTGGTTTTGATTTGTATTTCCCTGATGAGGAGCGACGTTGAGCATCTTTTCATGTGCCCGTTGGCCATCTGGATGTCTTCTTTAGAGAAGTGTCCATTCATGTTTTCTGCCCATTTCTTCACTGGATTATGTGTTTTTCAGGTATGGAGTTTGGTGAGCTCTTTATAGATTTTGGATACTAGCCCTTTGTCCGACATGTCATTTACAAATATCTTTTCCCATTCCATTGGTTGCCTTTTAGTTTTGTTGGTTGTTTCCTTTCCTGTGCAGAAGCTTTTTATCTTGATGAGGTCCAAATAGTTCATTTTTGCTTTTAATTCCCTTGCCTTTGGGGATGTGTCAAGTAAGAAATTGCTGCGGCTGAGGTCAGAGAGGTTTTTCCCTGCTTTCTCCTCTAGGGTTTTGATGGTTTCCTGTCTCACATTCAGTTCCTTTATCCATTTTGAGTTTGTTTTTGTGAATGGTGTGAGAAAGTGGTCTAGTTTCAATCTTCTGCATGTTGCTGTCCAGTTCTCCCAACACCATTTGCTAAAAAGACTGACTTTTTTCCTTTGGATATTCTTTCCTGCTTTGACAAAGATTAGTTGGCCATACTTTTGTGGGTCTAGTTCTCGGGTTTCTATTCTATTCCATTGGTCTATGTGTCTGTTTTTGTGCCAATACCATGCTGTCTTAATGATTACAGCTTTGTAGTAGAGGTTGAAGTCTGGGATTGTGATGCCTTGTGCTTTGGTCTTCTTCTTCAAAATTACTTTGGCTATTCGGGGCCTTTGTGGTTCCATAAAAATTTTAGGATTGCTTGTTCTAGCTTTGAGAAGAATGCTGGTGCAATTTTGATTGGGATTGCATTGAATGTGTAGATAGCTTTGGGTAGTATTGACATTTTGACAATATTTATTCTTCCAATCCATGAGCATGGAATGTTTTTCCATTTTTTTTTATATCTTCTTCAATTTCCTTCATAAGCTTTCTCTAGTTTTCAGCATACGGATCTTTTACACCTTTGGTTAGGTTTATTCCTAGGTATTTTATGGTTCTTGGTGCAATTGTGAATGGGATCAGTTTCTTTATTTGTCTTTCTGTTGCTTCATTATTACTGTATAAGAATGCAACTGATTTCTGTACATTGATTTTGTATCCTGTGACTTTGCTGAATTCATGTATCAGTTCTGGCAGACTTTTGGTGGAGTCTGTTGGATTTTCCATGTATAATATCATGTCATCTGCAAAAAGTGAAAGCTTAACATCATCTTTGCCAATTTTGATGCCTTTGATTTCCTTTTGTTGTCTGATTGCTGATGCTAGGACTCCCAACACTATGTTAAACAACAGCGGTGACAGTGGATGTCCCTGTCGTGTTCCTGATCTCAGGGAGAAAGCTCTCAGTTTTTCCCCATTGAGGATGATATTAGCTGTGGGCTTTTCATAAATGGCTTTTATGATGTTTAAGTATGTTCCTTCTATCCCGACTTTCTCGAGGTTTTTATTAAGAAATGTTGCTGAATTTTGTCAAATGCTTTTTCTGCATCAATTGACAGGATCATATGGTTCTTATCTTTTCTTTTATTAGATTGATTTGTGAATGTTGAACCAGTCCTGCATCCCAGGAATGAATCCCACTTGATCATGGTGAATAATTCTTCTTATATGCTGTTGAATTCGATTTGCTAGTATCTTATTGAGAATTTCTGCATCCATATTCATCAGGGATATTGGCCTGTATTTCTCTTTTTTTACTGGGTCTCTGTATGGTTTAGGAATCAAAGTAATGCTGGCCTCATAGAATGAGTCTGGAAGTTTTCCTTCCCTTTCTATTTTTTGGAATAGCTTGAGAAGGATAGGTATTATCTCTGCTTTAAATGTCTGGTAGAATTCCCCTGGGAAGCCATCTGGTCCTGGACTCTTATTTGTTGGGAGATTTTTGATAACTGATTCAATTTCTTCACTGGTTATGGGTCTGTTCAAGCTTTCTATTTCTTCCTGTTTGAGTTTTGGAAGTGTGTGGGTGTTTAGGAATTTGTTCATTTCTTCCAGGTTGTCCAGTTTGTTGGCATATAATTTTTCATAGTATTCCCTGATAATTGCTTGTATTTCTGAGGGAGTGGTTGTAATAATTCCATTTTCACTTGTGATTTTATCTATTTGGGTCCTCTCCCTTTTCTTTTTGAGAAGCCTGGCTAGAGGTTTACAATTTTGTTTATTTTTTTCAAAAAACCAACTCTTGGTTTCATTGATCTGCTCTACAGTTTTTTTTTAAGATTCTATATTGTTTATTTCTGCTCTGCTCTTTATTATTTCTCTTCTTCTGCTGGGCTTGGGGTGTCTTTGCTGTTCTGCTTCTATTTCCTTTAGGTGTGCTGTTAGATTTTGTATTTGGGATTTTTCTTTTTTCTTGAGATAGGCCTGGATTGCAATGTGTTTTCCTCTCAGGACTGCCTTTGCTGCATCCCAAAGCGTTTGGATTGTTGTATTTTCATTTTCATTTGTTTCCATATATTTCTTAATTTCTTCTCTAATTGCCTGGTTGACACATTCATTCTTTAGTAGGGTGTTCTTTAACCTCCATGCTTTTGGAGGTTTTCCAGACTTTTTCCTGTGGTTGATTTCAAGCTTCATAGCATTGTAGTCTGAAAGTATGCATGGTATGATCTCAATTATTTTATACTTATGAAGGGCTGTTTTGTGACCCAGTATGTGATCTATCTTGGAGAATGTTCCATGTGCACTCGAGAAGAAAGTATATTCTGTTGCTTTGGGATGCAGAGTTCTAAATATATCTGTCAAGTCCACCTGATCCAATGTATCATTCAAGGCCCTTGTTTCTTTATGGATCCTGTGTCTAGATGATCTATCCATTATTGTAAGTGGGGTATTAAACTCCCCTGCAATTACCACATTCTTATCAATAAGGCTGCTTATGTTTGTGAGTAATTGTTTTATATATTTGGGGGCTCCCATATTCAGTGCATAGACATTTATAAAATTGTTAGCTCTTCCTGACGGATAGACCCTGTAATTATTATATAATGCCCTTCTTCATCTCTTGTTACAGCCTTTAATTTAAAGTCTAGTTTGTTTGGGGCGCCTGGGTGGCGCAGTCGGTTAAGCGTCCGACTTCAGCCAGGTCACGATCTCGCGGTCCGTGAGTTCGAGCCCCGCGTCGGGCTCTGGGCTGATGGCCCGGAGCCTGGAGCCTGTTTCCGATTCTGTGTCTCCCTCTCTCTCTGCCCCTCCCCCGTTCATGCTCTGTCTCTCTCTGTCCCAAAAATAAATAAAAAATGTTGAAAAAAAAAATAAAATAAAGTCTAGTTTGTTTGATATAAGTATGACTATTCCAGCTTTCTTTTGACTTTCAGTAGCATGATAGATAGTTCTCCATCCCCTCACTTTCAATCTGAAGGTGTCCTCAGGTCTAAAATGAGTCTCTTGTAGACAGCAAATAGATGGGTCTTGTTTTTTTTTTTTTTTTTTTTTATCCATTCTGATACCCTATGTCTTTTGGTTGGAGCATTTAGTCCATTTACATTCAGTGTTATTATAGAAAGATATGGGTTTAGAGTCATTGTGATGTCTGTAGGTTTCATGCTTGTAGTGATGTCTCTGGTACCTTGTCTCACAGGATCCCCCTTAGGATCTCTTATAGGGCTGGTTTAGTGGTGACGAATTCCTTCAGTTTTTGTTTGGGAAGACCTTTATCTTTCCTTCTATTCTAAATGACAGACTTTCTGGCTAAAGGATTCTCAGCTGCATATTTTTTCTGTTCATCACATTGAAGATTTCCTGCCATTCCTTTCTGGCCTGCCAAGTTTCCATAAATAGATCCATTACTAGTCTTATTGGTCTCCCTTTATATGTTAGAGCATGTTTATCCCTCGTTGCTTTCAGAATTTTCTCTTTATCCTTGTATTTTGCCAGTTTCACCATGATATGTCATGCAGAAGATCGATTCAAGTTACGTCTGAAGGGAGTTCTCTGTGCCTCTTGGATTTCTATGACTTTTTCCTTCCCCAGATCAGGGAAGTTCTCAGCTATGATTTCTTCAAGCACACCTTCAGCACCTTTCCCTCTCTCTTCCTCCTCTGGAATCGCAGTTATGCGTATATTACTGTGTTTAATTGTGTCACTTAGTTCGCTAAGTCTCCCCTCATACTCCTGGATTTTTTTATCTCTCTTTTTCTTGGCTTCTCTTTTTCCATAATTTTATCTTCTAATTCACCTATTCTCTCCTCTGCCTCTTCAATCCGAGCTGTGGTCGCCTCCATTTTATTTTGCAGCTCATTTATAGCATTTTTTAGCTCCTCCTGACTGTTCCTTAGTCCCTTGATCTCTGTAGCAATAGATTCTCTGCTGTCCTCTATACTTTTTTCAAGCCCAGTGATTAATCTTATGACTATTATTTTAAATTCATTTTCTTTTACATTGCTTAAATCGTTTTTGATCAGTTCGTTAGCTCTTGCTACTTCCTGGAGTTTCTTTTGAGGAGAATTATTCTGTTTCATCATTTTGGATAGTCCCTGTAGTGGCGTGGAACTGCAGGGCTATTCCTCTGTGCCGTCTGGAGTAACTTGCATTGGTGGGCAGGGCCGAAGTCAGACCTGATGTCTGCCCCAGCCCACCGCTGGGGCCACAGTCAGACTGGTGTGTACCTTCTCTTCCCCTCTCCCAGGGGCAGGACTCACTGTGGAGTGGTGTCGCCCCTGTCTGGGCTATTTGCACACCGCCAGGCTTATGGTGCTGCTTCAATGGGATCTGGCGTATTAGCCGGGGTGGATCAGCAAGATGCACAGGGGTGGGAAGGGCAGACTCAGCTCGCTTTGCCTTCAGTGGTCCGCTTCGGGAGGGGCCCTGTGGCACCAGGAGGGAGGCAGACCCGTCAGAGGGATGGATCCACAGAAGCACAGTGTTGGGTGTTTGCATGGTGCAAGCAAGTTCCGTGATGGGAACTGGTTCCCTTTGGGATTTTGGCTGGGGGATGGGTGAGGGAGATGGCACTTCCCAGCACCTTTGTTCCCCACCAAGCTGAGCTCTGTCCTCCGGGGCTCAACAACTCTCCCTCCCATTGTCCTCTAGTCCTCCCGCTCTCGGAGCAGAGCTGTTGACTTATAATATTCCAGATGTTAAGTCCTGCTGGCTGTCAGAACACACTCTGGCCCCTCTGCTTTTGCAAGCCAGACTCGGGCTCTGCCTTGCAGGGCAGGCTGCCCCTCCACCGCCCTGGCTCCCTCCCGCCAGTCCGTGTAGCAAGCACTGCCTCTCTGCCCTTCCTACCCTCTTCCGTGGGCCTCTCGTCTATGCTTGGCTCTGGAGAGTCCATTCTGCTAGACTTCTGGCAGTTTTCTGGGTTATTTAGGCAGATGTGGGCGGAATCTAAGTGGTCAGCAGGACGCGGTGAGCCCAGCATCCTCCTACGCCGCCATCTTCCTCCCTTATTTCTTGAGATAGGCCTGGATTGCAATTTATTTTCCTCTTAGGACTGCCTTTGCTGCATCCCAAAGCGTTTGGATTGTTGTATTTTCATTTTCATTTGTTTCCATATATTTCTTAATTTCTTCTCTAATTGCCATTCATTCTTTAGTAGGGTGTTCTTTAACTTCCATGCTTTTGGAGGTTTTTCAGACTTTTTCCTGTGGTTGATTTTAAGTTTCATAGCATTTTGATCTGAAAGTGTGCATGGTATGATCTCAATTATTTTATATTTATTGAGGGCTGTTTTGTGACCCAGTATGTGATCTATCTTGGAGCATGTTCCACGTGCACTCAAGAAGAAAGTATGTTCTGTTACTTTGGGATGCAGGGTTCTAAATATATCTGTCAAGTCCATCTGATCCAATGTATCATTGAAGGCCCTTGTTTCTTTTCTTTTTTTTTTTTTTTTAATTTTTTTTTTTAACGTTTTATTTTATTTTTGAGACAGAGAGAGACAGAGCATGAACGGGGGAGGGGCAGAGAGAGAAGGAGACACAGAATCGAAAGCAGGCTCCAGGCCCTGAGCCATCAGCCCAGAGCCCGACACGGGGCTCGAACTCGCGGACTGCGAGATCGTGACCTGAGCTGAAGTCGGACGCTTAATCGACTGAGCCACCCAGGTGCCCCAAGGCCCTTGTTTCTTTATTGATCCTGTGTCTAGATGATCCATCCATTGTTGTAAGTGGAGTATTAAAGTCCCCCGCAATTACCACATTCTTATCAATAAGGTTGCTTATGTTTGTGAGTAATTATTTTATATATTTAGGTCCTTCGAATTCAGTGCATAGACATGTATAATTGTTAGCTCTTCCTGATAGACAGACCCTGTAATTATTATATAAAGCCCTTCTTCATCTCTTGTTACAGCCTTTAATTTAAAGTCTAGTTTGTCTGATATAAGTATGGCTATTCCAGATTTCTTTTGACTTCCAGTAGCATGATAGATAGTTCTCCATCCCCTCACTTTCAATCTGAAGGTGTCCTCAGGTCTAAAATGAGTTAGACAGCAAATAGATGGGTCTTGTTTTTTTATCCATTCTGATACCCTGTGTCTTTTGGTTGGAGCATTTAGTCCATTTACATTCAGTGTTATTATTGAAAGATATGGGTTTAGAGTCATTGTGATACCTGTAGGTTTCATGCTTGTAGTGGTGTCTCTGGTACTTTGTGGTCCTTGCAACATTTCACTCACAGAGACCCCTTAGGATCTCTTATAGGGCTGGTTTAGTGGTGATGAATTCCTTCAGTTTTTGTTTGGGAAGACCTTGATCTCTTCTATTCTGAATGACAGGTTTTCTGGATAAAGGATTCTTGGCTGCATATTTTCCCTGTTCATCACATTGAAGATTTCCTGCCATTCCTTTCTGGCCTGCCAAGTTTCAGTAGAGAGGTCTGCTACTACCCTTATGTGTCTACCTTTGTATGTTAAGGCCCGTTTATCCCTAGCTGCTTTCCGAATTCTCTCTTTATCCCTGTATTTTGCCAGTTTCACTATGATATGTCATGCAGAAGATCGATTCAAGTTACGTCTGAAGGGAGTTCTCTGTGCCTCTTGGATTTCAATGCCTTTTTCCTTCCCCAGGTCAGGGAAGTTCTCAGCTATGATTTGTTCAAGTACACCTTCAGTCCCTTTCTCTTCTTCTTCTGGAATTTCTATGGTATGGATATTGTTCTGTGTGATTGAATCACTTAGTTCTCTAACTCTCCCTTGTAATCGTGGATTTTTTAATCTTTTTCTCAGCTTCCTCTTTTTCCACAATTTAATCTTCTAATTCACGTATTCTCTTCTCTGCCTCTTCAATCTGAGCTGTGGCCACCTCCATTTTATTTTGCACCTCATTTATAGCGTTTTTAAATTTATCTTGACTGTTTTTTAGTCCCTGGATCTCTGTAGCAATAGATTCTCTGTTGTCCTCTATGCTTTTTTTCAAGCCCAGCAATTAATTTTGTGACTATTATTCTAAATTCTTGTTCAGTTATACTACTTAAATCTGTTTTGATCAGTTCTTTAGCTGTCACTTCTTCCTGGAATTTCTTTGGAGGAGAATTCTTCCATTTCATCATTTTGGCTAGTTTTCTGTCCCTTATGAGTTTTAAAAGCTTGTTATGTGCTGCACCTGCGAGTACTCCTATATTAAAGGGGGGTCATACGGTGTCCAGGGCCTGGCCCTTCAGGAAGTGATTTTTGGAGAGTGTTACTTGCTCTCTGTTGTTGTGACTTTGGTTATTTTATTTCCCTACTCGTAGTGATGTTTTGGACCCTCCGTCAGGTGTGCTTTGATTTGTTCCTTGAAGTAGCCCTGTAAAGGAAAACAAACAGGAGACAAAAACATGCAAACACACAAGCAAAAAAACAAACAAACAACAGAAAACAAAAGTCTAAAAACAATCCAAAAGCAAAAACCAGAAACACAGTAAAGAACAGGGTGGAGGCAGTGCTTATGGAAGAGCACATACAAAGAGAGAAATGACAGGGGCGGGGAAAAAGAAGAAATAAACACTGGCCACAGAGACTAAAAGGCTTAATCCAGAGAGAGAGGAAGGAAAATAAGGAAGGAGGCGGGGAAAAAGAAATGAACATCAAGTTACCCAGACAGAGAAACTATATGGCTTGATTATTCCAGAGAGAGATAGAGAAAGGAATGTAAAGAAGGAGGTGTAAAACATGTATGAATAAATATGTCTGTTTAAACAAACCAATAACCAGAGTAACCAGCCTAGAGGAGGGAAGAGATAAGGAGGAGAAACTGGGGGGAGAATTTATCTATACATCCAGAATTGACCTAGAATTAATCCAGGCAATGCAGCGGCGCTGGTCTGGAGGAGGAGGCCGTATAGTTCCACAGCGTCTGTCCCGCTCCAGTAGATACGCAGTTACCTGGCGTGGAGGGCATCGTTTGGTGTAGGCTGGTCCTGTCTCCACCGTGGGCCCCGCAGACCGATCCCCGAGGCCCCGCCTTATTGGTAGTGGGGAGAAAAATGGCGACCCCCCAGTCTCTTCTCCACGACATGGTGTCCCAAATCACTCCTTTGCAGCCCTCCTCGCTGTGCCAGGGCGCAGACGAGGCTCTCTGTCTTGCTCCGCCGACTCCTTTGCCCCGGAGGCTTGGCTGGGAATTAAACTCCTGCTCGTGCGCCCCAGGACTGGGGAAGCGTCTCCCAATATGAGGTCTCAGCTGGTTTTGTCCTGTGCCGAGCCCTTCAGGGGAGGGGCCCGGTTTCTCCTGCTGCAGACTGGGCCCCTGATCTACCACGGAACCCAGGAGTGGCTCCCCTCCTCCCCAGGTGTGCAAACAGGGCAGCGGACCCCAGTCTGAAGATGGGATCTGTAGTTAGAGATCCTGTAACCTGCAGTTAGAGATGGGATCCTTCTTAGTCCAGGTCTGATGTTTTTTCTCTTGTCCAGATCCAGTCCTACGTTTCCCCAGCCGCTCTTTCTCTTCCCTTTGTCTCTCGGCAGAAGGCGATCCGTCCCCTCCATGCCTACATGGCCCGTTTTGTCTCCCCTCACTCACCTATGGTCTCTCAAGTTGTCCCGTTTTCTTCCTGGTAGATTCAGTCTCTTTTCCTCCCAGACTCTTGGGGTTCAAAGTCCTTTGGCTTCAGCCCTTCTTTATTTGGGAGACGCGGGAAGTACAGATCCCCCTACTTCTCCGCCATGTTGGCCGTGTCCCTATTACTTATTATTATTATAAACATAATTATTATTCACCATGACTCTGAGCTCTTCATTTACCCAAACTAGTGACCCAGATTTGTAACATCTATGAGACCAGAGGAGGCTGGGGTGGGGGACTGGCAAGAATGGTGACATTAGACTATCCCCTCCATAAGGACCTGTTTTTTTTTCCACTACTGCTTCCCTGGTGCCTAGAATGGTGTCTGAAATACTTGTTGAATGCATGTGTATGCAGAAATACGTGTCCATAGATCCATAGGAGATGCATATGTTCTGTTGGTGGGTACTCACAATTATATTTGGTTATATGCAGACAGAAGGCAGTTTCATTGAGAGAGAAGAGGGAAAGGGAGGGAGGGAAGGGGGACAGGGAGGGGAGAGGAAGATATTTACTGAACGCAATGCAGAATGTTTCTCGGGCCTCTTCCCAGACAACCCCCGCCCCCACTGACCAGCAGCAACCACTCTCTGAGGTCCGTCACTATAGACTCATTTTTGTCTTTTCCTGAACTTTATCTAAATGGAATCCTAGTAGGGACTCCTTCTTGTTTGGTTTTTGTAGCTCACCCTTATGTCCATGAGGCCCATCCATGCTGTGTGTACCCAAGGCTCACTCCTTTGTACTGCTGAGTGGCTCTCCGTCACCTGGCCGTTCTGCCATTTGCTGTCCGTTGATGGACTTTTGGGTGATTTCCAGTTTGGGGCTATAGTGAACAAAGCTGTTGTGAATGGTAATGTGTAAGTCTTTTTGTGAGGCGTGTATTTCATCTTTCTTCAGTAAATACCTAGGGGTGTGATTGCTGGTTAAGTGTATGTTTAACTTTATTAGAAGCCCCTGAACTATTTTCCAAAGTCATTGCACCGTAACTCCCACTAGAAATCATGAGTTATATAATTCCTCCACATCTTTGCTCTCCCTATTGGCAACAGCCTGTTGTCCCAGGAACAGGTTGTGGGGCCTTCACTGATGCACCGATTCCCTCTCACCCTCCCCTCTTTCATCTGCAGCCATTTGTGCCGTGCCCAGATTCCAGGATCTGGAGGGATGGTGAGCATGCCCACACCCTCAGCTCCGGAAGTCCCCACTCTAGGCCCCTACGGGTGATTTCTGTGCAGTTCCTACCTCTCATTTCATCAATAAGGAGATAAGACTGGGGCCCAGAGAGGGGAGGTGACTTGCCCAAGGCTACCCAGCGAGAAGCAGGGCCAAGGCAGAGACTCGGATCCTTCTTATTTCCGGCTCATGCTCCTCCCTGACACCAGAAATGTCTCTCTAGACTGTCTTTCTTTCCTTCTTTTATCCCAGCCTCTCTGCCTTTGCTCATGCCGTTTCCCTACAGCAGTGCCAATCTCCCCAGGCTCCCATCTGAGACAGCCTGGCCATTCTGAGGCGATTCCTTAAATTTGAGCTTTGAACCACAGATATTGTAGAAGCCTTCACCTCTAATAAACACAACCCCAGAGTGGGGAGAAGGTCCCAGAGAGGACTTGGAGTCCTCAGACCTTGCTGGGGTCTCTCGCGTAGGGCCCCCACTCCACCAAGAATCTCCTTTGCTGCCTCCCTGCTTGGGGCCTCACCTCTGCACACTCTGTGTATGCCGCTACTCCCAGTGTCTAGAACACCTCCCCACAAAACCGCCCAGTCAACTCCAAGGTCCAGCTCAACACTTCGCTTCTTTGGGCAAATCCACCTGCTACCCTTTCTTCCTGGTTTGGCACACATCACATCCCTCCTCTACTCCCGAGTCCGCCTTTCTCAGATTCACAAATTGTCATACTTGGACTTGTCAGGGAATATACACGGTAGCAACAGGTTCCCCAAGGTCAGTCCCTTGGCTGGGCTGGGTGTGTGTGGCCCTCGGAATACACCTGTCCACCACACATATATTCCTAATAAAGGGCTCGTTTGGCTTGTCACTTCCATGCAGAAGGGCAATGAAGTCTACACCTAGAAAGTAAATGTGTTATGTGGCCCTTCCTCTTCCAGAGGTTGGGGGTGGACAGGGCAGTGTCTACGGGGTACTCACCATGAGTCTTGCCCTTCACTTACTTTAAACCATCTGCTTCTCACACATATCCTGGGAGGCAGGTAACGTTTCCCATTCCCAGGTAAGCAAATGGAGGTTGAGAGAAGTTGTGCATGTTGCTCAAGAGCTCACAGCTTATGTGGAGGCAGAGGCCCTTCTTGAACCCAGATCCACTGCCTGAACAATCCCATATTCCTGCCCTCACACACCTTTTCCATGGAGAGGCTCCTTGCTCTCGGTTCATAATAGGACAGTTGCACAAGTTATGGTACATTGACCAAAATTAGTTGGAAATTTTGAAATTGGATCTAGGTCACTCACTGAAGGCTGATTTGTCTCTTCAAAGAAAGGGGCCAGTGTCTCCAGTGTGACTTTGGGTCATATACGTCATAAGCTGAGTCACAGTTACAGGGCCCTCTCCCAGGTGTTTCTGAGAAAAGAGCTTCCAGAGCAGAAGTTGTTTTGCAGACCCATCAGAGCTCAGGGAGCATCAGCAATGAGATGGAGGCAGACTAGATATTTCCTGGGGGTGGGGGCAAGAGAGAGAAGAGGTGGTCTGGGGGCAATACCAGGATATTTCATGGCAGGGGCTAAGATGCCTGCTCCTTCTCCACTGTTCTAGGGCATCATCATTGCCACCTAGCTGGAATTTTGTCCAAAGTCAACTGCATTCTGGGAAAAGAACTTGCAAAATCCTTCTCAGAAGGAGGCTTGGAGCCTCCTCCAATCCGGTCTGTAACTTGCTTTAGAAACCATCCTCCTGGGCCCCCAGGTGTGCCTTCTGCTCCTGGACGTTTGACCAGGCCTCAGTTCTTTGGATAGATTAGTAGTTCATCTGAGTCTACAGTGGGCTAAAAGTCACCTTTTCTGCATTGCATCTTCCCCTGAGCAGCAGCTAGGGTGTTAAGTAACCCTCTTCTTGGCTGAATTAAGTCCTTCAAGACATGTGGCCATTCAACTCTATACACTCTACAGAGTAGGATAATATTATGGCCGTTTCTTTGAGTAATCGTCTGAATTTGTAAACGGTAGGCACTGATCCAATAGTGGGGCATGCCCAGCACTAATAAAATAAAATAAGGTAGAAGGTATTAGAATCAGGAAGCATCACATGCAGGATGAGCAAGTTTGTTTCATGAACCTTCTATTTCAGTTGCATGGGTGAGTGTGTGTGTGTGTATCCAGGGTGTGTCAGAGGTGGCTGACTGGCTGCCAGATCTGTGCTCCCCTCTCAGAGAATACGTGTGTCCCGAGGGAGGGGGTGGGCTCCTGGAGTGACCACCTCCAGACCCTTGCTTTAGGCGGGGCCCCTGGGTGACTTGCCCTCACTAATGGAATGTGATTGAAAGTGACATTTTACTTCTGGGTCAGGGTGGCTGGGTTCCTGAATCACTTTGTGGAGGACAGCCACCCACAAAGCAGGAAACAGTGCATTGAAATTATGTGAGTGAGAAATTAACTTTTCTCGTGTTAAGCCATTGACATCTTGGGATGTGAGTTACAGCATTTGAGGTTGTCCTATGTAGTACGTGTAAAATGTTTGTCTTAATGTGGGTTATGGTCAGAAAAGTTTGAAAAAAGGACCTGGTCTAATGTAACCCTTTCATTTTCCGATGGAGAAGCCAAGTGTCAGAAACTGGGAGGGGCTCCCCAAAGTCTTCTGAATGAGCTGGGACCAAACCCTGCCTAAGCAGGAGGATGGTTGCTGTGTGGCCTGGGTGGGCTTTGTGTACTGCTGGACAGGGCAGAGCTGACTGCTGGGCTGCTGACTCCTGGGACAGTGCTCCTCCCACACACGCTCAGGGGCATGGATCTGACATTTACACTGTGCTTTGGGGCCTCTGCCCACAGCTGGGGACAGGAAGGGTGAACTCTGCCTGGCCTGCTGAACTAACTCTCACCTGGCTTCTGCTCAGGCTCTGTGGTTAACATCTCTGCGGCGTACCAACAGACTTTCTCTGAAAATCTAAGCTTCTCTGAATCTCTGAGGTGGCAGGATTCTGAGAAACCTGGCAGCGGCCTGGCCACCGCCATGAGAGCACTAGCTGAATTATACGCACATACGCCCAGGAACGACACCTCCATTTTTAACACATAGTGAGTTCGGGCCCTGGTGCTGATGCTGACACCGGCAGGTAGGAGCCTTCAGCCATCACGTTCATGCATCCCACAGACTGGCAGAGCCTGTCACCCAGGTGCTGAGGCCACCCTGGATCAGCGGGGGAGGGCGCAAGGCTTGTGCCTTCCCCATCACCTAGCCCCGTGACGTTATTGCGAGTAAGAGTTAATCATGCAAGTGCTCAGTACCTGGGCACAGTACCTGACACTTCACTGACTGGATTGTATTTGCAGCACCCCTGTCATGTGGACAAGCTTGGCATTCTCCCCATCATATTACAGATAAGGAAATGGAGGCTCTCAGAGCTCACTTGTCAGACTCAAAGAACCTTCTTCACTGGCTGGACATGGGCTGGAGCCCTGGCATCTTGAGTAAGGACAAAGTAAGACAGGCAGGGCCCAGGGCATTGGGGTCCAGTGGCACTAAAATCTCCTCTGAACGGGGTTGGTTGGGAGTGATACTGGCCTCCCTCTCCCCCCCAGTCTGTCAGAACTGGCCCCGGCTCTTTCCCCACGGGTAATGTTTGTGGGAATGAGAGCAAAGAGGCTTGGGAAAAATCTAGGACAGGCTGGGTCTCATAATCTGGGGAAAGTGAAGGGGTGTCCCGGCCTCCTAACTCCTGCATTCTGGGGCTCCCAGGGTCATCTACTCACCTCCTCCCCTTCCATACACTGCTCCTGCGTCTTCACCCATATCCAGTGGTCCAAGCGCAGTTACTGCAAGGGAAGTGTGGTCCAGCTGTGTCCCTGCCCCGGGGGAAAAGGAATCGGCCATCCTGAAGAGTCTCTGCCACGTCATTCTCATCTGAAATTATCTCCGTCATTTGTTCACAGAAGCAATGAATTGAATAAGAAGGCTTTGCCTGTCTCCCGCACTGGACCCCGAGCTCCCTGAAGACAGGGATCTTGTCTATCTTGTTCACTGTGCGTCTCCAGCTCCTAGAACATAGTAAGTGCTCTACAAATATGGGTGAACGAATTGCTAAAGCTCAGACCCTCTTTTCAAGGAGGGAAATGCAAGTTCTGGACTTGGAGGGCTGGTCACAAGACGAGGGGGTTTGGAGGAGACGAGTCCTGTTAGGGTGTTAGGGAAAGTCACCCATTGCTGCATCACCACCTACCATGAAACTTAACGGCTTAAATCAGCAATCGTTTTGTTTGCTCATGATTGTGTAATTTGGGAGGAGTTCAGCAGGTGTGCCTTGTCTCTGCTCCACAGTGTCAACTGGGACCGAAGGATCCGCTTCCAAGACGGCTCACTCTAAGTCGGCCGCTGGCTGTTGGTTTCACACAGGCCTCTCTGCAGGGCTGCTTGGGTTTTCTTGCCGCGTGATGACTGGGTTCTAAGAGTGAGTATACCAAAGACAGGAAGTAGAAGCGGTCTGTCCTCTTAAGGTCTGGGCCCAGAAACTGTCACTGCATCATGTCCTCCATATTTTACTGGTTAAAAAGTCCCAGAGCCAAGAAAGATTCAAGGGGCTCTTGATGGAAAGAGTGTCAAAAAGTTTCGGGGCCCTGCCTAAAACCATCACAGAAGGCTTCCTGGAGGAGAGGTGTGAGTAGCTACAAACATTAGAGGTTTGAACAGCACCTTTAAGCTCTTCGGTATGGCTGGAGCAGGACTACCTTGGACTACCGCAGCATGGCTGAGGCCTCGCTCCAGCTACCCTGAAGAAGCCTCCAGTCAATGGGCGTGGTGGATTGTATTCTCCCAATGTGGCCATAGCACTTCCTGTCTCACACGTGCTTCCAGAATGTTGCCTACTTCAACAACTGGAATCTATTTCCCTTCCCCTTGAAACGGGACGGACGTGTGACTACCTCAACGAGAAGACTGGGGCAGAAGCGACGCTGTGTGACTTCTGAGGCTAGGTCATAAAAGGTGACAGGACTTCCCCTTGGTGCTCACTCTCTCTCTCTTCCTCTCTCTCTCTCTCTCTCTCTCTCTCTCTCCACACACTCGCTCTTGGAACTGAGGCACGTGCTGCAAGGAAGCCCAGGCCACGTGAAGAGGCCACTTTGGGGATCCCAGCAGATAGCCCATGATCCTGGCACCAACTGTCAGGCGTCTAAGTGAGCCAATTCAGAGGACCCCGGCCCCCAGCCTTCGAGTCTTCCATCAGAGGCACCAGTGACAGACCATCCTCATCATGTTCTGTCTGCATTCCGGACCCACACGACCCATGGGCACGATAAATGGTTACTTAATGCCAACTTCTGAGTGATTTGTTGGGTAGCCATAGTAACTGGCACAGTGGGCAAAGTGAAATATAGCAATGCGACCTCCAGAAAGCAGTTCCACGGGCAGGAGGAGTCTGGTGGAAACTCACCAGAACAGTCCGGCCATTGAAGCTGGCTTCCACCAGGTATAAACTGGGGAGCAAGGGAAGGTGTTTTGGACAGAGAAAAGGGCATATGTGAGGCCTTGAGCCAGGAAGGGGCCTAGCAGGAAGAAGGTTAGTGGGCTAGCACACAGCCCTGTGGGGACAGGGTGGGTGGTACAAGGGGCCACCCTTCATCCTGGGCACTTGGAGGAGAGACCTGGGTCAGATCCGCTTCCAGGTAAGGAGGGGGGACGGTAAGTCAGAGGAATAAGGCCCAGCGAGTGAGGACGAGGCCTCTGCTGTGCAGGTGCGTGGGTAAGAGGGCCTGACCAAGCTGTGGGATGGGAGGCTGTGAGGGAACCAGAGGCTCCTGACTGGATGGATGCGGGGCTAGGACCAGAAGCTGAGGTGGCAGGAGGTGGGGATCCCCATGTTGAGGGACAAGGGGAAGGGCAGCGTACGATGCTCTTCTTTCGACAGCATGGCCTTTGTTAGCTGTCCTTCCTCTGGGAAGATCCCCTGGGGATGTGACATCTACTGCAGTCCCTTTCCCCCTTCAGTTACACCTTGTGACGAAACTCTTTATCCCTCTGAGACAGAAAGACACAGGAGAGTTTGGCCGCTTCCTCAACAACGGCTGCCGTGAGCTCAGGCCTCAGGTGTCTGCTGGGGTCCCCCAGCTGGGTACGCTTTCTGGCCAGAACTGCTGCGAGAGCGTCAAGCCTACATTACAGCACATGCCTGGGGGAAACGCATCCTGCTTGGTGGCTGTCCGTGCACCCTCCTCCCCGGATCCTAGCTCCTGGCGGGGACTTGCAGGGAGTAGAGTGTCCCTGCCTCGCCGCTGGAGGAGGATGGCAGGCGGGGCCTAGGTCACTGGTCTCACCTCTGAGCCTTCAGGAGCCTCTCCGGCCAGAGGACTTCCCTGGGCTCTCTCGGTACCGAAACCTTTTCTGGCGTTCCTGGCAGACACGTGTCTCTTCCCCCGTTTCCCGGCAACCCGTGCATCCTGGCATCCAAGCAGCCTGACGCTTTGAGGGTGTTGTGTGGAGCCTGCTGAAGGAACAAGTGGCCGAGGCCGAATGCATGCTCAGGGTCCACGCATCAACCATCTGTGCCTCCCGGGCCCTTCACCTTTCTGTGAGAAGGGTCCTTTCTCGCCACAGATGCGCCTCCCAGAGTGCACAAATTTCTGGTGACACACACACACCCTTAAGAGGTCAAGAATGTGGCCTGACAGAGACAAGTTACAAAATAAAAACA
This sequence comes from Panthera uncia, assembly GCF_023721935.1. Lineage (NCBI taxonomy): Eukaryota > Metazoa > Chordata > Mammalia > Carnivora > Felidae > Panthera > Panthera uncia. The sequence continues at coordinate 131,345,148 of NC_064810.1, forward strand.
AAGCTGTCGGTGGTCCCCCTAATGGTGCATTTCGGGGAGGAGTTGGGGACTTGGTGGAGCAGTCCGAGGGTGCCTCGGCCCTGGGTGGGACTGGTGACTCCTCTGCACAGCTGTCTGTGAGGCCAGAGGACCCCCCTTGACCACCTGCAACCCGTTCCCACTTACCCATCACCCTGGCTGCAGGGGAGGCAGGGACAAGGCTTCTGCCTGTAGAAGGGGTCCTGGGAGGAGGATGTGTTGTTAGTGCGATTCCCCGATTCCCCGGGGCTGGCCCTGAGAGAAGATTGAAGAGTGGCTTGTTTAAGTGGGAGGGGCAAATGCCAAGGAGGAGTGGGGAAGGGAGTCAGGAGGGGAAGGCACTCAGCACCTGGACTCAACCCTGCAGGGAAGCCTCCCTCCCCCGCCAGCCTGCACTCACCGCTCCTCAGCCAGAGCAGAGTCCCTCCCGGGAGATGGGGCCCCAAAGTTCTCAGGCACAGATGTAGGTAGTGCAGGAGGATGAGCCAGCTGCCCGGAAGTGGTCTTCCCAGAGGATACGGGTGAAGCCCCCATCATACCTGCCGCACAGGGTCCCTGTTCCCGGCGGCCGGCGAGGGATGCCAGCGTGCGTGGCTGTCACTGGTCACCATCACCAGCATGAGCCACCTGAGAAGTGTGCCGGGCCCTCCAACTTTTTCATGGCAGAACCTGTGGATAATAAAGTTGCTTGGGGGAATGGGTTGTGACCCATGGGAGGGAAAGTCCCTTGCTGGCTGGGCCTGGGGCAGTGACCTAGGCCAGGGATGGGCCCACGCAGAAGTTCTGGCAGTGGCACAAAGGTATCACTGGCCTCATGGCTCTACCTAAGCTAAAAAGATCCCCCTTACCTTTCCTAGTTTAAGACTTGGGGGTGCCCTCCCCACTGTGGCCCTGCATCAAACCCTGTGTTAGGTGGGCATAAGTGAGGCTACCAGGGCAAACCTGGTGTGGAGGGGAGACCGTGCAGAGGGGAGGGCAAGCCCTTGGGGCCACACCCCTAAATGACTTCTTGGAGCAGCGGGCCTAGCAGGGCCCAAACTGGGGAAGAAGGGACTGGCAGGGTTAGGCGTGAGCCCTAGGGAAGTGCCTCATGCAGTGACATGGGTGAGGCTGGGCTGGGGGCCCTGCTGGCCATGTCCTGGACTGGTGTCCTGTGACTCAGGCCTGCTCAGCATCTTGCCCTGGTCCCCCACCCAGAACAAGTCAAGCTACATTCTCAGTTTCACATTAGTCTTTTATTATAACTGTATTTAATGGGATCACTTTGCCAAAAGGAGAAGTCATTTCTTAAATCAGTATGAGTTACAGCATAAAGATGAATGAGAACAAAGCAATAGGATATAAATGGCACAACAGGATATTCCATAAGTCAAACGAATTGTGCCATCGTGAGACAAACTATTATGACAACTTTTACATCAAAGTGGTCTCAAGCCTGTTTACAGGAACTTTAGATTTCTTTTTAACACTATAAAAAGAGAGCTTTTGAAAGTAACATGGGGGGGTGGGGTGGGGTGGGGAAGCGGTTTTGGCCCATGAGAAGGAAGCTCGGCTTGCCAGGTGCCGTCCTTAATCCATCCCGGCCTCCTCTCCCTGTCCCACGGCCCCCCAGAGCCCCTGTTCTGTACACATGGGGGCGGGGACCGGTGTGCACCTGCAGGGGAGGGGGATGGAATGATGGAATGGCCTGGCCTCCACAGGACAGCCACTGGGAGGGCCTGCATCGCCCCTCCCCTGCTCCCCGCAACACTGGTTCTGTAACAGCCCCTGGAGGCAACTTCTTAAGGAAACAATAAAATGAAAACAAAAATAGTAAATTTAAGTCAACTCTGGCAGATTACCTATCTTTAGGAGACAACGTAACTGCCACTGAGTTTTGTATTTGTTCATCGTCTCTGACAAAGTGGAGGAGTCCTTCGTGTTAGCGGTGGGCAATCAGACCCGAAGGACTAACGAACTCTGTCAGATGCAGAGAAGGCAAAGCACAGGGAGGCCTCGGGTGTATTTTTAGTCACACTTATTCCGCAGTGGTATTACTTCTTACCAGATTGCAGTTAGAAGTGAGCATTTGCAGGAGATCACCTTTGGAAGAAGAATCCAGTATAATTAAATGTTTAAAGTGTTATAAGACCCCTTGGCATATACAAAAGGTAAGGCAAAGTCATAATGACTTTCTTTCTCTAATCTGTAGCTCTCATATGTAATGTACAGAGAGAAAATTTAACTCAAATTTCCAAACTGATCAGAGAGGAATGCATGAAACACAGACACACATATTAAAAAAGTGGATGACAGAATTCATCTAAGCTTTACAAATATAAAATCTATTTAACTGCTAATGATCAAAACATGAGAGGGTTCCACTGATTATATTTGTTAAAGAAAAATAAAAAGGTTTCATATATTCAGGATTTAAAAAAATGTGCAATGAAACAGAAGTACCTGATAAAATAATAAAAAAGGAACACATTCTTTTAATAGCACTGTAACTAATAAAAATGCAAACAATGCTCGACTATGAAAAATAACAAGTCACTTAAAATGACTGAGAGAGTAATACAATTCTCAAACCCCATGGATCTATGGAAAGTGGAGGGTGGCACTGCCCACGTCCCACTCCCCCTCGTGCCTCCTTCCTCGGAGGGGGGAGCAGCGCACTGGGGACCGCAGAAGCAACAGCTCTGAGGGACCCCGTCGCTTCCCGTGTAGCACAGACACAGAAGCACAGAACGGAGGACCTGCCCCTGGTGTGCTGGCGGGCCGGGGGTGTTCAGTGACTCGTAGACACCCAGCCGTCTGCGACTGCAGGGAGGTAGCCTAGAGCCTTGTCAGGGTGCTGGCTGTCTGGCAGCTCCCGTGTGCCCACTGACACTGGACTATCACGACTCTAGCTCTCAGGGCCAAGGAAATGCTCGAAACGAGCAGACGGCTGTCCGCCACTGCGAGGGGACAGCCAGCTCTGTGGCCCTTTCCAGCCACTGTCCTGGAGCCCTGGCGAGGACGGCTCTAGGCTTCTTACCTTAGAACCGAAAACACCAACAGCTCCCCAAACCAGGTCCGCGGAGAGAAAATAATGGCAACCCGGTGCAGCTGCAAGGGCACTCACTGCATGGGGACCTTGGGAGCATACAAAGTGTCTTCAAGGCGACACACAGTAACTTACTCAGTCACCCCCACAGGGGGCTGGGCAGACCACTCAGACAGGACGCTCATCAGCGTATCTTTGAGTGACCACGGAAGGCCCAACAACCCTGTTATCTGAGCGAAACCAGAGTTGTCATTCCTCTTCCAGCTCACGCCTTCAGAGATTTTCCTGCTAGAGGTTAAGAACAAATCTTAGAGCTACTTAGAACCCTCTCTGTAGTAGCTGACTCTCGAGTCATCGCTAGTTTTTGGAGAGCGAGAGCACGTGGGAAATGAGGTCATTATCACGTTTGTCTGTAGAGAGATACATGGTTAGCAGTGGGAAGGATGTACACGGTGTGTGTTCTTTCAAACTTAGCTTTTCGCTCGTGGGCATGACAGGTTCTGCTGCCCAGAGGCCTCGCCATCCTCAGAGCAGAGGCCCTAAGAGCCAGTCACCTCAGGGCAGGGGCACTGTGGCTCTCCTGTCAGAACTCCTGCTTGGGCACAGGAGAGGGGAAGTGTCCTCTATAGGGACTTCTCCTTAAGGAGACAAACAGCTCCTGTGATGCTTTCTGCCCATCGCGATTCCATAAGCTGCCTACGGAAAAGCGCAAATCCCCACCCTGTGCTGAAGCCCGGGGAGGCACAGCCATGCCAGACCTGGTCCTGCCCCGGCGGTGGTGCCTGGGACGCAGTGCACAACCGAACCCAGGCCCTGCAGCTCCTACACTTGGCTCCCAGCAAGGAAGGGCTGTGCAGAAATCCCACACCTTCCTGACATCTGGAATGTTCTGCGGGAAGCCCTGCTCCCCCAGAAGGGACTCCAGGTCTAGTTCCCTGTTACTGCTACTTTAAGGCCAATGGGAGATCCTGACTCTGGATGGGAATGAGTTTGGGTTTTTCCCTTTACTTCTCAATTGACAGGTGACAAATGTATTCTAGCGTCAAAGCTACAGAGGCTTTACCAGAAAACTGAGAGATGTTTATCCCACAAGTCAGGGTCACATTTACCAATTCAAGGAAGTAATATTGTTACAACTTTTGAAATCAGTGCAGCAAAGATTGGCTCAACGTGACCTTGCTTTCTGGTTGTGAAAGATCCTAAGAGGAGCAGTACAATTGTCTGAGGAGGGACAGTGATGGCCAGAGTCGATCTGGCCTGAGGTCTGGAAATGTACTCTTTAACAAATGAAAAAAATCTAACTCCCATCACACTGAAATAGGATTCCTAAGTTTAGACTCTGTTTCTAAAGATCGCTGTAACTTTCTGAAAGGTCAGTGATGGGTTTTTTCCAGGCCTGGAACCTACCAGTTCTAGTCCATTCTGTTGTATTTGGCTCTGCTGTATGGCTTCCCAAAGGAGGAATGAAAGACGCTGAGATACAGATTTCCAGAGAGAAAGCCTTCTTGATATCAATCGATTTTCCTACGCCTGATGCTCTGAGGGAGGGAAGATTTGAAACCAACTCTTCTTCCTTCTTCTAGTTATAATTAAAGGAGTTGCCACACCTAATTCTTAGTTGGGGAGAAGAGGACAGAGGAAAAGTGATTCTAATTGTGGTCTGGTCTTTTTTTTTGACAGTGAGCATGATCCTGGATACTTAACCCAGGTCCACCTCAGAGGAAGGGTGGGGTGGGATGAGGTAAGGGCCACGAAAGCCCTGTCTACGTTCTGGTGAACATCAGTCCGTGTGCTCTGTGGCCCCGTCTGCCTCTCTCTGGAGGGTTCCGATGGGCTGCGCTAGGGCCACAGGCCTGCTGGGAAGGAAGTGTTGGTTTCAGAGGGGTCTCCGCTGGGGGAGCCTCAGCCAGACCCTGGGGCTGCTGAGGGGGGTGGCCAGTCCCTACAAGGAAAGCCAAGGGCACTGTGGTCAGATGTCCAGGGGGCTCACAATGGTGAAGCCAGAGTCCTTGCTGTTGCTGCTGCTGTCCTCATCGGGGCTGGAGCTGGGATTGCTGGAGGAAGCTGAGGCTGGGCCCGTCAGTGGGTCAGAGAACACCAGAGGGGAGCGGGCCAGGGGCTCGCTTTTCCCAGAGGTGCTTCGGAGGGTGCGAAGAGGCTGAGCCTGGCCTGAGAAGGACCCCTTGGTGCTGCCCGTGTCGTCTTCTTTGGAGACCAGGATGAAGTCGTCTGCGCTCCCTCTGTCCGTGCGCCCCGGTGTTTCTGAAGAGGACTGTGAAGCAGAGTCAGAAGTAGAGGTGGATGAGAGAAGAATCCAGTGAAATGAGAGAACTAAGTAGTAGCCCTGGGAGCACTTCATGGAAGTTCAAGTCCCTGGCCCGATGCTCTTCCTTGGAAAGATGCAATGTTTGGCCAGGTACTTCCCAGTGGCGGGGGGCCAGCTCCCCTGAAGCTGGATGCTGGGTTCCCAGGGCAATAGAGTAAATCTCCTGCCTGATAAGTTGAGAGAGGCCAGCTCAAGAGACAGCCAGCAGGCTGCAGACAGACTCCCTGCCAGCTGCACGTGGCACCCTGCCGTGCGCATCACTCGTCTTCCTCGGGCTTTAATGTTCTCATCTGCGAAATGGGGATAAGGACAGCATCTGTGACCTAGCGTGTGGTCACCGTGCAGTGAGATCACGTGCATGGATGTGAATCACACAGAATTGGCTCCCTAATGTAAGCCCAGATCCGGAGCGGTTTTACTACCGGCTTAAAGAATAGCTTTAGGAGGGCCTAATGTATGTATCTCATAACCAGCTCATCCCGGGTATGCGCTTAGGGGCCCCCTGGGACAATGGTGGCAAACACAAAAACCAGGAATGGTTAAGTGCCAAGTATATGGCAAAAGGCAGAAAGGCAGAAGTGGTTTACTGACCACGCTTTTCCTTTCTTCTTAAGCAATTATGAGTAGCGTTTGTTTTTGACTAAAAATGCAGACATCTATGAACATGAGTAAGGGTTTTGGGTTAAGCCCAGAGAAGCCCCTGCCCGCCCTGACGTGAGGAAAGCTACAGCCTGACCAAGGATGTTTCAGAGCTGGCCAGGCGGAAGAAGTGCTGACATAAGCTGGTGTGGTGCCCACACCTGCTCGACCACCCACCTCGCCTACTCTCCCACAGCGTGGGTGGTGGCTGGGGTGGGGGTCTGAGGTCTGACGACATGTGCACAGTGCCGTGGCTGGAAGTGCCACCCGATCCTCTGGCCTCCAGACCAGTATGGCCTGGGCCACCGGTGGGCTGTGGGCAGAGCCTGGACAGGTAGCTGGCAACACTTCCAAGGGAAATCTGGGCTTGACTGACTGTGCTTTCTCTGAACTACATGTTCTTGGTGACATGCGGGTGGTGAGTAGCTAAATAATGGCTCAGGTGCCTCTACCCTCTGACCCTCTGTCCACCTTTAAGATATTTAATTGGGAGAACAGAAACAGAATTAGCCTTGAGATCACAGGGCTTGAGACAACAGGTCTTGAAGTTCCTCATCTCAAGGTTTAAAGCTGTTTCCATTCCATCAACACATTAACTCTTACAAAACTGAGGAGACACACAGATCCTGGCACTCTGGTAGAAGGGGATGTGATCATAGCTGGTACTAGGGCAGTTTGGGAGAGAAACACCGTCCATTGTGAGGTGTACCCAGTTGGACGGTGCCACCCTTGGAGAGGCTGGAAGGGACACGTGAGTGGGGCTTGTGCTCCCACGCATATATATGCACATGGGGTGCAGGGCCGGCTGGGCTGTGGGACCTCAGCTTCAACCTTCTACCTCCAAAGTGTGGACACTGTTCATGTGACCACTGTCCTGCACTGCAAACTGTGAAAACCTTGACCTCTCACCCCACGTAGGGTCTGTGGCTGGAACGCTGCTGGGCAGAGCTCATCTTAGTTTGAAAATAAAAAGAGCATGTACAGCAGGCCCTATTTTCAGAGTGACTACAGAAATACCACGACAACCCACTCTCCTTTGGCTTACAGTGAATACATTACAAGACTTTGAAGAGGAGAAATACGTTATAAAGCCTGTGACTGGAAGTAAAGATGAGGTTCCTGCCATCACTCTAATTATCTGGCACATTTCTGGGAAAGTAGTGAAGTCAAGTTACTAATCTTGGGTTACCCCCCTGCCTCCCATTCCCAGAAAAAATTATGGACTGACTCAGACAAAGCACGGCAGAGCTGGCAGGGCCTGACCTTCTTTTATTACCCCTCCTCACCTTTATATTACAGATCACAAAAGGAAGCCCATTTCAGAGGCCTGGTGGCCTGGCCATTGTCACAAAGCGAATTAAAAGATCTGGACTCTTCTGGACTCCTACCTAGAACTTTTTTCTAAACACAAAGATGCCTTCTTTCTGGATTTCCATAGCAGCCTTTGCTACTACCCGGTTCTGTTTATATCATTTACACAATCCTTTTTTTTTTTTTTTGCCAAACACAAGCATGTACTATACAATGGGAGGTTTCAACCCGTCAGTCCTGCCTAAAGCTGGCCAGGACCAGCACAATATACAGCCCCCGGACCCCGACCTGCTGTCCTCACCCTGCCTCATTTCTTACCTTGAGTTTAGGAACATGGTGGATGCAGGTGAGCCCAACTGTGGACTAGCTGTTCAAGAGAAGTGTGCTCTTTCTATGCTGATATAGAAGCACCCAGCCACAGGTGGATATTGAGTACTTAAAAGGTGGCTAGTGTGACGGAGGAACTGTATTTTTAACTTAAAGCCATTTAATCTTAATGAGTTTAAATTTAATTTTAGATAGACATCTGGCTAGTAGCTACTGTATTTAGACAATGCAGATATAGACCATACAAATAAAAATAGGGGCCCCAAGTACCAGTGAGGCACATGATGTGGGCTGGCTGACGAAAAGAATCTAGAGTCCTACAGGGTCCTGCCGTCTACTGCCATAGAGTTGAGTCAAGTTTACCAAAAAACTTCCAAACGAGTGTGTGAAGGACAGACTGGGAGGAAGGGGCAGAATGTGGCTCTTCCCATTCTACAGAATACAATTTTGCATCTGCCCTTTTCAGAGCTGGGGATAAGATCTGTGAGTCGAATGGAAAGAACAGTACTAACCAACATGCTGGCAGGGAGTGAGGCACGTGCATTTCCAAAAAGGAAAAGCCCTACTGAAGCTCCTGATGGGGAAGGGCACTGAGCCACCTGCCCCAAGGCGGTGAGCCTGACCCTCGGCATTGTCCTTTGCACGTACTTTCGTGCTAAACCAAGAAGCAAAGCTCATTCCCAACTTAGGAATGAGCTGTGGCACAACCCACCGCACACCAAGATGTGGTGATTACATCTCCAGAAAATGTCTCCGAAGCCCGCCTCACACTGTTGCCCCGGCCTCTGGCCCTCTAACTGGAAGCTCATCAGCGGGGGCCACATCCCATACCCTGAGCACCCTGAACACTTGGCAGAGCAGGCCCTCAGCTCACCTTTGGGAAGCAGGAGGGAAAACGCCTTCAGAACACCCACCTGGCCCACACGTTCCTGTCCAGAGCCAGCCCCCCTCTGCCACCCTGGCCCCACAGGGTAAGAAAGTAAGTCTGCCAGTTCCAAGCCCTGACAGTCGTCCCAAGGCTTGAGACACAGGTTCCTAAGGAAAGATGCTGGGCCAGGACTTCCAGCCTGCTGGTTCCTGTATGAATCTAGACCAGATCCTCGGGCACTGGGGCACAAGGCTCCAGACATTTGGCTCTCTATGCGACCTGTTGCTTCATCTGGGATTTCTCTTGCCTTTCCTCCCGTGAAGGCAAGAGGAGAGCACTGCTTCCCTAATTCTTCCTTCCTCAGATAAAACCTCTTTCAGGAGTACAGGGTTTTTTTTTTTGTTTGTTTTTATAAACTGCTAACATCCTTGGGGAAGAAGCCATGGCAGGAATGAGCAAAGAAGAAAAGCCCTGCTATTTTCCCTTTTCCCACTTTTCTTCTTTTCCACTTAACCCTACAGAGGAACAGAGATGCAGAGAAGGCAGCTGTGGGGTCTCTGGGCACAGGATGGGTTGACTGTGTTTTAGAAGCGCACACAGAGGCAGGTCTCTTGGATGCTGCACAGGAGTGTGGCCCTGCCAGAGCAAGGGCATATCCTATTTCGGGCCATCTACACCTCACGGCTGGCTCACCTTGAGTGTGCACATGGGTTCTGCTGGGGCAATGGCGGTAACAGGTAGGTTCTTACAAAATGAAAACTGGGAGTAACAATGGCAAAGTATAATCAAGAAGCTTTAAATTTAGCAAATTCATTAGTGCTTTTGAAAGGTCTTTTTCTGTAATATTTTTACACATTCAAATAAAAAAAATCATGTTAAATTTTAAAACAGCATTGTCAATTAAAAATAGTTGGGGGGTGAGCCTAAACTCAACAAAATTTGAATGAAGAAATGATTATTGAAAAACATCTGCTTAGGGAAGGAGAATTTGGAGGAACTAATCAAATTAAACTTGCAATGTTAATGCTCTATTCATGTGGCTAAAAATGCAGACTAAATGCTCTATGAAAACTTCTTTTTTTTTTTTTTTAACGTTTATTCATTTTTTGAGACAGAGAGAGACAGAGCATGAATGGGGGAAGGTCAGAGAGAGAGGGAGACACAGAATCTGAAACAGGCTCCAGGCTCCGAGCTGTCAGCACAGAGCCCGATGCGGGGCTCGAACTCATGGACCGCGAGATCATGACCTGAGCTGAAGTCGGACGCCCAACCGACTGAGCCACCCAGGCGCCCCGAAAACTTCTTTTTAAAGCTGAATGAAATTAACCACACAAGCCTCTCTCTCCTTGAAGAGTACTCTTCAAACTAAAAAAATTCCCATTCTAACATATCATTTTGGTTTTTTCATCACAAAAATAATTTGTAAGTATCTGGATGCTCGGTTTTGAGAGAGAGCCTTAGATGAGATTTTGCTAATGTTCATTTTTCAAGATGAAACTTTGTAAGCCATGAAACAGTGTATTATTAGGGATTTTTAGTCCTGTCAGAGAAAGTATAGTGAGGAAGCATGGTGGAGCTAGGAGCCTACTGGATTGGAACAGGAGTTCTGGAAACGTGATGCCTGTTGAGCCTATGCGCCTCTGAGGCCTTCATTTTCTCACTGGTAAAATAAGCAGACAGGACTAAGCACAAGAGGAATTTCTTGGATTCTTTCTCACTGGAAAATTCTATGTTCCTATGTCAGAATAAAGTATATACTATGTCGACACCTTGACAGCAGGGGTCAGCAAACTATGGCCCATAAGCCAAATCTGGTCCGTGGCCTGTTTTTGCATGGCTCTCAAGCTGAGAATCGCTTATACACTTTTAAAGGTTGTAAAAACAAAGAAACAAACACACCAAATACAAAAACAAATACATGACATAGACCACATGCGGCCTATAACTCCTAAAATATTCATGAGCTGATCCTTTACAGGAAGACTCCGCTGACCTCTCTCCCTTAGAGGATGGACGTTAATGAGAAGCCCTCCTCCACGAAGGCAAAAAAAAGGTCTAGCCAGCTGAAGTACACTCAGGAGAGCACTGGGAAAGAATGAACAGCACTTCCTGTGCTAATGGGGAATTGGGGCGTCAGCTAGAGGTAACCAATAGCTGAGGCAGAGATCTGGCTTTCTAATGTCACACAATGAGACTGGTAGGAGGTTCAGGCCAAAGCTGCTGCATACAGGCATGTAGGTTGTATACTGAACAACTCTGGGAGATAACAGCCTAATTGTTATCATTGTGAATGGCACCCCGTAGGGCACTAGGGTATGTAACTCGCACAGCTGTATACAGCACTTCTGGCTCAGGCGACCCGTGGTATTTGACAGCTGAACTTCACACACGGTAATTTGAAATGACTTTGGCAAAGTTTTCATTATTCCTTGCTTTGAAGAACTCTCGTGAATGTGCCCCCATCAAGTTCATGTGACACAGTTCATCAGAGCTCTTATACCTGCTTGGTGGCCCCAGGTGTTTGGTCGCTCTGGCCTTGGCCTTGGCCCTGGCCACTGGAGCAGTAGTGATCATCTGAGATGGTGATCTGCTCATTCTCCTCAGCTTCCAGCTGACTCTGGTTGAAACGCAGGGAACCTTTTAGAATGTCTTTGATCTATTTTTCAAAAAAGAAGAAAATAAATGAAAAAGGTGAATGAGTTTGTTTTGAAATGCTAGCTAAACCTCTAATACCTTTAAACTAGACTTATCATGGGCCATTTTTTAATAGGATGATGAATATATTACCACAAGAAAGGAATAACAGGAAAAAATCCAACTGTATCAAAGCCATGGACTTATTAATGACCAAGGAAAATTTCCGAGTCTTAATGGCCAGGCTCTCATGGGGTCAGACATGGGTGTCACATCCTGGGCAGTTATCTTAGAGCAGGAAGTGCCATTTGCCTACACACTCAGCCCCACTGAACGGCCCTTAGCTACTCAAGTGACTACACCCCAGCTGAACTGTTAATAACACAGGCAGACGGCTCTGAGAGCAGCGCGCTCTTTTCAATAACGCGTACGTTCCACTCAGCCCTCCAAGGGTTGGGTGAGTGTGGTCCTTGTGGGTCTGAGGCCTGCCGTGGGTGGCTTGTGCTCCGAGGACAGCATGTGTTTACGGGTAAACAAGTGAACATGCTGCCGGACCAGGCAACACCAGCTCTGGGTGAGGAACCAACTGAATGGCTTTGGTACGAGGAAGAAGCAAGGGTGAGAGTGGAAAAGTAGCTTGGGCTACAAGCCAGTCAGACATAATCACTCGCGGGAGCACGAGGCGTAAAAAGGTGGCGGTTCAGGATGGGCTCTGTCTGGGAGAAAATGAGGGGCTGGGGGGATGTTGGCTCTAATACGTGCATGGTCCACCCTCCACAGGATACCCTCCCCAACAAGCACTGAAAGATGGCCAGCGGGACACAAAGTCAGATCAATGGACATACCTGTTTTAATCCTGCCAGAGAAACCAGAATTTGATCTTCTTTTTCCAAATCTTCTTGTAATATCACATCTTGAATATTTACTGAAAATAGAAGAATGACATTTTATAACTAATGCCCTGAGTATAACTTATCTGCTGCCACATCATTACTTGCTTGGAAATGTTTCTGTCCAATCTCGTAGTAAGTATTTCCACCAAGGACGCTCTGCCAAAGTGCAGATGAGGCAGGTGTGGGGGAGAGCAGAGGGGAGCACCGAGCCCGGTGAGCACAGCCTTCCCACCGACGAGACACAAATGTGTTCTTATGATGACAAATGTGTCTTCACTTCTGCAGAGAGACCAGGGCACCTCCTGCTAACCTACAATGTGAACAGTCTAGAGCATTCATCCAGCCTCTGGGAGGAAGCGTTTCATTCTGAGCTTCCTACACCGCCTCATGGTTCCATTGGGTTAACTCACCTCTGTCTCTGAAGACCAGGTCCTCCCAGGTGACTGAAGTCAGTAAAGACACTGTCTTTGAAGATTTAAACAGTAAAGCATGTTGTAAACTCAACAAAATGGTAAGAATAAAAGAACAAACTCACGGCACCACAGGTTGCCATCGGACATCACTGCCTATGGAGTCTGCCTGACTTCACCAGGGGTCTTCACAGGAGCTACTTCTCTATGTCCTCTAGGAGGCTCACCCTCCGTGTGAGAAGTCCTTCACCCAGGCCCGATCGGGGGGATCCAGCAAGTCAGCCGTGACCGCCAGGCTCAGCATCGCACTGAGCTGCACGGTCAACATGCAGCGGGCCTCGGGGCTCCCCCACGACACGCCTAAGGGATGCACACGGCCCTGTTGCTGGTGGGCCTGACTGAGCCGGGGTTCTCAGGAGAGCTCAGGGGAGGAGGAAGAGCCCCCCCACACCTTCCCCCCGACCAGGGCTAGGCAGGAGAATGTGTGGGGTGAAGGGCAACTAAAACACACTTTAAAGAGGATACCAATATGCACACCAATCGGAGAATCATGACAATAAGTAGGCTTACCCTCCACTAACATCTCCTTGCTTATTTTGTGGCCTTAAATCACACCTACTTATATGCACGGGTCTACAAGGCCCATGCTTAGTCACTCACTCAGTAGAGCGGTCTCAGTCTCGACTCGAGACTCCTCAGTTGTATGCCTGGCCCCCTACGGCCACCAGAGCTGTGTATCACTCCCTGCCGGCCCGCCCCTGCCCCACTGCTAGCGGAGGCAGGGCCGGCACACTGCTCTCTTGGCCCTGGGGGGCTGGGCCCACATCCGTGCAGACCAGCTCTTCCTCACTGTTCAACTCGGGTCCCATGATGCCTCTTCAGAGCAACCTTCCTGCCCATCCAAACTAAGGGAGCCCGGGTCACAGAGCCTCTGGGCGCTGCCACATCATCTCTTTTCCTGTACTTTCACGAAGCACCTGTCACCATCTGGCATTCTCACATGCATTTGCTGGCGTGTCTATTGTCCACCTCCCCCAACGGAATACAAGCCCCAAGACTGTCTTGTTCAGGGCTATCCTCTCGGCCCTTGGCATGAGACCTACCTTTCAGGTACAGTGTAAGTCCTGACTGACTGAACAAACATGGGAAAACACTCTTGGAACTTGCATTTCAAAACACTGCTATGCTAAATATTTCCAAAAATATTTCCAGTTAAGGGAAAAGGCAATGACTGATACCGTCAACATGGGCCCAGCCTGACAGTCTGTTAGAATCTTCAATAGGAATAACTCTCTAACCCATGCTGACAAGTCCTCTCACACACCGCAGCAGAAAAACAGCAGCTTTTATTTATGCAGAAAACGTGACTGTAGTTTCTGGCTCATATAAAGGCCTGCTTCAAAACAAGAAAGCAAGATGAATGGGAATGGAATAATAGATATAATTAGACAGTGAATGTTTCTGGTTTCCTTAAAAGCCTGTAACAATTTGTTCTCTCTCAACAGAAAAACAACGCAGAATCCACTCCACAAGACATCAACGACAACCAACGGCAGGAAGCTGACAAGAAGCAGTTATGTAGGTCTGTCAGGGGATTGAATATGGTCACTTCTGTTTTTACGAATGCCATGGTTTTCAGGCAGAGGTCTCAGGGTCTGCGGGCTGCACGTAGCAGCTGCGTAGTTTGGTGGGGCGGTGAGCTCTGCACACTGAGCCGCAGTGTGGGGCAGATGTCCCAGCTCCTGCTGTGCAAGCAGGGGCAGCAGGGGAGTAACTCCGGGGCCCTGGGAGGAAGCTCAGCCAATGGATGCAGGGATATCTGGACATCTGGAAGAAGCACGGGAGGCTTCTTGGAGAGGAGGCCACTGGAGGCCGGATCAGGGGACCATGATAAGAGGAAACGTGCAGAAAGCAAATGTGATGTATCCTGCTGCCCCAGCTCGATCTTCAGCTCCTGCCTGCCCCTTTGACTGTCTTCTGTGGAACATATCCTGAATCAAAAGGTTTGGCCAAAATGCCCGGCTCCTGCCTCCAGTGTAATGTGGGGCCCATGGTCAGCGGCAACACAGCCGAAGGCCTTTAGGGTCATAGGCTACAGGCTAGCAGGGCAATCAGTCAATGGCTCCAGTGGGGACAGAGGCCGGTAACTATGCAGGAACAGATATCTCCTTAGAGGCGAGCAAAGACCCAGAGGGCACCCAGAGATCCTTCCTCAAAGACCAAAGAGACACGTGAGCCATCCTAGAGCCCTGACATCATCCTGGCAGGGAGAAGATACAAAGCGGAGACACTCTAACTGGGGGCATTTGTTCAGCTGAGATGGCTAACTTGTAAGAGACAAAGTTGCCTTTAAGTGGCAGACTTAAGCCTTGGACTCTGCCACTGGTGGGAACGGACCTCCAGAGTGAGGTTTCTGTACCCCCGAGTTTAAATATATGATCTATCACCCCAGTACAGAAGTAGAGGTATCTACCTGACATCTTACAAAATCATACTGGCCATATTGCCTGAAAATCTCAAGAGGCAAGTCCTCCCAATGTGCCCTCCTGGACGCCACAAACCCATACAACTGCGTGGTGGTGGTGTTCGCAGTGGGCAGGCTGAAGAGGGGAGTGGCGGTGAAGGTGGAAGAGGACAGGCCCCTTGTTTTTCATTGCAGGTCTAAGTGGCAATGATGCCCCATGATCTAAAGGCCACTCTATCCCATGTGCTCTTGCTTGCTTAAAAGCAGGAACAGCCAACAAGCCTAGGTGCCCCCTACGGTACCATCTCCTGGGTCTAGAGGTGGCAGAGCTGTGTGTGGGCCACCCCCCCAGCCCCACCCTCTACTCCTTCCTCACCAAGATCCTCACCAGATCACACCCAGGGCAGCACCCTGCGCCCCTTCCCTCACAGCCGAGGTGGGTCATGTGACACAGCTTTGGCCAATGAGGTGTAAGTCCCCAGATGGAGCTTCTGGGAATCTCCTCATTGGGTCTGACTCAGTCTGTGGCTTTTGGGCCTTTACTCTTCCCACTTTCCCTGCTGAAATGCTGGCAGGAGCTCCACAAGTCAGCTTGCAAGGACTGTGGGCGATGAACCAGAGGAAGCCTGGGGCCCTGGGCACATCACGGAGTTGCTACACCTGTTTGGACTGCCCACCTCTGGGCTTCTTTTAGTTATGAAAAAAATAGTAATAACCTCCTGATGTGTTTATTCTACTGCTTTTGGGATTATGTTATTAGCAGCTCTATTAGTCTCAAGGTACTACAGACTGGGTGGTTTAAAACAACAGAGATTTGGGGCGCCTGGGTGGCTTAGTCGGTTGAGCATCCGACTTCGGCTCAGGTCATGATCTCACGGTCTGTGGGTTCGAGCCCCGCTTCAGGCTCTCTGCTGAAACTCAGAGCCCGGAGCCTGCTTCGGATTCTGTGTCTCCCTCTCTCTCTGCCCCTCCCCCACTCTCTGTCTCTCAAAAATAAATAAATGTAAAAAAATTTTTTTTTAAACAACAGAAATTTATTCTCAGTTCTGAAAGCTGTAAGTCCGGGGTCAAGGTGTCGGCAGGGCCGTGTCCCCTGGAAGTTCTAGGGAAGCACTCTTCTTTGCCTCTGGAGGTTGTTTGCAATCCTTGGCATCCCTTGGCTTTGTCTCCATCATTACATGGCATTCTCTCTGTATGTTTGTGTTCAAAATCCCCTCTTTTAATAAGGACACCAGTCACTGGATTAATCAAGTCTTACCTCATCTCAACGTAATTATATCTTGTAAAGACCCTATTTACCAAAAGGTCACATTCACAAGTTCCAGATGGACACGGAATGGGGAGGAAACACTATTCGACCTGGTACGGCAGCTAAACTCTTCCCTGTTACACAGAATATGAGCCGTCCAGTTCCTTTACTGAAAGGGGGCCGAGACAGCCCCACCAATCCTCTCCTGCGCGCAGAGTACAACTTCAAGTTCCAGGCTGGCTCTGGCCTGCTGTGCAGTGAGGCGAGCCAAGGGCACTCCCAGGGTGGGAGAAGAGCCCAGAGCCTTACTATCTTCAGCAGCATACCCTTTTCCCAGAAACTTTTCAGCCTTATTTTTTTTGGACAGGATCAAAGATCACCTTTTAGAATCTGATGAAAACCAAAACCTTCTGCCCTGAAAACCCACACATGTATATAATGTTCATTTAATTTTAAGGATTAACCTCTGCTATAAAACCTCACTATAATTTAATTTTTTCATTTAATTTTCATGATAAGCCTCTGCTATAAAACCTCACTAGTCTCACTTTAAGGAATCCAGGGCACAGAAATCCAAATTAAAACAAAGGGCACCTCTGGAGACTTAAAATTTTTGAATGCAGGAATTTTGATTTTACTAACAACAAAGTACCGGCCATGTCAATCCTTTGCCGCATTAGTTCAACTATACATTGATTTAAGGTAGCATTTATGAGCATCTACATGCAAAAATGGAAAAACATAATGATGTTTTCCTCATGCTTTAAAATAGTAAAATAGTAAAATAGTAACGCAGTAATAGTAAAATAGTAAAATAGTAACGCACATTTTTCCTTATCGCAAGAGGCAGAATAAGTGATGAGATAAAGGCTCTTTCTTTTTGCTTCTGTGTAGAAGGAAGTTTATGTTCTTTGCAATCTCCTTCTACTTAAGTTTTATAAAGTATAAATGCTGGAGCACTGAAACTAAAGGGGGAAAATCTCACATAACTACTTCTGTGAAAATTACCCAAAAATCTCATCAACGTAAGAGTTCCACGGTGACTCCACTGTATCTAAAGAGATGTCAACGTCACAGAAATAGATCTCTGACTGTAACAGGAGTGGAAGTGGCACACAAACTACTTTTTCAATTTCTTAAAAACCCTTTGTCTTCACTGCTAGAATAAACGTGTTTTCATTTGAACGGCTGGGACAAAAGGTAACGTAAGCTCATTAAGAAGGGGAGTGGAAAGGGGACAAGACAGAACAATATCTATCTACAGTGGAGGTGGAACTTAGCTTCCTTATGCCGGAGGGTAATATCAGAACTTTTCTCAAAGGATTACGATGAAGAGTAAATACATTAGCACAGTGTGTTGCCCACTGTAGAAGCTCAGGACAGTGTTCATTTCGACATGGCCACGTTACCTCCTCTGACTATCCCAACAATCATTCTAGATGAGGACTGTCATCCTATTACAGAAAAGGGAGCCAAGCTTAGCAATCCCCAGTCCATTATCTGAGGTCTCATGACAGGGAAGTGTACAGCAAGGACCAGATTCTACGTCATCTGGACTCCTCAGCTCCCCCACACTTCCATACACGGCACTGATGGAAGGGCCAGAGAGAGATATGAAGAGGCATAGGAGGGGGTCTTGCCACTGACTTGATTGCCTTCTGATGTCAGTGCCCTTTATTTGGCGGTGGAACTGACCTAAGTGAGGTCAGCCGGCAGGACAGGAAGTCACCTACATGCAAAACAGACTGCTGTATCATTTCTGTCAGAACTTTCTGGAGCACTGGTCCTAGCATTAAACACCTTGAACTTTGATGACCTTAGGCAGAGATCTGTGTAAATCCATTGGTAATGGGGGCAATACCTATCTCAGAGGGTTGCTGGAGAGATTAGTTACATGGGATAACCAATATGGTCCACTTCAAACACATTGCTCACTATTACTATTATTGGTTAGTATGTTTCCCTTTTCCATTACCTTAAATACCCATATAAGTGGATTCTGTTCTTTGTGGCTCTCTCATCTCTGATAGAGATTTAGCCAACTTGACCTCAGACAATCTCATAGAAAGGACTGTCCAGACTCTAGGAAATATGCAGGCTGTTACAAAATAGAGGGGTCACATGTAGGGTTGATCTAGGGTCACATGTGTGCTCAGAGTGGTAGTGGTTTAAGAGGTGGTGATGGGTCAAGGAGGGGGGCGGACCTGTAATTTGTCACTACTGGGTTTGGCTGCACTGCTGACAAAGGAATTTCTGCTCACACAGTGTGTGCCATGGTTGTCCACATCTTGGGAGAAGGCGGGTTTAGTAGAAGACTACAGGTGTCAAATTCATCCTTTAACAGATCATTTGCATTTGCATGTCTCTGCAGATGCCATTCCCCTTCTAGAAAACCCTCCCAGTCTCCTTACAACAACACACCTTCCTTTTTCTTCAAAGTCCACCTTAAAACTGTGTTTAAGCATTGGCTGCCTATTAACAGTCTTCCCTCTGCAAGCATCCAGTTGTTAGACTCTCCCTTGCTTCATCTTTTACTCTTGGAACTGTAATCTTAAACTAGGCTCAGAGGCTAAAAGTCTTCTGAAACTGCACAGTTCTATGTGGCGAATCCTGGATGCAAGGTCCTTTGGTTCCCAATATGGTAGTCTGTTCACTATATCTGTATTACTTTAGGACCCCATGGGTCCCTGCCCATGTTTGTGAAATCACTGGTGCCCTGGGAGGACCGTGGTTTCATGTGAAGCTGTGTGTCACTTTAGGTATTTCTAACGAGGTATACTCTCCTTGGCTTGCTCTCTCTCCCTACTTTGAAGCTTTACACACGTCTTCCATTGAGCGCTGAGCTCAATTTTAGAATACCACTCCTCCACTTCACCCTACCCCAATCTACTTCTCCCAGGACCTATTTTTACATCAGAAAGCAGGTACTTCATAAATATTGGCTGAATGAACAATACAGGGCTTTCCTGCCAGCAAGCGAGCTGATTTTTATGTTCTGAGGAATAGACGTAGGTGAGCTATTTCTCAGGTGAAGAATTAAGGGATACGAACATAAACAACCAGATCTCAGACTGAGAAATGGTAGGGGCAGATGAAGGGAAATAGCTTTCACTGAGGATTTCTTAAGAGCTAAGGAAGGCACTTCATGCTCAATATTTTCTTAAAAAAACAAAAGCAGACCGCACAGAAAATATAATCAAGGGTCCTATTTTGCATCGAGATGTCAGAATGAGTGAAGACCCTAAACTCAGCACTGGGAGAGGAGCATTTAGTTAGGAAAATCCAAGGGTAAGACTAGGCAAATATGTGTCCTGCATTTAACATTAGTTTTTGGTGACAGCAAATAGTTCTCAAGTAAACAGAGTACTTGGCAGAGTTAGAAATCTTTACTCATCTCTACCACCTGGCATATTATTCTCTTAGGATTTACCACCCTGCCAGCCAGGGAATGTCATGGAAGTATGACTCCTCACAGCAAAATCTATCCTATTCATGATATGGGGCACCCCATATCTGAGGGTCAACCAGAAAAAACACTTTACATATATTTTTAAACTTAAAAGGTCTCTAAGCTCTAGTAATGGTTAGATGCCTTTTCCAGAAGACGTGCTTCTAAAAATAAAAGCAGAAACACGGCCAGGACTAAAAGGAAATTTCCTTTACTAAAAGGAAATACCCTAGGGTTCTGCCATTGGACCCTCTCATTTGGAAGCAATGAGAGAGGAGGGCAGTTTGACCAAGATTGTCCTCAAATCACATCATTTAGTCAAATAAGATCCCGTGAACTAGGTTTAAGACGGAAATACTTTTTTTGGTGAATTTGAGGCCATGAAAGTTTTCCTGACAGGAGGAAAGTCAGTAGTCAAAGGTGAGTGCTACTACTCAGTAGGGATTTAAACGTGGCCCAAGGCAATGAACATTAGCCTTCTTAACTTGGGTTTCACTTTCCCTGCTCACAAGCTCTATGCTTAGTGTGAGATGCTTATGGTGGCCACAGAGTCCTTGAGCTTTCAAGCAATCAGCAGCAAGCCTGTTTCCACAAGACAGGGTGGACAAGTCTTTTGCCTGTTGGGTCATTAGCTGGAGACGGCTGGGATTGGAGGACAGAGAGGCAGCCTGGTATGGAGGGCTGCGAATGGGCTATGCAGTCAGACAGTTTGAGAAAGATGAAGGATTTGGAAACTGTATTTTTAAAAAGACAGAGAAGGAAAGATATTCAGTGTGGGTTCCTCCTGTGGAAAAACACATGAGAAAATGGGAGACAGCCAGCAAGTGGAAAGCAAAATGATGGAAGATGGGACAGTCTATACTGAAGCCATGGGATCAGAGTTGTGGTATCTTAGCCTGGGAAAGGGTAAGACAGTGTATAGTTTGCAGAGTTTTTCTAAATAGGCACAGGGTTGGTACAAGTTAGATTTTGACCAACTGTTCCAAGTCTTGTGATAATAAAATTGGAGTGGGGGGTGTGGGGGGTGGGAAGAGCCTTTCACTACTAGAGTAGAACAAGCTCAAAGAGACTAAAAAGAGAACTGAATTTCACATGATTGAAAGCTACAAGAGAATACCAGGGGAGGCTGTGTGCTGTCTGCCCACAGAATTTAGCTGTACATGTGCCTGAAGGGTGGAGTTATGAATACATCAATAGGATTATGAATATATTAATTTAATTCTGCCCACATAATTTTAAGTTCTTTTGCTCTTTGCTGCTTGAAGACTTTCATGGGCCAATAACATCCGGTCATCTGGGGGCTGTTAGAAATGCTGAACCTCAGGTCCCATATCAGACCTACTGAATAAGAATCTGTCTTTTTAACAAGACTCTCAAGGGAAGGTATCTTCTCCTTCTACAGAGGACTATGCTGCCCACAATTAAATGCAGCATTTAAAATTCTTAAAATAGTAATGAAAACTTTTATCACAGTGTGATTGACAGAGAGGAAGCTGTCTGGTGATCACATTTTCCTTCCCTGTTTTTTTCAAATGTGATTAGTTAACTGCCTTATTGAACATTTCCACAGACGTCCATTGAAAGTTGTTTTTATAAACATGAGAAAATGAGATTTATAAAGTTCTTGCAGAAGCAAATAAACTGATTTTCAAAACTGGCCTCCTCTTACAGCTAATTCTTACATAAATATTATGACAAGTGCAAAATCGGTAATGATGCGTGCAATGAAACAGCAGAAGATCTGAAATCCAACTACCGATTCAAGTGTTGGCTTTAGTCAAAGCGTCAGTAAAAGAGAAGCCAGGGACTGAAATCGGGTCTAGACTCATGGCGTGTGTGCCACAAGCCAGCTGTGTGCCTCTCATCCTTCCTGGACCTTGCTTTCCTCACCTTCGCAACGAAGAACTGCTGAGTTGGCTTTTAAAGCTTCCACCTGTTCAACATTCTAAACTCCTAGGAGCTACAGCACTCTGGGAAACCTAAGTTCCCTTAATTCACTGCATTTAACCCTGCCATTGTTTACATGAGCCACCAATGAAAGGGCAAGCCGCTGGAAACCACTTCTAAATACCGAACAGAGACTGGAAATACCTCCCCCGGGAGTGGGCAGGTGGGGCCTTTAGGGCCAGCAGGGTGAACAGCTCACACTCCCTGTAAACAGCTAGCAGCTCAGCCCAGCTGCTCACAGAGAAGCGTGGGCCGCTCACCCACGTGCAATTATGAGTAAAATACGGCAAACCTAAAAATAGCCTGAGCTCAACCACCTGAGGTTAATACTGTCAATGGCTTTTGACTCAACTGTCAGGGTGACGGGAAGGGGAGTAACTATAGCAACAGAAAAATGAATACGTACAACAAGCCTTCTGAAGTTGACAGGAAAGTTTAGATTTAATAAATGCATGCATTTTCAATTCCTGTCTCTCAGTGTTTGGATTCACGTGCTTCAACTATGTGGAAGTAATAAAATTAAAATTTTGGTAGAGTTTTGATAAAACAAATATTTCTTTAGTTTTGGGTTCCAGGCCCATAAGGAAGTAACTGCTAAGCTGTCAATGTTATTACCTCTCTAATTAAAGGACCATTTGAACAAGTGCCTTTATATAATTTTTAACTGAGATGTTTTTCTCTATATTTGTTCTGTCAGTTATAAAAATAGCCTTGAACTGTACTTGACGTTTTAAAATTACTGAAATGATGAAAGTGCAGGGTGATATGGAATTCTATTGAAATGAAAGGAACTTGGTGAAAACAATCAACGTTAGGAAAGGATACAGAAAATACCTCCTAGAATAGTTTCTGATGCAGTTCTCAGAGCTGCCTTGGTAGCCTGTGGCCCAGTGCATAATGGAGGCCCAGCCGCTCAGGTCAAGGACTCTGCATCATTAAAGTTCTTCTTGCCCAAAGAGCTCACACACCTAACCCAAGGACCGGCGTATCCCAATTCCAGCATCTTTCTGCATCACTGACAAGGGAATATTTAGTTAGGGGTTGGGAAATGTGGTATTGGTCCTAGTTCGGCCACTAACTAGTTATAGGGGCCTGCACATGTCAGTACTCAGCACTCTGGTCACAGACTGGATGATCTTCCCTGAGAAGGGACAGTTAAGAGTTAATGAGGCAGAGGAGAGAATTTGTGTTGAAGACCCGACTTTGGGCCATGCCCTGTGCTGGGGTTAAAAGCACATTAGTCTTGGCAACAAACTGGCAAGGTAGATATTTGCATCTCCATTTTCTATATGAAGACACTATCAGAAGCAGGCCACGCTAAGAAGGGACCGAGTCTGACCTCAACCCTGGGTCTGTCTGCCGCCACACGGGGCTCTCTCCTTCTCAAACACCACGCCAGCCACTCTCAGCACGGGGCTCTTGCCTGGAGCGTGAAGAGGAAGTCCCAGGTGCTAGCTGCACTTCAGCCACCTACAGATTTTCAGTGACCACCTTGCATCTTCCAAGCATAAAAACTAGGTCTCCCAGAAAGTCATCCTACAATCATCCTTTCAGCCAGGCCATGACTGTTAATGTTATTTTTGCATCAAATATATACTGTTGTGCTACTTATCTTTTCCTTTAATAATACAGCATGAACATCTCCTTGTTAATAAGAAAGTACTTTAATATTCGATAAGATGGCATTATACTAAGTTATAATCAGTCACTTACTAATGGGTTTTTCAGTGGTTCCGATTTTGTACTACTTTAATAATTGGGAAAAACAGAAAACATCATATGGAAAAAATACTAGGGTGCTGAAGTAATTTTTAAAAGAAGTCCAATAAGTCAAAGAGCCAATCAAGAGTTTCCCTTAATTAATCTTTGTGTTTTCCTCTAATTTTTGCCTAGAATCAAAATTGCCTACAACATAGGCATACCCTTTAATAAATAAATCACTGTTATAATAGGCAGGTGGATAGAAATGCATCTGTGGGCCCTGGGGCCAGGAATTCTTTGTAGCATCCTTCAAACCTATTTAAAACATTTTTTTTAATGTTTACTTATTTTTGAGGTGGGGAGGAGGGGCAGAGAGAGAGGGAGACAGAGAATCTGAAGCAGGCTCCAGGCTCTGAGCTGTCGGCACAGAGCCTGACTCGGGGCTCAAACTCATGAATCGTGAGATCATCACCTGAGCTGAAGTCAGACGCTTAACTGGCCGAGCCACCCCAGGCACCCCCACCCCCTTCAAGCCCATTTTATAAAGTGTCCTGCTATTTATATGGAGAAAAGAAGCTGACAACTGTATGAGGGGATTCTGGCTGAAAGTGAAACGTACACACAGAAACGAATTTAGTTTGGTGGTTAGTTGAAAATTCACATCTGGTATGGGCTTTTCTTTAATTAAAGTGTTCCCCCCTCCCATGCAGTGAGAAAATACTCTTACAGAGCTGACTGAAAGACCAAAATCAGAGCGAAAGCTCTTTAAAAATTCTTAGGCTTAAGTAAAGCTGCTTGAAAAGCTGCTATGTGGACCAAACAACCTAGAGATTTCCTAACAGGATTTTCTAGAGTTCCAGTACATCTTTCTCCCAGTCACTTCTTTGTTCTCCTACTTTGGTCAAAACCAAAATCAAGCACTACAAAGGTCACCCACACAGCCAGAGAAACAAACATACACAAACACACATGCCCCCCCTCCCCCCAACTCCCCACACTTGCTTTAAAATTAAAAATTATATTTAAATAAACTAAAATTAGTTATATAATATATATTATTTATATATAAACTGTATCTCTCTTAATGACTTCTTTTTGATGCATTTATAGTGGGATGCTATGAGATTCACATAAACTTAGTTCTATATGCATTTTTAAAGATGATCATCATGAAGCATATAAATAAATCGTTTCGACAGGGGTGGACCAGATGTGACAAGGGTAACATTTCTTACTGTGATCAGGGGTACTACCCTTTTGATCACCTGCCAGGGTTTCCCCTGTTGTTTCTCCCTCTTGAGCTCTTTCTCTAAAGGAGAAGAGTGGTCGAGAGAGGAGAAATAAGGCTGATGACGGAACAGGGCCCAGCCAGCTGCCTAGTAAGACACTGGAGGACAACCAGCCACTGAGGTCAAGCACCTCTCCAAATCTGTAAGGGAACATTACTTGCTAGAGGCCAGTACGGTTTAGGCTACACCTAAATGACAGCTGTTTGGGCCACATGCAAGTGAACTCATGAATAGGCTGAGGAGTCAATGGAGCCCAAGGTAAAGTCCACCTTCAGGGAAGGCTCTAGGGATGGCCCACTCCTAGGACGTCTGCCTTGGTGGATTCTCTTCGATTTCCCCTCACAATTGGGATGCATCCTGATACCTTATAATAATTGGTATTGTCATTTGTCCACACTTACACAGCAGCATATTGGCTATGTCTGTCAGAGTATATGTCTTATTTTCCTAATTTGTTCCCAAACTACAGATGCTAGACACTGGAGAAAGAAGATAATGGACAGAAAAAGGATGTCTGTAAGAGAACTGAAAAACGGTAATAGTATGCATTATGAAGTTTCGCAAGCAGCACAGAGTTACTGAAGCAAAACATATGTGATACACCAGAGACCATTTCTATTACAAAATACAGAACTTTTACAAATGTAGAGAGTAATGCCTGAAGACTTTCTAACGTGACATATGTAGGACTCACATATAAACTGAACTTCAAACTAGGACATTTCTTAGAATATAAGCACAGGCAGAAGAAAAGGTCATGTGGTCCTGACATGCATTTCAGGCTGGTGGTTAAAAACATGTATTTAAGGGGTGCCTGGGTGGCTCAGTCGTTTAAGCATCTGACTTTGGCTCAGGTCATGATCTTGCGATCCGTGAGTTCGAGTCCCATGTCGGGCTCTGTGCTGACAGCTTGGAGCCTGGAGCCTGCTTCAAATACTCTGTCTCCCTCTTTCTCTGCTCCTCTCCCACTCCCACTCTGTCTCTGTCTCTCTCTCTCAAAAATAAATAAACATAAAAAAAAGCCTATGTATTTAAAAAATAAAGCACTGTCAAAATAATAATCACAATAGTAATTACAGATAGGTTGGCACAACAGTAGAGCTGACCATTTGACCTTGAAAGGTCAACATTTCATTTTGGTTTGATGTAGACAAATATTTATAAAGGGCAGTGTAGCACTTAAGAATTGAAATCTACAGTCACACTGCTTGATTTTGAATTTCTAGTCCACTTACTCGTACTATGATCCTGGGAAATGTTATTAATCTTTCTGGGCTTCAGTCTCCTCACTTGTACAATGTTGATAGTAACAGTAGCTCTCCCACAGTGCTGCTGTGAGAATTAATGAGATAATTCACATGAAAAGCTCGACACAGGGCCAAGTGGATACTGTTGTTATGACCATCATCACTCCCGGGGACAAAGCAGCTCACTCACCAAGATGGGTGTCCATCACCTTCGCACAGTATTTGCACATGGCATCCAGGTCATTTAATTGTCCTTGAAGGAAGGAAATCTGGGCTTCTAATTCTTCTTCCTAAAATGAAAGGGGTAAAGATATGGAAAATTTTTAAAATTTAGTAAAATCCCCACAGTTCTCCAAGTGATTTGGATGATTTTATCGAGGCACAAAATAAGAGAAATGGTACAGTGTTAAAAAATAAAACTGGACTTCGGGGCACCTGGGTGGCTCAGTCGGCTAAGCGACCGACTTCTGCTCCGGTCGTGATCTCGGCGGTTTGTGAGTTCGAGCCCCGCGTCGGGCTCTGTGCTGACAGCTCAGATTCTGCTTCAGATTCTGTGTCGCCTCTCTCTGCCCCTCCCCTGCTCACGTTCTGTCTCTCTTGGTCTCTCAATAACAAATAAACGTTAAAAAAAAATAAAAAACAAAACAAAACTGGACTTCTTCTAACTGAATGTTAGCTTTGTGCCATGTGTAAATGTTTACCCATACAACCTGGTATAAAAAAAGTACAGACAATATCTTCAATATCCGAGCCACATGAATGGGGAGAAAAAAAAATGTGTTTCAGTGGACCCTACTCCCTAGGCATCTGGGTACAAAAATATCACATTTCCTCACATACATTTGGGGAACCAGAGACAATGATAATCTCTTTAAATGTGAGATTTCCCAAAGCACTTGGAAATGTTTTGCCCCTACAGTCCATAAATAGCTGCTCTTCCATTTCCTCTTTTGATATGACACTAGAGAATTTTATTTATTTGATTGTTTCTAGGAAAAAATACTCTAGGTTGAATAATTATCTAAACTGTAAAAGACAATCTAACTGTAACAAAAAAAAAAAAAAACCTCTGTTTTTGTTAAGGAAAAAAACATACATGCAAAAAAATTTCCCAAGGAAATTTAGAAGATTAAGAGAATTTTTCTCAGAGTAAGAGAATACAGGCATACCCTAGAGATATTGTGGGGTTGGTTCCAGAGCACTGCAATAAAGAGAATATCACAATAAAGTAAGTGAAATGAATTTTTTGGTTTCCCAGTTGCATATAAAATTGTGTTTATATAAATGTAAAAAAAAGTTATGTTTACACTATATTGTAGTCTATTAAGTGTGCAACAGCATTATGTCTAAAAAAGCAACATATATACCTTAATTTAAAGCCTGGCTAGCTCAGTTGGTTGAGCATGCGACTCTTGATCTCAGGGTTGTAAGCTCGAGCCCCATGTCGGGTGTCGAGGTTACTTAAAAATAAGATAAAATAAATACTCTGTTGCTAAAAATGCTGGCCATTGTTGGTCTAGCCGTCATGCCTTGCCGTCATGCTGATGACTGCTAACTGAGCAGGGTGGTGGTTACTGAAGGCTGAGGTGACTATGACAATTTCTTAATATACCAATGAAGCCTGTCATATCAACTGACTCTTCCTTTCATGAACGATTTCCCTGCAGCATGTGATGCTGTTTGATAGCATTTTACCCACAGAACTTCTTTCAAAATTGGAGTCAATCCTCTCAAACCCTGCTGCTGCTTTATCAACTAAGTTTATGTGGTATTCTAAATCCTTCGTTGCCATTTCTACAATCTTCACAGCATCTGCACCAGGAGAAGATTCCATCTCAAGAAGCCACCTTCTTTGCTTATCCATAAGAAGCAGGTCCTCATCCGTTAGTTTTATCAGGAGATTGTAGCCATTCAGTCACAGCTTCAGGCTGACTTCTCATTCTAGTTCTCTTGCTGTCTTCACCACATCTGCAGTGACTTCGCCCACTGAAGTCTTCAATCTCCCAAAGTCATCCATAAGTGCTAGAATCTACTTCTTCCAAACTCCTGTTACTGTTGATCTTTTGACCTCTTCCTAAGCATCATTAATGTTCTTAATGGCATCTAGAATGGTGAATCCTTTCCAGAAGGTTTTCAGTTTATTTAGCCCAGATCCATCAGAAGAATCACCATCTATGGCAGCTAGAGCTTTAGAAAATGTATTTCTTAAACAATGAGACCTAAAAATCAAAATGGCTCCTTGATCCATGGACTAGAGAATGAATGCTGTGTTAGTAAGCACGAAAACATTAATCTTGTTGTATATCCCCATCAGAGCTCTTGGGTGAGCAGGTGCATTGTCAATGAGCAGTAATATTTTGAAATGAATCTTTTTTCTGAGCAAGAGGTCTCAGCAGTAGGCTTAAAATATTCAGTAAACCATGTTATAAATAGACGCACTGTCACTCAGGCTTTGTTGTTCCATTTACTGACCACAGGCAGAGTAGAACGAGCATATAACTTAGGGGCCCTAGGATTTTTAGAATGGTCAATGAGCACTGGTTTCAACTTAAAGTCCCCGGCTGTGTTAGCCCCTAACGAGAGAGTCAGCCTGCTCTTTGAAGCTCTGAAACCAGGTACTGATTTCTTCTCTCTAGTTATGAAAGTCCTAGTTGGCCTCTTCTTCCAATAGAAGGTTGGTTTACCTCATACTTTCATGTTATGGAGATGGCTTCTTTTCCTAGACCTCATGAACCAATCTCTGCTGGCTTCCAGCTTTTCCTCTGCAGCTTCCTCCCTCTGTCAGCCCTCGCAGAATTGAAGAGAGTCTGGGCCTTGCTCTGAATTTGACTTTGGCTTATGGGGATGTTGTGGCTGGTTGAGCTTCTAACCAGACTACTCAAACTTTTTCCATATCGGCGGTAGGCTGTTTCTCTTTCTTGTCATCCATGCGCTCACTGGAGCAGCACTTCTAATTTCCTTCAAGAGCTTCTCCTTCGCATTCACAGCCACAGCTTGGCTACCGGGGCAGCGCAAGAGGTCTTTCAGCCTATCTCAGCTTTCGACATTCCTCCCTCGCTAAGCCTAATTTCAACACTGTTGTGTCTCAGGGAATAGAGGGGCCCAAGGAAGGGGAGAGGGGTGGGGGAATGGTCAGTCAGTGGAGCAGACAGAACACATACAACATTTATTAAGTTCACTGTCGTATGTGGGTGTGGGTTGTGGCACCCCAAAACATTTACAACAGTAACACCAAAGGTCACAGATCGCCAAACAAACACATTAAAAATGAATGAGTTTGAATGAAATACTGCAAGTATTACCAATATGTGACACAGAGACACGAAGTGAACAAAAGCTGTTGGAAAAATGGTGCCATCTGATTTGCTTGACGCAGGGTTGCCCCAAACCTTCAATTTGTAAAACAATGTAATATCTGCAAAGCGCAATAAAACGAAGTATGCCCGTAATCCTCATTATGTAGGATATTCCTAACCAAGTTAGTTAGCATACAAGGGATGTTGCCAGAGGTAGAATAGGCTAGAAAATTGATTTTCCAGTCTTAGATGCTTGTTCTTTCATATACGAATCTTCTGTACTGTTAAAAAGAAAGCAGGAGAAACTTAATGAGACACGCTTTTTCTTAGCAACTGAGTATAATTTGACTTATAGATGGAAATTAACGGTTGAAAAGGTTACTTGTAGGTGTATTACATTTTAGCAATACACAATGCAGCACTGAAAAGTACTGTTTTTAACTGCTGCGTAGAGAATGGGCCTTAGAAATAGGCACTTAAAAGCCTGACACAGAAAACAGACATAGCAGTAGCTGTAAAACCAAATTACTATAAAATGCAGCACCGTCTCCTCTGATGCGCAAAAGACGACCAGAAGAAACTCAGCCAAGGAATGATTGGAGGGCCATGTGGGTAGGTGGGTGCCGCCTTCTTAACTCTATGCTAGGCTTGAAGATGGAAAAGGATGCGGTGTTTCAGGGCATTTCTCTTTCCCTTTTCTCTTTCGTTTCTGCCCAGGCTTGAGTTTCTCCATTCTGTCCAGCACTAGGAATTAGGGAGAGAAGGCTATGTCTGCTGGTTAACTACGGTTATGGTTAGTCTCCAAGATGGCCGCCATCAATTCCTTCCCTCCCTCGGTGTACGTGCTGTGCCACTCAGCAAGTGGTAGTATTTATTTCCCAGATAGATACTTGTGACCTGCCTTGACCCAGAGAATGCAGTAAAAGTCACACTGTGCCAGTTTTGGGCTAGTGTAAGAGGCCTGTCAGCTTCTGCTTACTTTTGCTTTCACTAGAGGAAGACAGCTACCAAGATGTCAAGAAGTTCAGGCTAGAATCCTGAAAGGGAGGAGAGAAAATATGGAGAGAAAGAGGCCAGGGGGGAAGTACTGAGGTTCTGGACATGTACATGACATCTTCCGGGACCTTTCAGCCCAATCCATCTGACACCAGCTAAGTGAGTGACTCAATCAACATCACATGGAGAAGAACAGCCCAACTAAATGCCTGACCCAGAAACCTATGAGAAATAGCAGCGTTGCTGTTTTAAGGAGTGGAATTTTGGATGGGGTGTTACACAGCAACAGATAACTGGAACAGAGGTAGAAGGGGCAGAACACTAGGCTGCTATTACGGCATGAGGAAATCTGAGTTCTATTTCTGGTCCTGCCATTAACTAGTTGTGTAACCCTAAGTAATCCTCGCCCAATCTGGGCTTAAATTCAGCACTCCTTGGAGAGGGTATAAGTCAGACACTTTGCTTCCATGGAGATTACAATCGCATAATTAGAGTAAGAGTGTTGTGTAATTTACCAGACTATGAGGTAGAGTACATGCAAGTCTTATGATGAAATAAGAATAGTTGCTCTGGAAATCCTGGTCCCTGCCTCCTACCACCTCCACTGAAGTCACTTTGTCAATAGGTTACAGACACAAACCCAGCTGGATGAGCTCAGAACGGTACCGAGGCCAGAGCCTGGCAGGCTTTTAAAAGAAGGGGGCCCAGCGATGGCTTCAGTTTCTTCTTGCGTGCGGCCACCAACCGGGGTGCTGTCAGCCCAGAGAGGACAAAGGACACCAGGAATGTACTGCCTCCTGGCTTAAAAAGTCTTCTCTATTTATCTTATGTATTAGTCTTAATTTGGAGTTAGCAATCACTTCCTTTAAGATATAAAAGCCCTTGGGAACTTTAATCTTCAGTAGCCACTCCCATCTAAATAGATTTGCTTTATTTCATTTGTTTGCTTTTTAAAAGCTGGGAAGGAAGAAGATCTCAAGAGGAGACACTTGAGGAGAGAGGTCTCGTGTGCTGGTGGTGGAGGCGCTGGACAGCTGGAAGAAACATGCAGCTCAGAGGTCTCTTCCTCAAACACTTTAGTGTGCTAGCTGGAACACTGTAATAACAAAAACGTGAGCAGACTGGTGCCCTCTAAGTTGTGCAGTGCACAATTTGCACAAGGGCACGGGGAAGCCCTGAGAAGCGGGCAGCACCTAGCACTTGCTGGGTGGGCATGCACAAATTAGGAACACAGTTTTCCAAGTCTGCAATTGTGGTCTGGGCTCTGGCAGCAAGTGAAGAGAGTTTTCTTGCCTAAGTCCCAAGTAAATATCAACACAAATGGAATCTACAATGTAGAAAATGACAACTTTCATTCATTTAAACCTTTTTTGTTTCCCAGAGGAAAGCCCACCAAAAAGCCCACGGATGGGATAAGAGGAGGATTCTCTGTGGAACAGGCTGAGGGGTCCAAGAAACTTCTCCATCTGGAAGTTTGAAAGCCAGTGTATTTCCCCTCTAGAGTTTTCTTAATCTTAAAACACTCCTGAACCCTTCAACTTTCTCAGACTGTAGAAACAGAAATGGAATCATTTGGAGGCAAAGGGTGGCTTGTCACTTATTCTTCACTCTATTATATAATTACAGAGAAAAGAAACAGCCAAGAATCAAACTTCTAAAATTGTGGGAATCAACTTTATACTTCTATCTTAGCTTCTTAAGCTTCATTCTGCTCCCAACTAACATTAAAAATGGACAGCCTTAGTCATTTGTTTTCAGTAAACTGGTCCTCTGTAATCCAAAACAAATGCTTGGCTAATTGCCTTGAGGTTTTATGGAAACAAGCAGTTAGTGTAATTTTTATGTGTAAATAAGACACTGAAGAGAAACCCTTATGATATTTACTCTGGCATTGTATGTTCTGCCTTCCAGTATAGGACGGAGTGTGGTGGATGAGGCTGGAATTCTGGCCTCACACACCTGGGTTCAAATCGTGTTTCTGCCAGTTACTAGCTGTATAATATTGGGTAAGTTCTTTAATTTCTTGTTCCCCTCACCTCCACTGGTAGAACTGGTGGGAGAATGAAATGAGAACACTGGGAGAGTGTCTGGAACAAAGCAGGTACTCAATAAAGGCAATTATTCTTTCTTTAAAAAATTTTGTTGACAGGTCAAAACAGTGAAAGGGAATTTAAGTACAGGGTTTTATGACC
Source organism: Panthera uncia (assembly GCF_023721935.1). Lineage (NCBI taxonomy): Eukaryota > Metazoa > Chordata > Mammalia > Carnivora > Felidae > Panthera > Panthera uncia. The sequence goes on from NC_064810.1 coordinate 131,377,431, forward strand.
TAGTGCTGGCAAACACTGGTTCATAGTTTTAAAACTTTAGGCGGCTTGGCACAGAAAGACTTAGTATAGGCTGAAGAGCCCATCACCGTCTTATTGGATGGCAATATTGACAGGTGAGGGAAGAAACTGATGGAGCTTTACGAAATAGGGCCACACGTAGGCTACTGTATGCAACACATCACCAACCATACGTGGCGGCCCCACAGGGAAGGACCAGAGAACGAAGGCCACTCCACCTAAAGAGAGAAACAGCTAGTATCTAACCCTCTTATAGCAATTACAATTTGCCAGCCACTGAGCTTTACATGCATGAACTCATGTTAATTCTCACAACAAAACCTTGAGGTAGATTCTCTCATTATCTCCTGCATGAAACATGGTCTCCTCTGTAAGCCACATTTTCTGGAAGTGTGTGCCAAGGTGTAGACAGCTATTTGAGAACCTAAGTCACATGACCCTCACTCCCATTTCTTCCCTGTGTACACGTCCTTTCTTAGGCTTCGTCACTTCGGTCCTTCCAATGAATAACCTCACACTCAGTTTCCTTTAAGAGAGATTCAACAATTACAATGTTAAGTCCTGACCCCAAATTACTTACTAAATCGTTTTCCTTCAAAAATACTGAGGTACAATTGGTTGTGTTCTGTTTCCATTGTTGTTTTGACGGTCTCTGAAGACATGTTTTGTTTTGTTTTTAATTTGCTTTTTAAAAAGCAGAATTTCCATCATCCTTCATCCCCGAATAGCTGATGTATCATTATACTTCTACTCAAATATTATACAATGATTTAAACTGGTTAATAATATGTGGATTTTATGTGTCAGTTTTGTACAATGATGCCATATCTTTCTGTTATTTCTTCGTTAATAGGATAAGCTTGTGTAGTTTATTATTTATTCACTTATTCATTGATGTAGTCAGCAACATATTCGTTTGTACCGTTAGGAAATACAAGAATGAATGAGACATGGGTTCAGACCTCTACAGGTTCAGAGGGAGGCAAGGAAGGAATCAGGCGAGTTCTGTAGAAGATAGGAAAGATGAGGCTTCACAACTCCGCGGGGAGCACACAACTTCCAAGTCAGAGGTCGAAACGAAAGCAGAGTTTCCGGAAGAGGCGGCAATTTGGTGGGTCTTAAGGAAGAAGACTTTGGTGGGACCTGGCTCAGAAGAAATGATGAAGAAAGGTGTTTTAGGAGCCAGGGACCCAGTAAACAAAAGAATGGGGTCAGAAGTGTGGGACCCGGGCAAAGAACCCGGCCACTGAGTTGAGCCCGAGTGTGGAGAATAGCAGGAGCTGAGGGTCGGCAGAACAGCTCCCTTCATCTCCCATTCATCTCTATTATATTTTGACTTCAGACAATAATGTTTTATTTCAAGGGCCGCGGTCTGACATGCAGACTGCCGCGGCAACTGCCTGACACGCATCATGTGCATGACGATGAGAACAGGCTGCCGCAGGGTCGCTGTTCATGGACTATTTAAAACCACAGAGCCCCTGGTCTGGGAGAAAAGTGGGGCAGCACGAGCACTGGCGTGGAGTTCTCTTGGCTTCCAAGAGGGCGCCCTCGGATAGAAAGAGAAGCAGGCAAGAGAACCGACACCAACTGCAGGCTGCGGGAACAGGCTAAATATAGCAACCAGAAGCCAGGAAAGACGCCCAGGCTTTCTGGAGCAGATGGGTGAACAAGAAGTGGGAAGTGAAGGAAGCGGAAAGTCTCGAGGAGAAAAAGTGGGAAGGCTGCGGATGTTCTGAGGAAGCTGTGGTGTACACAAGGGCAAAATACACACACGGTGTGGAGCAAATCCAAGCCAGAGCATATGGTATCAGCAGAGGAAGCCACCACCAGCAAAAACGGAAGAAGAGCACAAAGGAGACTTCTGAGGAGTCTAAAAATAAGCGGTACGGGTATGGAAGGCGACACCGCTGTGTCGGAGCGGGCTGGAAAACGCTCACGGACCCTGGGACGTGCACACACGGTGCCTGCGTCCCCATCTCTGTGACCCTGACCGTACAGCAAAGCTCTCTGCCCCTCACTTTCCTGTCTGTAAAATTGGGATCACGATAACTCCTACGTCAGATGATTGTTGGAGGACTGAATTACGGGACACTTTCCAGATGGAGTGCTTTGTGTGGCACGGGGCACATGGTAAATGCCCACTCAGTGTCCATCTTGTTGTCTCTAGATTATTTATATAATTCTAGGAAGTTGTTCCAAGGAATCATCGACACGTGCAAAAGCATAACTCCCAGGATATTCACCATACGTATTCCACACACATCCTAAATGTCTAACGACAAGTGACTTAGGTAACTTGTGGTACATTCATAAATGGAGTATTACACAACTTTTTTGAAATGTTCTCATAGGAAAACATTTAACAACAACATCATATACTAGGGGAAAACAAGTTACAAAGTAGTAGGAAAAGAATGATTTTGGAAAAAAAAAAAAAAAAAGGAAAGAAAGACATTCACCAAAGTGTTTATATTGGTTATTTTCCAAATGGTGAGATTATAAATCATTTTTCCCTTTTCTTTTTGCTTATTTTTTCTGGATTTTCCACAATGAAATCATATCATATTTTTTGTAATAATAAAATTACTATTCAGATAACATAATGGAAAGGAAAAAAGAGAAGAAAATTTAAAACTCAAATAACTCAAATATTTCAAAATTCAAATAACATAATGGAGAGGAAAAAAGAAAAAAAAATTCTCCTTGATTACCAAGGAGAAAAAGATGTTAATATTTTTAAATTACCAAAATTTATTCCAAATCAAACTCTAAACAACACTACAGTCTAAACAAACCTATACTCTAAATAACACTAGGGGCGCTTCGGTGGCTCAGTTGGTTAAGACTTGATTTTAGCTCAGGTGATCTCACGGTTTGAGTCCTACATCGGGCTCGACACTGAAAATGCGGAGCCTGCTTAGGATTCTTTCTCTCCCCTCTCTCTCCCCCTCGCCCGCTCAGGGTCATGCTCTCTCAAAATAAATAAATAAACATAAAAATAACTAAATAAATAACGCTAAACACTAAGCATAACTTACATGAAATAACTTGTAAAAAAGTAAACGACGATATTTTGTACAGTGTGCAAACCCTGAGCATACTTTCAGGGTAAAGGGCTTCTTTCTGTGCACCTAACGTGGGAACATCAGTGGTTGCATGTTGTGCTTTACGGATTGCCTAGAAAGAATGAGATTCTTGCAGATACTTTAAAAACTAAAGATAGTAAGCAAATTCCCCAGTAAATAAAACAGTTCCTGTTTTCAGACAGTATGTACACAAACATGTTAAATACGAGTGGGAAGATCTTTAGAAATTTTGGACTGAAATTCAAAGCTTACGGTGTTACATTTTAAGGTAACAAATCATATTTCAGTGCTGAACTTGCCTTTAAAGATCATTTCTTTTGGCCCCTTCATTTTACAAACTTCAACATGGCTAGGTAGCTAGCCAGTAGCAAAACTTACACTGGAAGGCTTCCTTGTTTCCCAGGCTCCGATGCAGGGCTATGTCCCACCACTGAGATGCACACTGCCTGGCGACACCAGAGATGTCCTCACGGGAAAGTTTTTTTTTTTTTTTTTTTTTTTTTTTTTTTTAACAATCACGAAGACCTCCCTCTACCCATGTTCTAATGGTGATGTTCCTTCTTGACTGTTATAGTCTAGAAAAAAAAGGCACTAAAACCTAAACTCCACATTATTTTACATGACTTCATACTATTAAGAACCACTGCACTGAAGAATACTGCCTCTGGGTTAGATGGCAGACTAGGAAGCACCAGGAAATCTGTCTCCCCACCTAGACAACAATTCCACTGGCAGAACCTTCGTCATATAACTATTTTAGAAAGCTGGAGTCCACTGAAGACTAACTACTTCCAGGGGAAAGCTTGAGGGTAAAGTGAAGTCAGTTTTGGTCTATTTCAGCTCTGAGGACAATAGCAGCTACCCACTCCCCACCCCTAGCCCTGTAGCAGGCAGCTTTGTAATTGTTCCCCGAGCAGCTTGCATGCAACTTGTGAGAGCCAAAATAGGCAAAAAGGACCCTGTCCTCCAAACATCAAGGATTTTGCTCTGATTGCTAATTCTTTTTATTTATTTATTTTTTTTAAAATAGGCTTCACTCCCAGTGCTGAGCCTAATGCAGGGCTTGAACTCACCACCCTGAGGATTGAGACCTGAGCTGAGGTCAAGAGTCAGATGCTTAACCAAATGAGCCACCCAGGCATCCTTGATGATTGCTAATTCTGATCACAGTCTACAAAGAGTAGAGTGGTCACTACTGTTGCATCCACTCTCCCTGCTCATGTCCAGTGGATTTAAAGAGCCTGCATTCTATCTTCCACTTCATTTTTCTCTTCTTCCCCTCTGGGAAGCCAGCTATTAAAGACTAGAACATTCAAAAGCAATTACATACATGAGGGAAATAAGAAAGTGACTGCATATGCCCAGGGAAAGGCACAGGTTCAGAAAAGACCTAAGAGGACCAGAAGTTTACATCTCAGGCTGATCCTTGGTACAGAGACTGCCTACAAACAAACAAACAAAATACCACAAAAACAGAAAACAGTAAACCTTGCGAAAGGGGAAGAATGATTTCCAGAGTGACCGCATTATTAGATTACAATATCCAGTTTTCGACAACAACAACAACAAAAACACAAAGCACACTAACAGGAAAGTATGACCCATTCCAAAGAAAAACATAAATCAACAGAAAATGCCCCTGAAAAAGACCTGATAGCAGATCTACTGGACAAAGACTTTAAAAAAGCCATCTTAAAGATGCCCAAAGAACTAAAGGAAGAAGGGGAGAACATCAAGGAAATGATAGATGATCAAAACAGAAACATCAGTAAAGAGATAAAAATCCTAAGAAGAAACCAAAAAAGAAATCCTGGTGCTGAAAAGTAACTGAAATGAAAAATCCACCAGAGGGATTCAAAGGTAAATTTGGGTAGGCAGAGAAAAAAAGGAGTCAACAAGTTACTGAATCGAAAGAAAAGAAAGGCAAGATTGAAGAAAAGTCAATAGAGCTTAAGGGACATTTGAGACAGCATCAAGTGGGCCAATACGCACATGAGGGGAGTCCCAGAAAAAAGAGAGAGAAAGGGATAGAGAGGTTATTTAGAGAAGTAATGGCTGATAATGGCTCAAATTTGATGAAAGACATGCATATAAACATTCAAGAAAGTTAACAAATCCAAGTAAAATGCACTGAAAGCCCCACACACAGTGAGAATATTATATATGAATTAAAGGTTCAATACAGCAAGAAGATAAACTAATTATTAACATTTACAACACACCTAATAACAAAACAGCAAAATTTGTGAAGCAAAACCTGACAGAATTGAAGGGAGAAAAAGACATTCCTACAATAATAGCTAAAGACACTTCAATACTCTAAAAATGGATAGAAAAACCAGACAAAAGGAAATAGAGGATTTAAACAATATAATAAACCAACCAGATTTAATAGACATTACAAACACTCTATCTATAACAACAGCATATGTATTCTTCTCAAATGTTCACAGATCTTTTCTAGGATAGACTATATGTTAGGCCACATATTAAATCTCTATAAATTTAAAAAGACAGATGCCATACCAAGTATCTTCTTCGACCACAATTCACAAATATGTAGAAATTTAACAGCAAACTTTAAAACAAGCAATGGATCCAACAAGAAATAGCAAGAGAAGTTAGAAAATAGAGATAAATGAAAACAAAACTACAACATACCGAAACTTACTGGATTTAGGAAAAGCAGTGTTAAAGCTGGAAATTTACAGTTATACATGCTCACGTCACAAAACCAAGAAAGATCTCAAATCACCAACCTAATTATATAATGTAAGGAACTACACAGAAAAAATTAAATGCAAAACTAGCAGAAGGAAGGAAATAATTAAGATTATAGCAGAGATACACAAATAGAGACTAGAAAACACTAGAGAAAATCAATGAAACCAGAAGTTTGTTCTTCGAAAAGATCAACAAAATTGACAAATCTTTAGCTAAATAGGACTAAAAACAAAACAAAACAAACAAGAAAAAAAAAAAAAAAAAAAAAAAAAGAACAAAAAAAAGAAGATTCAAATTACTAAAACCAGAAATGAAATTGGGAACATTAGTACTGATTATACATAAACAAAAAGGATATAGAATACTATGAACATCTATATGCCATGAAATTGGATAAGCTACATGAAATGAACAAAGTCCTAGAGACATAAAATCTACTAATACTAACTCACAAATAAAAAAAATGTGAACAGATCTATAACTAGTAAAGAGATTGAATCAGTAATTTAAATACTCCCAACAAAGAAAAGCTCTGGACCTGATGGTTTTTCACTGGTGAATTCTAGCAACCTTTTAGAGAAAACAAATATTATTTCTTTTTAAACTTTTGAAAAAAAATTGAAGATGAGAGATCACTTTCCAACTCATTCCATGAGGCCACTTTAACCTGATACCAAAGTCAGACAAAGACACTAAAAGAAAACTACAGACCAGTGATCTCTTATGAACACTGATGTAAAATACTCAACAAAATACTAACAAACCAAATTCAGCAGTATATTAAAAGGATTACAGACCTTGATGCCAAGTTGAGATTTATTTCTGAAATGCAAAGATGATTCAAATATGAAAACTGCTCAATGTAATAAACTACATTAACAAAATGAGGGGGGGGGAATATGATCATCTGAATTACTCAGAAAAAGTATTTAAGAAAATCCAACGCATTATGGTAAAACACAAAAAACTATCAGTAGAAGAAAACTCCCTCAACATAACAAAAACCATATATGGAAAAAACACAGACTATCATACTCGATGAAAAACTGAAAGCTTTTCCTTTAGTATCAGAGACAAAAAAAGCACAGATGTCACTTTGACAACTTTTGTGTGATAAAATACTGGAAGTTCCAGCCAGAGCAATTGTGAAGTTCAGAAAGAGACATAAAAAACATTCAAAATGGAAAAGAAATAAAATTATCTTTTTGCAGATGATATGATCTTATATGTAGAAAACCCTAAATATTCCACAAAAAAAATCACAATTCACATAAAAGTGTTAAAACTAATAAATGAATTCAGCAAAGTAGGAAGATACAAAGTCAACACATGAAAATCAGTTTGCAGTGTTTACACACTAACAACGAACAATTTGAAAAAAATTACAGAAACAATTCCATTCATAATAGCATCAAAAACAATAAAATATTCAGGAATTGACTTAACCAAGGAAGTGAAAAACCTGTACAATGAAAGCTTGTAGACACCGCTGAAAGAAATTAAAGAAGACATAAATAAATGTAAACATATCCAATATTCATGGACTATGTTCATGGAAGATGTAATATTCTTAAAATGTCAATACTATCCAAGCAATCTACAGATTCAATGCAATCCCATGACATTTCTTCCCCAGAAATATAAAAACCCATTCTAAAATTCATATGGAATCTCAAGGTACCCTGAGTAGCCAAAACAATCTTGAAGAAATAAGTCAAAGATAAATACCATATCATTTCACACATATGTGTAATTTATGAAGCAGAACAAATGGGCAGAGGGAAAAAAAGAGAGAGGCCAACCAAGAAGCAGACTTCACTATAAAGAACAAAATGATGGTTACCAGAGGGGAAGGGGGGTGAGTGAAACAGGTGATGGGGATTATGGAATGTACTTGCTGTGCTGAACACTGGGTGTTACGTGGAAGTGATTAATCACTGGATTGTACACCTGAAACTGATATTGTGCTGTATGTTAACTGGAACTTAAATAAAAACTTAAAAAACTTAAAAAAAAAAGAGAAAGACTGGAGGAACTTATGATTTCAAAATTTATTCTAAAGCTACCGTAATCAAAACAGTGTGGTACTGGCATAAAGACAGATACATAAACCAATGGATTAGAATAGAAAACTCTGAAATAAACCCTTGCATTTATGGTCAATTTTTGCAATGGTGCCAAGATCATTAAATAGGGGAAAGGATAGTATTTTCAACAAATGGTGCTGGGAAAACTGAACATCCATTTGCAGAAATATGAAGTTGGGCCCTTATCTAACACAATGCACAAAAACCAACTCAAAATGGATCAAAGATCTAAATGTAAGATCTAAAACTGTAGAACTCTTAGAAGAAAACATGGGACATTGGATTTGGCAATGATTTCTTAGCTATGACACCAAAGGCACAGGCAACAAGACAACAAATAGACAAACTGGATTTCATGAAAAAAATTTAAAATGTGCATTAAAAGACACAATCAATACAGTAAAAGGGCAATCCAAAGAATGAAGGAAAAAATTTGCAAATCACATATCTGATAAGGAATCCAGAATATAGATAGAACTCCTAAAACTCAGTTAACAAAACAACAACCTGGATAACAAATGGGCAAAGGACTTGAGTAGATACTTCTCCAAAGAAGATATACAAATGGCCCATAAACACATGAAAAGATGCACAATATCATTAGGGAAATGCAAATCAAAACTAAAATGAGACATTATCTCACACCCATGAGGATGGCTACTATCCAAATACCAGTAAATAACAAATGTTGGGGAAGATGTGGAGTAATTGGAACCCTCCTGCACGGTTGGTGGGAATGTAAAATAGTACAGCTGTTGTGAAAAAAGTATGGGGGTTCTCCCAAAAATTAAAAATAGAATTACTGAAAAATCCAGCAATTCTGGGTATATACCCCAAATAATTGGAAGCAGAGTCTCAAAGAGATATTTTTACACTTGTGTTCACAGCAGCATTACTCATAATACCTAAAACGTGGAAGTAAGAAAGTGTCCACGGACTGATAACCAAAATGTGGTACAGACATATAATGGAATACCGGTCAGCCTTAAAAAGGGAGGAAAGTCTGATAGACAACACAGATGAACTTTGCGGACATTACACTAAGTGATATAAGCCAGTCACAGAAATGCAAGTCCAGTATGATTGCATTTATGTGAAGTACTTGGGAGTCAAAATCATGACGACGTTAAGTAGAATGCTGGTTGCAAGGGGCAGGGGTGAATGGAAGGTTACTGTTTAATGGGTACTGAGTTTCAGCTTTACTAAAAAGAGTTTATGGAATCAATGCACAACAATATGAAAGAATTTGATACACTGAACTATCTACACTTAAAAATGGTTAAGGTGGTAAATTTTATGTCTATTTTATCACAGGAAAAAAGAGAATAGTGCTTCCTTATACTTTATAAAATTAAAAATTGCTTGCCTTAAAATCAGAGTAACCAGGTGAGGCATGAGCCCAAGGAGAGACGGCGGACAGGGCCACCAGGTGAAGTATAGGGAGAAACTTTTATTTTTCCATGAAAATCTTTCCTCTGCCCAACTGCAGTGTGACGTTTAGCATATTCCAAGAGCTGGCCAATTGCATATTAGATCCACATTCACTTCATTGGTTTACATGTGAAAGGCCAAATATCTTTTTGAAGTCAGGTGTTGGCAGGTTAAAATGATTAACTCAGATCATGTGCTTGTTGTGGGTGGGACATATGGGACATAGATTATAAATGTTACCTTAAAATAGAACATCTAAGGCTCACAAAATTAAGAGAAATCAATTTCCTTTTATTCCTGTGCCTCTCATAATTTTTATTGAGGGGGTAAAAAATCTTAGTTTCTTACCCTGTTTTATTCTTTTGCCTCCACCTGATAAGGCAGAAATGACCCACTGTTGTCATGACTAGAGCCCTTTTTTTGTACATGGAGTTAACCACATTCTCTTTAACCTCAGCTCCCTCATCTGTAAAATCAGAGATAATTATAGCACCAACCTCACAGAGTCTTAGAGGATTAAAGGAGTTAATACATGGAAAACGCTTAGAATAGAGGACACACATGGAAAATGTTCTATAACCTTCAGCCCAGCACTTCACCACCATCCACAAGGAGAACATGTTCACCATACTAGCATACATTTGCAGCTGGATTTATCTATAGCAAATTTCATTTCTGATTTGGTACTCAATTATTCTTACTTCGACTAATTCTTCTCAGTCTGTACTATGCACAAAAATCATCTGGGGAATGCTGTTAAATGCAGTCTAATTTAGTAGGTCTGGGGTGGGGCCTGAGCTTCAGCATTTCTAACGAGCTCCCAGGGGATGGCTACGGAGCTGGTCCCCAGACCACACTCTGAATGGCAAGGATGTAGAGGACCCATCTCATGCCCTCCTACTTCTGAATACAGCTTCCAGTCCCCCTAGGGATTGGAAAGGCTGTGAAACGCTTTACCACTTCTCTGCTCTAAGGCAGTTTTAACAGATGGCAGCATGGTTAGATGCATATTTGGTAACAGTCCAAAAGACCTCTTCTCAACATGGAGTGGCATGTGGTGAGAAGAGAGGCAGGGTGGCAGACAGGTTTTCAAGACAGCTTTCCAATCTCCCTCAGTCAGTTCTTTTATTTTTGTTCATCTTTTATTAGAGAGAGAGAGAGAGAGAGAGAGATTGGGGGGGGGGGTGAGAGATTGGGGGAGAGCGAGAGAGAGAATCTTAGGCAGGCTCCATACTCAGCATGGAGCCCAACGTGGGGCTCAGTCTCATGACCCTGAGATCATGACCTCAGCCAACCTTAAGAGTCGGACGCCTAACCCACTGAGCCACCTAGGTTCTCCTCAGTCAGTTCTGTATAGAGTGGCTTCAGTATTCTATTTAGAGCTAATTCTTAGGCTACTAGGTATCAATTTATTCTACTGTAAACATAAGCACTTATTGTAAAACCAAATACAAGTTAATTTTGTTGGATTATGGATGCTCTCTTCTGTAACTTTTGATAAACAGAGGTTGTGTGTAAGTTTGAGGGAATAAAAAGATGCTTTTCCAATATGAATGCAATAAAAAGAATGACAAAGCAGGCCACATCTGTAATCCATGGTGTTTAAATTCATCCCTGATTTTCTGAAGATATTTTTATCATAATCCTAATAAGTAATATTTATTAAATATGTTTAGCCTTTTAGAAATGTGTTTTTATGCCTATTGCCATTTCAACATTGTGAGCTATTGTCATCTAAACTGTGCTTTTCTAGAAGTTTACAAAAAATAAATAAACAGAAAAGATAAGAATGGTGCCAGAAAACAGGATCACCTACTGCAAATCCTAAAATAAACGGAATACATTTTACAGTCCTGAAATAAACATACTGAAAGTTAAGATAAAATGTCTAACCAGGACAACCTCACGCAGGTATAACCAGAGGAAGAATAAAATCTTACTTGCAGAGTTACAAAACTTATTATTTACAAAAATCCTATAACTGCTCCTTTAAATAAATAATTACAGACATGGTATGTCTTAGGAACTTCCTGGCTTAAATGTGAAAATCCAAAAGGTATAAAAATGTTAAACAGAGTTATTAAGACAAGTGCTTATCTTTCGAACATTGTAACTGGGGGAAAAAAGGTCTCTCCTAGAAGGGGTGGTGTTCGGCAGCCTAATTCTATGGTGTCTGTGGAGAAATGTCCCCATCTTTTGGATTTTTAGGCTACATCATCTCTTGTTGTATTTTTATAATTGGGCAACTTGACCAATCTTTTGTAAACCAGAATAGCTCTCTCCTCTACCATGCCAATTAGCACAGATGTTACTCTATTTAACAAGGGTTTTTCCCTCTCTGCTTACACGTGAGCAGACCAACTGATGAAACCAGCCACCAGCACCGGGGCCTCCAGCTGAGTTTCGCATACTATTGCTGGCTGGGCAGACCCGTCTGCGTGCTTTCGCTTGCTGTTCCTGGCATCAAGAAAGTAGGCATCTGCACAATGGCTGACCCAGAGAGAAGGGCCTTTGCCAAGGTTGTTTTTCTTATGGCAAAGCTAATTGACCCGTGTAAGGATGAAACGTGCACCCTCATACCACCGTTCTCTGGGCTGACGCCCATAATGTCCCATTAGGGACAAGCAAAAAATGGCACCCTACAGCATATACGAGTTAAGGATCAAGCATGTTCAAGAAATACTTTGTTACAACTGGTAAAATGACACCAAGCGTTGAAACAGCTTAAGCTTGATTAACACAAACACTACCAATGCTGAGATGCTGAAAATGAAAAATGAGAAAAGGAAATAATTCTCTAAGTTACCCGGTTTACTCTTATGCCTATCCCACTTTCAGTAATTTACCCCCTAACTAATTTATAAAAATCTCATTTCTCACTATACATCAACAAATTGCTACTAGGTTTTTTATGCGGTTGGTGAGTATCACCGGGAAATGAGGTGACTTTTCAGGCTCTGAGAAAGGCCAGAGTAAAGCCTAATACATCTGAATTCTTGCATAGCACACAAAACCCTTAACAGTTTTCAATCACTCAAAAACACTTACTGAGTGCCAGACACAAAATCTGGCACAGAGGATATTGTGATAGAGACAAGAAAAAGTCTTATAACTGAACACTGGTAGTTCTCTGACAGTCAAAACAAAGGAAGCATTTGCAGATAACTTAGGACGCCCCTCTCCTCCACCTCAAGATACCGCTTCTGTAGGTTTGGGGAGGGGCTCTGGAATCTGCAGCCTAAATCGGGCCATAGCTATCTCCTGAAAGTGCTTAAAGCTTCCAGAGGGTGGAAGGAAGGCTTTATGGGACACAACGCACTTGGGCTGAGACTGGAAGGAACTCTAGGAGTTTCGTGGTCTCGTAAATCATTTTGGTCGGCAGAGACCGGCAGAGCGAAACAACACAGACGTACGAGGCAGTGGGGTTCACACGAGGGAATGGACGTAGCTGTGCATTCCTGAAGGGCTGAGGAGGAGCTGGAGGGAGGGCTGATGACAAGGTGAACAGAGGGAGGTCATCAAGGGCCCTGTAGACTGGGCCTTAAAAATCACAGGATTTATCGTTGGGAGAAGGAGCCCCTGCAGAATTCTGGTGAGGAATCAGACTCTGAGGAAGACATTCACTGGGAGTAAGCTGGTGTTATCAAGTTCTTGAGATGGATGTGACCGCTCTGATGAAATGGACTTACTCTAAAATTTCTAATTAACGTAGGATTGCTAAGTTACTGAGCTGAGAACAAAAAATTAATAAAGTGTCATTTTTCTATATCCTCATTCCCCTAACCTGTGACATTCAGAAGCTGCACATCAAACCCGGAGTAAAATCAGTTCTGTGATAATGTTTGTTTTGAAAATGTGAATCTGTTTCAATGAGACCGATGAGTAGGGAACTGAGCATAATGTGAATTTCATGTTTGCTTATGCACAGACACATCCACACAAACACTGGCTGCAGGTGAAGCTGCACGTAGCCGAACCCAGACAGGCAGGAATACACAAAATGCACACATGTGCACACCTCACAAATCTGCCGGCTACTTTGGTTCACAGTGTGTGTGATGTCTCATATTCAACAGATTCCAGATAGTCTTTCTTCTGCAATTTCATGGGAACTCAAAAACTGCAAGCTTTCTGAGGTCCGCTTCCCCAACCAAGCTTCAGGATTGTATTTATTATGGCATTTACTTATTTAGTTAATCACTTGACATGTGTAAAACCATGCTACCGCTTTAGCTAGGTTCCTACCTTGTTTTATGCATCATTGATAAAGTTCTTGAATGTTGTTCCCCAATCCCATTTCCCCAGGAGTCCGGTAGTTTTGAATCATGATTTTGCACAGCATGGTAATTTGGGGGAACATATAAATTGCCTATAACAGAAATGACTATTCTGAACATGACTGTTCATTTGAAGAGAAGTACGACATGACAAAAGAATGGTTATATTTTCCTACAACCGTAAAGGCTTTAGTTGACAGATTATGGTGGCACTCCGTAGGGCTAACTAAACTCTGACTCTGCAGGGAGGAGGGTTGGTGCTCCCTGTTCATTCCTCATGTCCTCCTCCCCAAGAGGGCCCTCCTCTCAAGGGGAAGGTGACTCAGTGCAGAGCCCCAGGAGGTCTCGTGCCAAGCGCCCCACTTCTAACCTGGGGAAGGGTCTGTTCTGAGCTGAGCAGGGCAGGGCAGGGCAGGGCAGGGCAGGGGGGTGGAGAGAACTTGGTTCCTTGAAGACACTAATGAGCTTCTCAATCACTGGTTCTGAACCCCGACATACAAATAACCTGGGAAGTTTTCATCATTTACCATGGCCCAAGAGATTCTCATTCAGTACTGCTTACCACTGTTCCTGGTATTTTTTAAAGTTCTGTAAGGGATTCTAATATGCACCTAGGAATGAGGAGTCCTTTGGACTTATTTGAGCTAATAACTTTCCTTTGTATTTGAATCAGTTTGAGTCAGAATTTCTGTTCTATTCAGCTTAAAACATCCTGAATAATGGGACACGGTCTTTGGAATGAAATGCAAGGCCCAACATTTAAACAGTCTTTAAATCTCATTAGATGATCTCAGGAATTTAAATGTCAATTCCAAGCCAAAAAAATTTAGGCCCACTCATTTATTTGAAGAAAAAAAAAAAAAAAGACTTTGTGCCTACTCATCCTTCACATCTAATTCTGAAGATAATCATCAAGGATACTAAAAAAGGAGTTTAGTCATAATTGAGATTGAGGGTTGGTGACTCTGACTACAGACATTGAGAAAAAAAACAAACAAACCCAACACTCATTTATCCTGGGCAGTAAATAGGTATTAAGAGTTTTATCACAGTCCAACTGGATGATATGAAAGTTTGTTGTCTAGAGATGAATTTAGGACTGCTATAAATGTTAGCATTTTCACACAGTGGTCCCTTGCTGGTTCCATTCTTGTTTTCTTCAATTTCATTTTCACAAGTATTGTTCTTGATATTTTATGAAGTGTGTATCTTTGTGTCATAATGACTAAGAGATGCTATGTGGAGAATACAAATATGCTTCAAATCTAAAAGCCTGACTAGAATCTAGACTGAGAACATCCTGAAATTAGGCAACTTGCCAGCATTTCTCCCCGCTTATTCTAAATTACTTGGAGCATTATTTTGCACATGAGACCTCCTTCAATTTTGGGACTGTGTGGTGGTGGGTGTATATGCGTCTGTGGGGCAAGTTAATGCTACGATTTCGAATTTGTTACACTTTCTTGTTAATGGAACCCTTGATATATCTGAGGGGGCACATGGAAGATTTCAGGTAAATGTCGCAAACTTTCATGATTCTGTTTACAATTCTGTCCTAACTTTGGGATGGTGTCCAAGAATAAAAAGGTGTTGATGATCAAGAGGTCAGAGTGATCACCTGAAAGTGACTGATCCTACAGGCGGGTCTTGAAAGGCCCTTTCTGTGGACAAGGTATGGTGGGAATGGGTTTATTTAATGAGATCAGACGATCTTTAGGCGTTCGCCAAAGAGGCAAAAATAAGAAAGATAGGAAACTTTAGAGGAGAACGCTAAGAACATCAAAGGTGAAACAGTAATTGGAAAATACTACCAAGAAAGCCAGGAATCAGAGTGCAGTGAGGGGTGTATGAAGAAACGGTGGGGGAAGTGGCCCCTTTTGTCACTGTTTTTCCAGTTGAAAAACTTTTATTTTCTTCTCTCTTGTTTTTAAAGGTAGCCCGTAACTTTTTAGGGTAAAGCTAATTTGTGCATGGCTTATTAAAATCATCGTACTTTCAGTTACTGCTGTTAAAGTTTCTATGTACTGACTTAAGTAACTTTGGAGAATATGTTCTGACAGGAAATAAGGCTATAGACAGAACTGTGCTAAGTTGGTGACGATTCTGAGGGAAGGGAGGGCGGGCTCTGCCATCATCTTAAATAAAACGGACGTTTGGGAATTTGATTATCTTTTCAAGACATTTTGCATACTTTGGCCACAATATCATGTCAGTGCTGAGAAGGCTGTTGGTTATTGTTTTTTTCACCTATTTTAAAAAGTTGGTTGTGACCAAATGTACTTCACAAGCAGCGAAACACCCCAGACCAAGGTTAAGATTATGTGAGTCAAGTTTACTAGTCGAACCAAATACAACTTACAACAAAGTTAATCACATCATTTGTAATGACAGACATGCTTATTAAGAGGCTTAATAAAGCATGGATGGGGAACTCTCTGTGTAAATGATTATACTCAGTATTTTTACAGTCAAGAGAATTAAAAAACTTTTTTTTTAATATTTATTTTTGAGAGCGAGAAAGAGAGACAGAGTGTGAGTGAGGGAGGGGCAGACAGAGAAGGAGACACAGAATCTGAAGCAGCCTCCGGGCTCTGAGCTGTCAGCACAGAGCCCGATGCGGGGCTCAAACTCATATCACTGCAAGATCATGACCTAAGCTGAAGTCGGACGCTTAATCGACTGAGCCACCGAGGTGCCCCAAGAGAGTTTTATTTTTGTTTTTCTTTTCTCGTCTTATTAGTTCTTCATATTGATGCCAACAAGTTTTTCCGGTACCATCCATGTTTTTCAATTTTATCATTATTGCCATGAAACAGAAAGGTCCTGAATTTTTCCAACACTTACAGTTTCCTCTTGGGGCCTTTACTAACCTAACACACGCTTTTACTTTAATTAGGAAAACTCACTTCCTTTGGGCGCAGGCCTTGGGGAATGGACATCACTTTTGTAGAGAGAAACACACTGCCTTTCCAGGCAAACACAGCCCCCAGACTTGGGCACGCTTCTTGGTGAACAGAGCACAGGCTGGGTTTTTGCGCCCACTTGCCCCTGCAGTGGGGCTCTTGCGAGCAATGCACAAACTGCACTACTGAATGCTCTGTAACCCACCCTTTTCTCCAGGCTTCAGGCGTGAGGTTCCTGGAGGTTCCTTACCACCTGGTAAGAATACTTCCACATGTATGAACTCCTGACACCTGGGTATCTGGGCGCAGAAAACTGGGAGGGGAAAAAATCAGGGTTCAGGGAAAGAGAGAAAGCTGAAGTAAAGGTGCTGAAGCTGCTGACCGACCCAGCAGCGCTGGCATGAGGGAAAATCTAAAAGGTGGTCTTGAGCCTTAAGGTTTCAAGGCAAGGGGAAAGCTGCCTGCCTGACCCAGCTCTCCCCCTTTGTTCAGTAGGCCTAGAATTCCTATGACAGGAGCAAAGTCATTCTTCCTGGAATTAAAGCTCATTCAGTTAAACATACAGCTTTCTGGAAAAGTTAACACAGGGGTTCAAAAGAATAAATGATGAGATGCTAGGGGCAGGAGATTTAAAAGCAGGAAGATGCCATGTAGGTGAGAGGGTTTCAGCCACTGAGGGGGAAAGAGGAGTCCAACCTCACCGTCCCCACAGTTTGGCCTCTGGCCTCAGGTGACCATCCGCACGGATAATTCAAAGCCCTCATCTTTCCTGCCATGCACATGTGTGCTTTAGGACAAAAATTACTGTCCCCACGGCAATGTGGCATTGAAAGATCAAATAAATGGCAAGTGTCAAGAAAGGTCACTGGAAGGAAGCAAATGCTATTAATGACACATTTAATTTAGCACGATTCAAACTGACAGGTTTCTGGCCAGGGATTCTCACTATTTCTAACCGCTTCACTTGAGCTCTTCCCCACGTATTGTCTATGCCTCCTGGGCAGTGTTGAGCACCAGCACAGCCCGGCGCCTCTGCATTTTATGGAGATGATGGAGATGAAGTCAAATGATGGAGAAGAAGGCCCAGCGTGAGGGGAATAAGTGTTTCATTCGTTCCCAAAGGGCACCATCTCACTGTCCTAAAAAGGGCATTACAGTCAAGGTTCAGCACTCTGCTTCCTGTGGTTCGGCTTTCATAGGCTCCTCCGACATTTTGGTTAAAAATAAATGTACTGAAGCATAAAGATGCTAAAAGCTGGTTATAAAACCTGTTTACTAAGCTAAATTAAAATGCTCACCCTATAAGCTGTTGACCACAGAGAGCTCTTTATGATGCTCCCTTTGATGCTCACATTTCTTGGAAATGGAATTAGGTGTTTGGGGTAAGGCAAAAAGATGGACGCAGGAGGAAAGAACACTCCCGCAAAGATATATGGTCCGCTTTCCCTGACCTTGAGCTGGTGCACTGCAGAAAGATTGTGAACAAGGTTCATATAACACCTAATGAGAAACTAAATGCCGTGCTTCAAATATCTGAGCTCATTTTCGCCTTAGATTATAATTCCTCAGAAGCTAGAAAAACTGCTGATGCCTAAATTCATTTTGCATGTATTCATTTCAATAGACTATTATTAAATGGGAATGTATTTTAAATGGGACTGTATTTTAATCCAGTTATCAGTATTATTGATTAAACAATGAGAGATTACAAATGTATATTTATTAATTGAAACGATTCTATAATTAGACATACTCTAGATGCCAGCTTTCAATTCCACCCAGAAAGCCAACAAAGAAATCTGTTACAATCAATACTTTCCACATAATACATGTTCTTAGGAAGTATACATCACTGGCTGAAGAGAAAATCTGATAACTAGGAAAATTCTGGCCTCCTGGGAATGCTATTGCTCGGTTTCTCTCTTCTCACTACCAATCTAACTCAAGCTGCCTAAAAACCCACCAGTGAAACATCACTGACACAACAGAACTGGCTCTCATCAAGGGCAAATGCTTCAGGGAAGGATCAGAGAAAATACTTTGGCAATTTATACTTTAGGGATTATTTGTCCATGTAACTGTTTTATCCTTCTACCACCTTTCCACATCGTCATGGACTTCTCTAAAGCTTCCCCGTACCAGAGACTGGTTTAGGAGTAGGCATGGGATTTCAGTCTGGCCAACCATTGAGTTGGGAGGAAAGCCTGCTGGGGAGCTTCCAAGTAGACTTTTCTAGAAGATGTCGTGTGTGCTAGGGGCAGGGGGCATGGCAGGATACATACTAGGCTTATGACAGCCCTCTTGAGAACATGATGGGCGTGACGTGAGGACAAAGCCTCACTGAGGATGGTAAAATGAAAGTTGGTGATGTCAATGAACAGCTGAATTATCCAATTCTAGACCTGCCTATCTCGGGACTCTTGTTATTTGAAATAATAAGCAACAAATTTCCTCATTTGAGATAATGATTTCTTTCATTTTTACAAGCAAATTGATACAATCCCAACCATTTTACATTCTGCCAGAGGCTGTGGGGGAGAAGAAAACACCCACAGCAGACATTGTTGACTGCCTACTCAATCTCCACCACCACTATCTGGTCCTAGGAAGTTGTTGGATTTTCATAAGAGAAAACAATGGTTGCATTTAATAGAAGAAGAAATATGTTTGTGGTTCAATCTGATCTCTCATGTGAAGCCTGTCTGGATCAAAACAACAACAACAACAACAACAACAACAACAACAACAACAAACCCCATGATGGCCTATCTTCTGAATCCATATTATTTATGATCTTTACTGCTTATTTGATATTAAACCATATAACGTCTCTCATATTGATAAGTTAAATTCTTATTTAGTTTAATTATTACTTAACTTTTGATGTGTTCCCCTCTGCCCTAATTTTACCCTAAGCACCCTCGCTGAGACTACTACTCTCTGACATTTCTTATACAGATACGTCTTAGCTTTCCATTCCTAGAACATAACCTGAAGTAGATTAGGTAACGTTCAGGTTGTGTATACTTCCAGACGTAAACATGAGTCTACTTTCAAATTAGTTTTCGTTCATCTGACACTTCGTGTTATTCGTTTATCATAAAGAATAGATCAATGAATATTACAAAAATAATTATATTAGTATGACCATGGCATATGTTCACACTACCAAAGGGCAATGAGGAGTCCATGCAGGGGTCACAAAGACACGGGATGAGCACCCTCAGCAGTGCCGGGAGCTCGCAGGTGGTGCATACTTTGTTACACATCCTGTTTTATGCAGGGATTTCTAGCTCAGACAATTTTGATTTCCTGTAGTTTAGAGAGGATTCGGAACCATGGATGATAACTTTAGATCTTTGGAGACTGGTATGTATGTAATTATCAAAAAGCATAGCAGAATGTCTTGCAGTTCATCAGGAACTTTAAAAAAATGTTTTACTTGGCTGATGTGCTTAAGCATTAGAAGTTACAAATCCATTTTAGAGTTTTTCTTATGTTCAGTATTTTCCCTATTCTTGAATGTTAGCAAAGATATTCTTGGAAAATGATTTGGCAACAATTGTGGAACATGACTAACAGTGCTAAAACAAGTAAAAAAAATTACTTAACAGTCAGATGAATGACCCAACTAAAATAGATTTCTAGAAAACTAAGTATTGGATGTCATTTACATTATCATGTAAAATTAAAAGTATCAAAATTTTCAGTTCTGTTTTCAAGACTAAAAAATGAGAGCTTGCTGGAAACCATGGTTTGAATTAGGCGGGCCCTAAAGGCTCTTTTGGGAAACAAAGCAGAGGGAAGATGGTTCATGAATAAATACTAATTCTCAAAACAACACTACTACTGATAATGAAGCAAAGGTAAATGTTTAAAACTTCCTACTAGTTTGTTCACATTTCAGAGAGGAAGTATAATGATATCTTTCAAAAATATACGACATAAAGCTTAATTTGTTACCTCTTTAAAGATTTAGCTGGGTTGTGTATTCTACGATATGGCCAAATCAGGGGCATTAACAGTAATAAGTATGATACATCTTCATCTAAAGAAGAGAGCCAGCCTGTGGATTACAGAAAGGCTTTATATGATATATAAAAAGACAATACTGAGAAGACATAAGTTCTATGACCTAATATATGATGCTTATCCAAAATAAATCACACATACTGATTTTGAAGATCATCTCTCAATTACGTTAGAACCATTATAAGCAGCTTTCGCCACACTTAGGTTGATAGCTCCTACTAGATTATTTTGTTTTAATGTCTGTTTTCAACTGCCATTTTAACCTTTTGTTAAGTGACATCAACAATTTCTTGATCCTGGGCCACTTTAAAAGATCAACGGAGTCTTGAAATCTGCAAGGTACATATAGTTTAAGGCACTGGGGAGCCAAAGCAAGACATGTCTTTGCTTCCATTTCTGGCTACTTGCTTATGTGAGAAACTGATGCTGACGATGTTAACGAAAAGCAATCTTGAACTTTTCTGAAGACACAGAATGTCCCTATATTACCCCAAGCTGGGCTGAAAATGAAAGCAATATAGGCTCAAGGGATGACAGGTGTCCAGTCATAAGCTCTGGTGCCACCAGTGGCAAAGGCGGTACGTGGCTCCCATGGGAGGACGAGTCCTAGCTATGGGCCTGAGCATTTTCCACCTGTGTACAGTTAGGCTATGATAAGCAACAGTCTCAGCATACATCAACAAAAGTTATTTCTCACTCATACTTCACGTCTACCAAGGCTTGGCTGGGCAAAGGAGGGGGCTGAGGAAGATCCAGTAGTGGCAATACGCACATGTCATTTTCATTAACAACTCCCAGGATAGAACCAGTCACGTGGCTCTGACAAGGAGGTACGATCCTATCAGGCACCTTAGAAGGGGGGGGGGCAGATAGTGTGACCTGGCAAAGAGCATGGACTACATTATTTCATAAAATAATAAGATAATCTATTACTTGAAAAATCAGGGGCTTTCTCTTGAAAATTCCTGCCTACTTACTTCCCACAAGTTAGAAAATATATTGAATTTTGAATAATAATTTTACATTCTGCTTTTGGTTCATAACAGGTCTATGTAAAGAGTGAGACTTACTCTAGTTCTATTTTTGTCTGACGTCTCAGTTTTAAGTTACAGTTATCACCATAAAGAAAAGTAATTAATTGGTGTTGTCGACTAATCCATATGCCACCAAACTGTGACAGAGTGCAAATGGAACGTGTCTCCATATGCCTTTTTCATTTGTTATTCCTTATTCCACTTCTTCATAGACATGTTCTCTGTACAGGCGGATATCTCTTCTAATTTATTATGCCAATACGTTCTGTTTTTGTTGTGATTCTTAGTTATTATTTTTAATCTAAGTTATATATGTAACACCTTGAAAAGTCAAATGGTTCGAGAAGGCCTGTTACGAAAAACAGTTCACACAGCCCCACCCTCCACTTCCTGCTCCAGAAGGAACCACTTTCAATTCTTTTACCCATTTTTTTTTTTTTTTTATCTCGGTATCTCTAGTTTATATTGCCGTCTCTTGATTTTTCTGCACAGTATTTTCCACTAAGGAAGAAAATGATTTGTTTAGGTCTACTAACCAATTTTATCATGATTTTGATTAGCTCTGTAGTCACTAGGCTTTCATTATCATGTCTATGTAAATTTTAGTCATGGCTCAGTTACAAGGTTTATCGTAACCTTTCTTCCTTTTTCTGACACTCTGTTTTCCTTTGGAGTTACAATTTGTCCCATGTGTGTGTTTTTAATATTTATGAATGTTTGAGAGAGAGAGCGAGCGAGAGCGGGAGCGGGACAGGGGCAGAGAGAAAGGGGGACGGATGATCCGAAGCAGGCTCTGAACTGACCAGCCGTGAGCCTGATATGGGGCTCGAACTCATGAACCATGAAATCATGACCTGAGCCCAAGTCAGTCAACTGACTGAGCCACCAGGCACCACTGTCCTGTGTTTTAATGGCTTTGTTTTTATAAAGTTATTAAGTCAAACCCCAATTCACCCCTAGTTTAAATCTTTTAATTTGTTCAAATACATTAGTTGTTTCCCAAATATATCATCTTTTTGGAGAAAACTTTCTGAACCTTCTGACTTGCCCCAACCTGGGTTAGCTGCTGTTCTCTCGACCTGCTAACTAGCCGTGCTATACGTAATCTTGGGATCTCCTAATATTATCATTCTGAGGAATCTTTTTGTCTTGCTCTGGACACTCTGTTTCCTTGTTCTCAGTGTATGTCCTCATTTCTGTAAGCACATCCCCCAGTGGATTCTGAGAATGGGTGCATGAGGATAAATTTTTTGAATCTTGAACATGTGAAAGTAGCTTAATTCTAATCTCACGTTTAATTAGTTTGGCTAGGTATTGGATCGAGGCTGGAAGTAGTTTTCTCTCAGAACTTTAAAGGTATTCCTCCACTGCCTTGCTGGTGTTGCTGTGAGCAATTTGTAGTTACTCTAATTCCTGATCCTTTGTTGGAAATCTTTCTTTTCCCTCAACTCTCCAAGTTTGGAGGATATCTCTTTGTTCTCAGAGTTCTTTGTTCTCAGAGTTCTGAACTTCTTCAGTGATGTGTCTGGCTGTGGGTTTCTTTTTACTTGTGTGGGACTTTCTATGGATTTTTTTTTATTAACTTGTTTTATTTTTTATTTTTTAAAATTTACATCCAAATTAGCATATAGTGCAACAATGATTTCAGGAGTAGATTCCTTCGTGCCCCTTACCCATTTAGCCCACCCCCCCTCCCACAACCCCTCCAGTAATCCTCAGTTTGTTCTCCATATTTATGAGTCTCTTCTGTTTTGTACCCCTCCCTGCTTTTATATTACTTTTGTTTCCCTTCCCTTATGTTCATCTGTTTTGTCTCTTAAAGTCCTCATATGAGTCTATGGATTTTTTTGATCTGAAAACTCTGGTCTTTCATTAGTGAAACATTTAATTAACTGTATTTTTTTATTATTTCCTTCATTTTCTCTGTTGTCTGGAACTTCTATTTTTCAGATTTTGAACTTCTGAGGTTGGTTCTCTAATATTTCTTCTTTTATCTCTTTCCATTTCTGTCTTGTACTCCATTTTCTTGGGAGATTTCCTCAATTTTATCAGTTCCAACTCTTCTACTGAGCCTTACGTTTCAGATATCATATTTTGATTTCTAATAGCTTTTGTTGTTATCCTCTGAATATTTTGTTTCCTTCTTTTTTTTTCCCGAAGCATTCTTCTCCTGAATAAACACTTTTCTCCCAGTTGCTTTCTTCTATTTGTTTTTGCCTGTCTTTAACTGTCACATGCTCTCAAGTATCTAGTGATCGCTGACTGTCATGCTCATGTACAGTGTGAACTAAAAGCTAAAAGAAAGCTCTGTGTTTGGGCAGGGCTGTGGAGGTTGGGTTCACTGTAAAGTGAACTGGTTGTTTACCTGGAGAACCTAAAGTCAGTAATTTGTGTGTTTTTAAAAATTTATAATTTGGGGGCACCTGGGTGGCTCAGTCAGTTAAGGATCTGACTCCTGTTGTGGCTCAGGTCATGAGCTCAGAGTCTAAGGCCAAGCCCTGGGAGGTTGAGCCCTGTGATAGGCTCCGTGCTGAGTGTGGAGCCTTTTTAAAATTCTCTCTCTCTCTCTCTCTCTCTCTCTCTCTCTGCCTGCTCACTGGAGAAGGAAGAGGAGGAGGAGGAGGAGGAGGAGGAGAACAAGAAGAAGAAGACGGCGGCGGCAACGGCGGCTTTTTTTTCCTTTTAATTCTAGTATAGTTAACATACAGTGTTACATTGGTTTCAGGTATACAATACAGTGATTCAACAATTCCATACATCACCCGGTGCTCGTCACAAGTGTACTCTTTAACCCCTATCACCTATTTCATCCATCCCTCTGTTTCTGGAAGAGCAAGTCCCAACTTCACTCCATTTCTAGTTCCTAAGCTTCCAGAGGACTTTACAATGTAAATCGAGTTGCTTCTTGGCTTTTACCTACTGCTGACTTAGTGGTCAGCTTTCTTAGGCTGCTAAGTTAGTTAGCACTTAACATCTGCTTCACAAGTACCAAGTGTTTGTTGCTGTTACCTTTTCTCTTGATTTCTTTTTCCTTGAGGGTTTACTTTTACCGGCCCTAACTGTCCTTGAAGTGAGGCCAGGAGAGAGCAGAGCCAACTGCTTGTATTACAGCTGCCATCTTTCAGTGAGAGCTCCACTCTGCTCTTCTACAAGTTGGAGAATCGCAGTTCTTACACGGTGAAGGGACCCCAAGAGACCGAGTAGTGAACTCCTCTCTGTGGGGAGCAAGGTGTGTTGTTTGATCTGCAGATGAGGTGGCTGAAGTACCAGGGATTTGAGTGTCTTGCCTAAAGTCATACACAGCCGTCCAGACAGACATCATACTGTTATCTAGTCTATGTATCATAATTATCCCTCAAGGGTTTTAAAGTTTTGTTGTTTTATTTTTCTCCTAATTTAAAGCTCTCTCAGCAACAGCTAGATCCTTGTCTGTAAGATCTTACACATGCCTCCTGCTCCAGTAGGCAGATGGATTCTTCACAGTAGAATATTAAGTGTCGAACTACTTCTAAGATGTGGCTAAATGTTTTATTTTTTTGTGAAGTTGGCTGAAAAAATTTTTCAGACACAACGAAGGGAGCCTGGGTGGCTCAGTCGATGAAGCGTCCCACTTCGGCTCAGGTGATGATATCGCGGTTTGTGGGTTTGAGCCCCGTGTCAGGCTCTGTGCTGATGGCTTGGAGCCTGGAGCCTGCTTTGGATTCTGTCTGTCTCTCTCTCTCTCTCTCTCTCTCTCTCTCTCTGCCCCTCCCCTGCTTGTGCTCTGTCTCTGTCTCTCAAAATTGAATGTAAAAAAAAAAAAATTAAAAAAAAATCTTTTCAGACACAACCAGATTTTTAAAGTGGTCGATATGCTTTAGATATGTCCTGAACAACGTATACAAAGGACCTTCGAGAACAGCTATCAATATGCCATCATTTAAATGTAATTTGTATAACTTTTCAAAACAAGAGGTAAAATAATTAATTTTACTTCTCAAGAAATAAAACTGAAAAAAATCCATCTTGGTTTGTTTTATAAGTGTCTTCATCTATTTTTTGGTATAATGCTATTTGATACGTTCTAGAAAAAAAAAAAAACCTAGGCTTTGACAAAAAAGCATTTGCAGAGGAAGAAAGGGCAGATTTGGGATTCCACTTACTTTAAACTGATGCTACTTTTTCTCTCCTAGTGGAATGCAGTCCATGGCCTTAAAATATTACTAAGTGATAATCATAAAATTAAAATAATTTGATGAAAGTATTAATTTTAGTTTGTAGTCATGTGAAGAGCTTTTTAGAACTCAGCCCTAAACAAGTTTTAATAAACACAGCACTCTACAGGAAAATGAAGGATAAAAGAAAAACTGTCCTTAAATACTTACAGATTCTTTTCTGCCCATAGTTTTGCTGTGTGAGCGGGAACGGGAGATGTTGCTAAAAAAGGAATCCTTTTTAGTAGCAGATGAAGGTGGGGAGCCAGTGAATTCCCTTCCTCCAGGCAAACTTTCAGTGCTTGGGGATGAGCTGATGGTTTTAGAACTCTGTCCTGTAAGAAAAATTAAGAGGCGATAATGAATCACTAGACTTTTTCATTAAAGCTACTTTATTCACTGCCTTTAACAAAGGATCAATTATTGTACATCTTTGTTCGCACTGTCAACATAAGGACACCGAGGAGTTGTTAAAATGCACTCATTTTATGTAGCAGAAAAGCTGCCAATTTGTAAAAAACAATGAAGTGCCTCCATACTTTTCCACATGTAATTTATGCTATAATTGTCTAAGTGTTGCACACATCAAAAAAAAAAAAAAACAGCAAAAAGATCTCATTTTGAGAAATGACAGGTTAGATAATTAGATTTTCCCTCATTAAAGGAATCACCCTTAGTGACAGACACCAGAAATGATTATATTATGTATTATATTAATATTAAAAAATATAAATCCTTCAGCAGTTTTTCAAAAGAGCCTCTTCACTAATTGCTGAACAGATACGTGGCCAGCCCCCGCCTACGGTAGAAGCATCTGAAAAATGGGATAAGGTGCTGGCTCACAAGGCCTCTTTCTAGACCTTTCCTTACACTACAGTGGGGACACCTGTGATCCCCAGCAGCTATCACTCTGCTTGGCAAATGACCTTCTCAGAGATAACCTTAAGGTCAACTCCTCTTAGAATGTATCTCTGAATTATCAAATTCCAAGTCAGTGATAGTATGGATAAAGTACTAACTGGCCTATATCTCACAGAAAATCCCTGCACGATTTCCCCTTAATTACAGAAATTAGCTTACTAACATTTTCATCCCCTTTGGGAACGTAAACATTTAGACCTTAAGAAAATGGAGTCACTAGAACATGTTCCCAAAGGATGGAGCACTTCATCTGGAGATCTGAAGGAAAAGCCTAGGCACCAGAAGTAGTCTTGGCTTGAGATAGAAGAAAGGACTATTACACTTCTCTGTCCTCCTCATGCCCTGCACACACAGAACATGACAACACTGGGCTGGCACACCTGGCAAATGGATGAGCCACTCCATCACCCAGGCCTCACCTGGACAGCTCCCGAGGCAAGTTGCCAGGATTCTCAATGGGCTTCTAGCCCGTAAGCTGCACAGGGTTCTGAAGCCCTCTATAAACCTTTTCAAGTTTTTAACTGATAGGAACAACGTTAACAATTTCTTCTGCTGCATTGAAACTTAAAGCCTATTCTTGGGGGCACATTCTTAAGTATACTGCTGTGGTGCCCCGCCCAAGCCCCCTGCGGGACCAAGGCACTATTCCCCAGCCATGGGGAGTGTTGACTGATGAGGGTTCTTACGAGTTCTTCTCTGGAAGTGGCCCTCAGCTGAAGACAGCTGCTCTAAGGTCATGTACCCTCCCCTGGGATTAGCTCCAATCTAGGGACTGGGTGGGGTGATAGAGGATAAAGGCTGGCCCTCTTGCCTCAAGGCAGACTATTCTGAAGGGACAGCCCAGTCCCAGAGGGTCCCAGAGGTTCCAGCCACGACTGCAAAGCATTTCCACTCCTCCTCAGCTCACTGCTGCTCCTTTCGCTCCCCAGATACTGATCTTGACAGCACCCCCCTCCCTCCGGCCCCGCCTAAAGCTTCCTACCCATAAATCTTTGTCTCATAGTTTATTTCTCAGAAATTCTGACTCACGACAGTTACTTAGAATTGTTTTAGATTGTAGGCATTTTTAAATATGCCAAATAAAGACCAAATTCTTAGGCCACCTCAGGCATGCACATATTCTTCATTCATAACCAAACACCAGGGAACAAGCCCCGTGCGGATGGATCGGATGGAATGTCTGCAGAAACTCTGTCCAGCACTAAGGATGAGGGATGACCACAACAGGAGCTCTCAGAGAGCTCCAATAGCAGTACCAGGGAAATACACACCTCTATGTACACTAACTAACCTACAATCCTAGGTGAGAAAAGCAAACACGGATGTGTAAACGACAGTACTCTGGAAGCACAAAAGAGAGAGCAACCGAGCCTGTCTCAGGCAATCAGAAGTGTGCGCTCTGTCTTCACGCCTGAAGAGAGGGTGGCGGCGGTGGCCTCAGTGGCTCGGGGTGGGTCGTTTTTAGCAGAGAACACGGTATTTGTGAAGGCAACTGGTAAATGCTACTGGGGACGTCTAGCTCAATCAGAGCTTGCCTGAATCCTCTGGAGCTTCCTGCCATCTGTACGTAACTGAAAATGACACCAATACCAGTGGAAAATAAGACTAGTCCAACAGAGTGCTTCCTTTGCACTTGATGACGATTTCAATGGTTTTCTGGGAAAAGGAGAGAATCAAGGAAGTTCTTCCTAAAAGCTGCTGGTACCCTACATGTGAGCTTATTTTCCCTCTTGGTCATCCAGCCATAGTGGGGAGGGAGGAGCGAGGGAAGGTGAGGATCTAAACAGGGCCAGGTAGATCAGAAAGAGCATTTTGTTCTCATGCTGAAGGGTCTGGCCCTCACCTTGTCAGTAGATGATGAGAGTTACTGCAGATTTTAAGGAAGAAAGCAGCATGAGGATTAGAGGAGCTTGGTTGAGCAAGGCATCTCCTGCGCCTGCCCACACATGAGATTACGAGGGCAGAACCTAAGGCTGTGGTGGTAGATTTGAGAGATGTTTACAAGGCAGTACCTGCTGGGTCTGACACACCTAAGCTGGAGTCTAAGCCCAGCGGGTATCTAGCTGAGTCAACAATTCACTGCCCCTCCATTAGCCATGGTTCTCATCTATAAGTGAGACATCTACTTCACACATGCTTTGTAGCCCAAGTGGGTAATGGGTATAAAAGGCTCAGGGTGGCTTAGGATACCAGGCGATATGCTAAGTATTCAGCAGACATAAAGCATTACTAGCATAGTGATGACTTCCAAATCTAAAGCAGGTAGTTTCATATGCAGTTACTGTGGGCTGCAGATTGGCTAGTCCTCTCCCCTTAGGACTATTCTCACTTTAGCGGCACCTCCCACAGACTTTGGCGAACTAGCTGAGCCGAGGACTGCCACATCCGCCACACCTGAGACTGCCTAGTGGGACAGCGGGAATCCAGGCCCCGCTCTACTGTTCTGCTTGCTAAGATGGGTGCCCTGGTGTGAGCTGCATCTGTACAGAAGGGGTAGCTTTTTCTAAAGGGCACTAAGGTGTTATCTGGACTAGCTGTGGCTGTGTCCAGGCATATGAAATCTGTCCTTCATTCTCTTTTCCTCTCTGAAACATTCAATAAAAGTTTTGTGTCCCATGTGCTACCTATCAGTGGAGGTTATTTGTCAAGAGCCCAGGCTGACTGAATGAGCTTCAAAGGCATCACGAGGAGCCCTGACTACAGAATGGCTGGGAAGGAAGAAAGGGGAAAGGGGAGAAAGTATTTATTAAGCTCCTACTATGTCCCATGAATAATATTTTTGTGATTTTTCTCTCATTCAAGTCAATGGAAAATAGGAACAGGGGCTGGGGTATATTCCTAAATGGACAGGCAAGAACCTGAGACCAGCTGGAGGAGCTAGACACAGGACCTCCAAAGGTAACATGTTCAGAAGGCTAGGAAATCTGGGGTGGGGGAGGTCACTGGTGGGGTGGCACAGCTCAGAAGAGCAAAAAGGGAAAAAGTGCTGTGCCCTTGACTTTGTTCAATGACCCAGGAGAAAACGAGAGGCATGTGTCCCCTCTCTGGTAATATTTTGTCACCTCACAGACTTGAGTGACAGACAGCAAGAGGGCTGATGTTTATGCGTTAAAAACATACATCTTGGTGTCACAGGAGAGTGAATGGAAGGTTGTAAATGAAACCCCTGGAAACAGACCTGCTCTAGTCTGACCACAGAGTCTAAGCACTGTTGGATCCAGTGCCTACATGCAAACATGTGGTTATAGAATGTCAGAAGTAATTATTAAAAAAATTTTTTTTAAATGTCTATTTAGTTTTGAGGGGGGTGCGGGGCAGAGAGAGAGGGAGACACAGAATCCAAAGCAGGTTCTAGGCTCTGAGCTGTCAGCACAGAGCCTGATGGCGGACCTCAAACTCACAAACTGTGATTAGGACCTGAGCCGAAGTCAGATGTTTAACCAAATGAGCCACCCAGACACCCCAGAAATAATTATTAAAAAAAGAAAAGATAGAGGAGTTGAGTTGGCTCTTTCAGAACTTGATTCTGAAAACCAGAGGTATTTGGAAAACAAAACAAAACAAAACAAAACAAAACACATAACAGTGCTCCCCTCATCACTGCCACCTGAGCAGGCAGCACCCGTGAGTCCTTACGGAGCACAGGTACGGTGGTAACTTCCCACAACCAGCCCAGAAGCAGCTGTTCTTTTCCTTTCTTCTCAGATAACAGGTTAAGTGACCTCCCTAGATCATCCAGCAAGGCAGTGGTGGAGGCAGAATTCAAACCTGGACCCAACTCGAGAGCCCATGCTGGGAGAGTTGTACCAGTCTGCCGGCCCATCCCCTGCCAATAAGGCTGTGCGGGGGGCGCTGTCGCACATGTGACCTAAGATTAAAGACAAATGGAATGAGGTTTTTTGAAAGTAAATGGCAAATTCTGTCCTTGTTCTCAGTCCAAAAAGTCATTTATTCAATGTCTTTTGGGAATAAGTTTTCCACAAAAATGCATTTTCTAGCTAATTGATGCTTCCCCAGATTTGTTTTACGTATTGTGTTTCTCTGCCTTCTTAGAGTGATTATCCAGAACATAATGGAACTGCTTGTCCTGCTTCACGACTATCATTTCTCAACAACAAGCACAGTGGCCAACATAGGGTCATTCACGAGGATAGCTTTTGGCTTCTCAGTCTCTCCTCTCGCTCCTGTGAGTAGGCGTTCTTTGTCCCATCGTTACTGTGTCCTATTCTAATTAATTCGGCCTCTCTTTTCTTTGTTCTACCAATTTGTTGCACTAGGGCATTTGTTTTAGTTCTTTGTTCTTGAAGGTCCAGAGGGGAGTCCTCTCCCGACATGTGAGCTGGTACTGCGCTAATGTGACTTGCACGTTACTCCTCAGTTTAAAATCTATTTTTTTCCTAGAAGGAATTATAAAAAAATTAAGTGATTACCCTTAGGGAAATGGGTTGGCAGAAACCAGTGGGAGGAGTAAAGAGAGAGGTGTTTTTTTTTTTTCCCCCATTTAATGATTTTAATTAATTGGGATGATCAAATGTTGTATGTGTTTTAGATTTACCTTAAGAATGTCAACAGTGGTTATCTGAGCAGGGAGATTTTTGACCTCCCCCCCTCCTTTTTAAAAACAACCTGATCGATGTTATACAGTGATATCTATGTGTGGATGTACGTATGTATATATATTTGTATCTGCAACATAAATATGTACACACAAGTATAAACATTAAAAATGGTGCTGGGTGGCTCAGTTGGTTAAGCGTCCGACTTGGGCTCAGGTCATGATCTCATGGTTGGTAGGTGTGAGCCCTGCACTGGGCTCTGTGCTGATAGCTTAGAGCCTGGAACCCTGCTTTGGGTTCTGTGTCTCCTTCTCTCTCTGCCCCTTCTCTGCTCGCACTCTGTCTCTCTCTCACCCTTAAAAATAAACATTAAAATTTTTTTTAAATGGTTATGGCAATAACTTAAGAAATCTAAATTTTTTCCCTAATGATCCATTAAGTGACAATACTTGTATACTTTGGTTGGAAATTCTAAATTTTCTTTGGAAGTAAGCTCTGTAAGCATGTGTGTGTTTGTGTGTGTACTCCTATTTTAAAGCTCTGCGGTTCCTAAATATCTCTTGAAAAGTTTCTGGGGCAGCCGGGCAATTTCCAAATCTAATTTCCAAGAAATTCTTTAAGTCTTCAAAAACAAATTCTCCCATGGCACATTTTTTTATGAGTACAACCCATACTGAGAGATATAAAATGGAACTTCCCAACAATTTTCCAAAAACTATTTATTGACTTAAATTGTGGGATTTCATTTTATAGTCAGTTTTTCTCCAAAAAAAAAAAAAAAATTAAATAGAACACATATAATTGCGTGTTTAAAGGCAAAGATACAAATATAAGATCTCATGAAAAAACATAATCAAAGAATCACTGAAAGTGCTGTTATTTACTTCATTTCTTAAAACTTACTCCATTTGAAAAAACATACTTGGGAACGTCAAAATGATAGTTTCATTTCCCTTACAAGTATATCTACTCTGAAAACATTATATAGGAGAGTATAATGGGTGTGGCCCCTCTGATGAAGTTCTTCAACTTCTAATATTACTGATCCTATTAAGCATAGATTATTAGAAAGTTTTTTTGTTGCCCCTGGTAACTATTTTGGTTGACTTTTACTTCCCCTTGCTTTTTGACACTGTGCAGGAAGTATGTTGAGGAAAACACAAAGTGACTTCTCCAAATCAGGGCAGGTTAGTCTTATTTTCTTATCATCATTGTCACTATCATCATGACATACTGAAAGCTTTTTATTATTTGGGCTCCGTGTCTCATAAAGTAGCTGGAGCCTTCCCTTTCAGACTGATACAATCTCTGTCATAGTATGGTAGGCAGGAGGAATTCTGAACTGGGTATCCAGAAAAGAGCTGGTTCCTGACTGTGTAGGCTTGCCTGGGTTATCTAATGCACAGGCTGATGCCCAAGCAACCATGTAAATAAAAAAAAAAAAAAGCAGGAAAGCCAAGAGAACAATGAGAACAGAGTTTGGGCACATAGTAAGCACTCAGTGAATAGTTGGTGAATAAATGAATAAGATGATTCTACCTATATAACACAAGTGATCTGAACAAAATGATATAACCTCCCTCTGCAAGATTCTATTAAAAATGCAAACTGTTCTTGTGGCTCTGGCCTGTAGGAAAAAATAGATTGAGCAATAGCATAGAAGCAGAAATCAGAGTAAGTCAGACAGCCTTCATCTTTCTCTTTCCATAGGTATAAATTGAGATTCCACAGCCAAGGATCTACTCTGCAGTAAACTAACTTAAAAAGTGACCAAATTAAATTTGGGATACCAAAACACTTGTTAAAAAGTTGCCAGGGGTGCCTGGGTGGCTCAGTCGGTTAAAGCGCCCAACTTTGGATCAGGTTATGGTCTCACAGCTTGTGAGTTTGAGCCTCAAGTCGTGTTCTGTGCTGACAGCTCAGAGCCTGGAGCCTGCTTCGGATTCTGTGCCTCCATCTCCGTCTCTCTCTCTCTCTCTCTCTCCCTCTCCCCTGCTCACACTCTGTCTCTCTCTCTCTCTCTCTCTCAAAAATAAATAGACATTAAAATTTTTTTTTTTAAAACGTTGCCTGGGGGAGGTCAGATTTTAATTTTAGGAAATCAATTGAAGTCCTGTGAATTCTCACCATATCAGATGATCACAGTAATATTCATTTAAGTACAGTAAATGACAAAGCTTAAGAGAAATAATCTGGAGATTATCTGCACCCCTTTTTGTCCTTGCTACTGCACCCCTTTCTAATATGGATCACTTAGACACTAAGAAAGATAAACAGCAGCTCTTCATGGAATCACCAAGTTGAAAAAGCCCTTAAAGGTCAGGGTTTAATTACCTGAATACAGCCAGAAACTGTACTTGTGAAACAGAACTATATAGAAGTAAGATCTCATCCTTCTTTCGCCACAACATTTTTCAAAGAAGCCAATACACCACTCATTCTCCTAATCACAATATATTGTTTTTTGTAAATTGATAAAAAAGCACAGATAGTATGAAGACATATCATTATTAGAACAGCATTTTGATACTAGGAGCATGACTATATTATGTGGATATTTTAAATTTAGGAAGATGTGATTATGAATTTTAATTAATACTGCTATCTTTTCAATCTGAATTTGAATGGAAGATTCTTAAGATTAGCTTAGGCTTCCACTTAATACAGAAATCCTCTCTACAGCACATTTTATGTAAAAGATTATATAATAAAAGATTAATGCAGCAACTTTAATATTTATACATTTAATTTAAAATTCCATAGGAGGTGATAAATGTGAATTGCTATTATTTCTGTATTCCTGAAATACAGATTTTGAACAAGCGGTTATGGTATTTAAATGTGATCTTTTTATTTTAAATCATTGCCAATTATACACGGAGATTTCTTGCACTGTTAATATGATTCATAATACAAAGCCTGTACTTAAAAACTTATTTCAAAATTAAGTTGTAATTCTTTTAGGCAAAATATAGTAAATATTTCTGGCTAGTACATATGATAATATGCATAAAAACAGCATTTAAGTCATGTAATCTGAGAACTGATTTGTCAAATACTGCCATAGAGCACCTATGAAATAAAAAAAACAAAACAAACAAACAAAAAAACCCTCAGTGTGAGCTTCCAAATAAAGTGTAGTGTTAAAATAACCACAAAATATAGAGTGACCATATTTGGCAAGAAAAGAGGCTGGTGTAAACTTCATAAAAACCACATCACAGCCAGATTTGGCATCACCAAGGTATGACATGAGAGGGGACTCTTGTTCTAAACAACAGTGCCACTCAGCGGCTGAACAATGGTAGTGAACTGATCAACAGTATGAATGGAGGGTGGGCAAAAAGAAAAATGGAATTTTGGAGAAGGCAATGATAATACTGCAGGCAAAAAGATATACTATGTTGCCATGGTAACTGTACCTTGGAGGTCAGTTAGAGTCTGGACAGGAACAGAAACCTGAGCATCGCTTCCTGTAACTACATCGCCTGGATTTCATAAGAAAAAATAATTAGATTTCATAAAAAGGAAAAAAAATCAAGTTTACTTTTTTTCATACTTAATGTAATACTTTTATCAACCTAATTACTAAAGGTACAGTAAAACAAAATACAATCTTAGAAAAATTAATATAAAATAGTTTTTAAAGGAATTAATTTTTTAAAAGTATTTCCTAAAAGGTTTCTGTGAATATTTTTCTTCAAGAAAAAAACAAGTTTCTATTAGTCTAAAACATAAGAAACTTGAGAAATCAAATGATTTTTCTGAGCAGGTTTAATTATGCTACAAATAGTAATGTGGTTTCATATTTTCTTTCTTAAAAAAAATTCTTTATCCAAAAGTAAATATGCATTTATTACAAAGCAGGCATTTTTTTGAAACGCATTTCCTCCTACAACAGAGAGAAATTATTTTTAACTAAACTTGACACCAGTTTCTACAGTGATAAGATAAATACCTAAACAAGTTCTAATTTCATAGTTAAGTATTGAAAAGATTTCATAAGCTACCACATGTACTTATAAATGTCAACATGTAAAAATAAATCTGTGAACTGCACACCCTTTAAACTTGATATACTTATGATAGGCGAGATTTCATTCACAAATTGGACCTATGGTAAATGCTTAAAATAAAGAAGCGTTCAACTTCAAAACATAGACAAAGGAAATGGGGAAAGAGGGCGTGCATTCTAAAAGTACAGGAGAGAAAGGAAAAGGAGAACAGGAAATTCTGTGAAGAACTTGAGGTACACTCCCATTTAGAAGGAAGACTTTTCGGTTCTCTGATTTCTTCCTTCCTGGCCAAGTTCAACATTAGGCACAGTCACTGTCAACAGAATTAATCCTCTGGCTGTATCAGCATCTGAAGGTCTAAGTTACTGTGAAATTCATAAACTAAAATCCAAGTCTTCTACAAAGACACTGTAGTTTCCAGGTTTGATAATGCAGGATTAATAGACTTGCTTGCCCTGTACCTTTCATATAATAGCAAATCAATTTTGGAATTATATAACATACCCTCAAGTGTTTTGACCACTTGCTACAATTATAATTGACAGCACAGCCAGCTTATCTGCAAATTACTGGGTTGTAATCCTATCATCCCATCCATTAACAGTACATGCATTTATATATGTGTATCTATATCTCCTGTAACTGAAATAAAATCTATAAATGGGTACACACTCCAAACCAGCTTTCAACGGAACTTATCAGGTCCTGAATTTTCATGATACAGTTACCTCTCTGTTCACTGATAAATGGCATGCCTATCTTCTGTTTATTTGAAGGAGATTTTCAATTCTGTGCCTGTTACCCACTTTTCTCTGCTGCTTCTGGATTACCTATTAGTGTATAATTTAGAGACTGAAAACTCATTTTAGTATTAAATATCACCAGAAAGTAGTGGAGGAATATCTGCGCCCCCTCTTCTTTCTTTCACGACCCAACTCCCAACACATACACAAACCGCACTTTGCGTTCCCAGCAACACATACATGAATTTTGGGTTTTCCATACAACTCTCATCCTACGGAAGCATAAACATTCGAGAGTTAACTAACCTACGAAAACCACAAGCATTTTCATCTTTATTAACAGCCATTATTCAAAGCAACTTTCCAATTTTCCGGCAGAGAACACTACAAAGGCTATTACATTCTCTCTCCTCAAAGGCCCTAAGTAGGTGACTCTGTTCTGAGATAGTAAGAAGCCGTATTCCAACGCAAGCCTCCTGACAGGCTACGTACTGTGCTCACCAATCTCTGGGACCAGGTGACACAGCTGCAGATCTGTCACTGTCACAGCACAGTGGGATACTTGTGGGAAACACCAGCATAAAGAACGAATGAATGCTGGAGACGTATTTTTTCCTTGTAGCGTTACCAAGTGTATCTTTACAGATGTTTGGAGCTGGGAGGCTCCCCAGGGAGCAGTCCACACCTCTTATTTCAGGGCGAGGAGACATGGTCAGAAGGCTTCAGGACTGTGCTTACGGTTCATTTCATGGGCAAGTCAGTGAGAGGGAGCAGCAACCTAGCTGGTTTCTACTTGGATCAACTGTTCTCTTCGCCTTTTACTCCGTTTCATTCAAATCCTTATGCAGGGAGGGACATTTGCAGGAATGTTTATCTTTAAGAGGAAGGTAGACAAGCTTTTCGTGATTGACACGAGGAGAATGAACCAGAAAGAAAAAGAAGAGCTGCCACACAAGGAGACGTTCTTTCAGCACGGGGATCAGTTACAAAATGCCCTAGTGATACTCATGTTCCAAGTACTTTGCTTAAGTGCTCTGTTGTCTCCTTCTAACTGGGGACTTCGTTTTCATCAGTCGTTCCATCCTCGTGCGCCTCCTTCTCACTTACTGTGATATTAATACTTGACATTTCCTTAGAGATACAACTTTATATTTCTATAGTCATTTGGCTTGGTTCCTCTGAAGATTTAAGCTACAGCATTAAGAGATTCTCTGACTCATTTGCCTGCCATCAGTTAGAATTACTACTGACTATGGCTTGTTATCAAAGCAATACTGAAATCATATTTGGTTAGAACAATAAAACAGTACAATTAAGAAATATTGAAAATAACATTCATTTCCATTCTGAAAGTGGGCATGTCTCCTGGCATTAAAATACATTTACAATGTGTTAATGATTTGAAGTCTTCTTTTCTTTCAATCATGTGTGACAACTCTACATTGAAAAGAAAAGAATGTAGTTTTACACAAGACATTCCTGTGTAAGGCAAACTCAATATTCTAACAGAAACTTATATACTAACTATACAAAGTCTAATACTTCATATAGGCAATGGTAGATAATACCCTGTAACTGACGGAAGAATAAACATGCACACACTCGTTAGTGAATTCAATACTCATTATTTTTGTGCCATTGGGGAATAAAGTCCACTTAAGTCTGCCAGCTTAAATGCCAAGAATTTAAAATTTTTAACAATTTTAGATGCAATCTTCTTAAATAGAGTGTATGGGAACATGGTTT
Organism: Panthera uncia; assembly: GCF_023721935.1. NCBI lineage: Eukaryota > Metazoa > Chordata > Mammalia > Carnivora > Felidae > Panthera > Panthera uncia. Next base: position 131,415,201 of record NC_064810.1, read on the forward strand.
AAGGTCTTCTAACTGATTCAATATTACTGTGGTTGCTGTCAACACCGGTCATCGAACACGGCTAGAACAAGGGTCCCTTTAAGATGTGAATGAGGCATGGGTCAGGATATTTGTGCCCTGACAACTGAATGGCCACAGGCTCTGTGCTTTGTGAGGTCTTAGGATTGAATTCTGTAGATTTTCTGCCATCATGTTCCTATTTCTTGCTTCTATAGTATAGACAGCAGAGTCCCACCACTAAAAATAAATGCAGCTGTTTCTAATCTGCTGTGAACAGGGGCACTTAATATATAGGTCTCTGAAAATAGTGGAAAATAAGAGCATAAAGGTTCTGAGTAGGAACCTGAAGGGCTCTCCTACGAGTTAAATACATGCGGGAGACGAAGCACCAGAAAAGCCCGGAAACAGACCACACACTTACTTGAGGCTGGGTGGCAAGAGCGCCCCTCACTCGTAGCAGCACCAGCAGCGGCCCTGCTCACCAAATGAGAGCTTTGGATCTGGTGGTCTCCCAGGTCTCCTCTGGTCTAGCATTCTAAGGCTCTAAATTGTAGGGCCTGGACTCACAGACTGACTTTGGCTGCTAGAGATTCTGTTTAGCCTTCCCTGTAAGGGTACAGTTCATATTGCTCATGGGTAAAGCAGCTGGATGAGCGACCGCAAGCCTAGGGGCAGCACGCTTTCTTCAAACCGGCTGCGCAGATGGATGCTACGACCAGTGAAGCCCATGCTCTTGGAACGTCCCATTTCAGACTATACACCATTACACGTTAGCAGAGATCGCATCAACTGCTTTCAAGTTCTGTGTTGTGATAGTCTGTGCCATACTCTACGGGCATCCAGAGGACTCGAATGCAAGTATCCTAGGATATAGATGCTAAAGAAGTACCTTAACAAATTACTTCATAAAATGGTCTTATTAAAAACGATACAGGATCTGATATTCCAACTGAAAAAAAAAACGAATCTAACAGATTTTTAAAAATTAGGTTTTGCATTAATTTCTATCTCTAGGAAGTTGGTTCCTCACAGGCAGGTGAGGAAATCCCAGGCTACACTGTGAGCGTTTCGTTCGATTTATTACGATTGTTTCCTTACCTTTGTTCAATTGCACTGGCATGCTTTCCGATTTCATCAGTCTCTGCTGCTGCTGCTGCTGCTGCTGCTGCTGCTGCTGCTGCTGCAGGGGATGCCTGGGGACCTCTGCCAGGGTCCTGGTGGGAGGCACAGCAGTGGAGGAGCCTCCACTACTGCCCGCTGGTACAGGGCCACCCGCACTGCCTGGGGCCATTGCTGGAGAAATCAACTTTCTTCCAAAATTTATCAGGCTATTAGAGACCTTATTTATATTCAGGGGAGCACCTTTGACGTTGGCCCTGTAGAAAAAAAATTAGGTGGAGAAACATTACTTAAATTAGAGGACAACTCTATGTCACATATTCCAATTGGTATAAAAACACATCTTACCTGCTTGAAAAAGGCCATTTACTGGAACAGCTACACAAAGCGAAAGTGAAAACGTACAAGTGATCACAAAATAATACAACGATAAGGTTCTTTGAGGTGGCTTATGGAAAATAGTCTTTTTACTGTTCGTTCGTTCATTCATTCATTCATTCATTCATTCAACAAATGGGGCCTATTTTGTGCTAACACTGTGCTCGGTTCTGGGGATGCAGTTGTCCACAGCAGACGCAGTTCCCTTCCTGGAGTTTTCAGTGTAGTAGGGAAGAAATATATTAAATAATCGCATAAAAAAAGCATGGTTAAAGCCTGTGATAAGGACTCTAAAGGAGACGTCCAGGGCTCAGCAAGCCTTGGATAGAAGGCTTGAAATGAAGCCGACAGCAGATTTCCCACAAGCCCTGGCATGTGGGTATTAGGCCACATTTAATCTGATTTTGAAAAATAAACGTGTCTGAGAGTCACAAAGTAAATTCAATAAAAGCTGTACAGAATCGCCCAGTTCCTGAGAATTGCAAGTTGCCCTCACCACCCCGACCATCCCGGCTCTCCACATCCTCCTTCCCCACTGCCCTGCTTCACTTTTCCTGATGGCACTACATATTCTATTTGATGGGTTATTATTTGTCCATCTCCTCCAATCCCGAAGATAAGGGGTTCTGGTCTGTCTGCTATGCTGCTGTTGCCTAGCGTATAACAGGTGCTTTATAAATATTTGTTAAAAGGGAGCTGCACGTCCAGGTAGCCGAAGTCTTTCCACCTCTACAGTGAAGAGTCCCGGCTCCTAGCGATGGCCAGCCTCTCTCACTGTGCTCTGGATTCCATCCTCTGACCTTCTGAGATCGTTGCCCTTGCACCTTCCTCTCCTGAATCATTTTCTCCTTCTCTGTAGTGGCATTCCCATTAGCATACAACCATGGTGTGTGTGTGTGTGTGTGTGTGTGTGTGCGCGCGCGTGCGCGCGTGTGCATGCTCACACAAGCGCCCTTGCTAACTTATCCTGTGAACCCTCATCTCTTCCTAGTTACCATCCCACTTCTCCTCCTTCCTCATGACATATTTTTTCAAAAAGCTGTCTTCTGTGCTACTTCTGCTTCTTCGGTCCTAGGCCCACTCAGGTCTGGTTGTGGCCTCCTTGCCAATGTGCAAAAACTACTCCTCCTAGTCATGGATGACCTCCACAGTGCAGAGCTGAAGGCTCACTCTTATTTTATTCTACCCTTGTCAATGGTTGACCCCCTTACCCGCCGCTCCTCTCATACACTTCCTCGCTCGGCTGCCATGGTTTGCCAGCACCTGTGTGACAGCCATCTGGCAAACAGAAGACACCAAGTAAACATTTGTCAACTGAATGACTACCTCCCAGATGATTCGTAATCTTGAAGTATCTCAGGGGTATTATCTTGAAGACCAGTTACGATTATAAATTATTTTAGTTGCAGGAGGTAGTCCCACTCCACAACAATACCAAAGTTTGTATTTTTATTGCCCAAATCATTAGTAGAAGCTTATTTTCTCACATTTTGCTTCTTTTTTCCATAAAAGTAGGAGATCGAAAATCAAGTTTGAGGGATACATTTACTTGATTTAACTTGAATTTTACTATCATTTCCTTCTCTCAGATCTACCTGACAGCTCTTACATAGTAATTCTCCTACATTTTATAGAACAGCTGTATCCTTGGCGTTGCTAGATACAGCTCTAAGATAGAACTGATCCATAGTCCTATAATAAAAGACAACACTATGCTTCTTCCTTTCATCAAGTTTTTCTTTAATGGTACTCGCTAATATTATGGGCTACATATCGGAGACTTACATTACTTTGGAGCTAGGACAAATCATATTTAAAACCTGGAATTCGGCTTTATAAGAGAAAGAGTTGCTCATTTACAACTCAACGAAATGTGAAAAAAATTTTCAAATGATTCTTTTTGTATCAAGTTTTATCTTTAAGAACTGAGCTATTTCATGCCCTTCCAAAAATTGTTGAAAATAACGTTTCCTCATGGAGATAAGGATATATCGTGATTATACACCACTTACTTCCAGTTTCCCGCTGCTTCCTAATGAAGTACGGCATTCTCAATTTACAGACACTACAGCTTAGCAACAGAGAAGGCACTCAATACATGTTTATTGAAAAATAAATGAAGGAAATGAAAAGAACTCGTAAGTTGTGGATTAGGAAGGCATTCACCTCTGGCACTGTATTTCACTCAGCAGCCTGCATGCAATCCCATGTCTTGTTGCATTTTAGTTTTGCTTGTTTGAAGGCAAGATTCATAATTCACAGATATGAAGAAGTTAAAATGTTGTTACCCTTTTTTATGAACAAAAATGTACTAGTCAAATTCCCATACTGCCAGCTGTAAAATTTATATGTTGATAAAAGTACTAAGAAACTGCTAGAGCATTATCAAGAGAATATGGTTAATGCATCTTCATTAGTACTAATAAGCACAAAAAACATAGATCAAGCTCATGCCGAGCAATTTTTCATCTGAATACCTCTTAAAAGGGGATGAACGCTGTTTTCCTTTTTTGAGTATTTTTTGTTTTTAACCAACTTCCCCCCTCATTCACTACCCACTGCTTCCAGAAGAATATTTTCTTCTCAAAACAACTATTGAAGGTGACTCTTCAATTATTACAGATATAAACAACTGTAAAACATGTACTTCTAGGACAAACATGCTGTCCATAGTGTGTTTGTTTTTCAGGATGATAATTTTTTGGCCAAAGGTAGCTAAACACAGATCTTAAATATCTGTAGCAGCATTCTTTACTGGCTGTGATGTACGTTATTAAGTCATGTGTGCTGAGTCAATGAAAATTAATGCGTTTGTCAGAGATCTGATGGACATTGAGTACTGGGTTGGATTAACAATGGAGTGTAACGTGTAAACACTGTTGAAATAAATAGTAAGAGGACTCTGGAGTTAACAAGGCATTATATAAGTCTAATGAGTAACTAATTTTGTGTAATCAAAGTCTTTCATTATTACTATTTACTACATACTCTTATTAAGTAATAAAAATAGTACCATATAGGAGGGATTGTCTTCAAATTGTTGCCAAGACCCTACTTTCTGCACAGCCTCATTTAGCAGGTTAAATCAGTAGCGATGGGACACTTACCTGAAGATTCAAGAGTCATCAAAACAACTGCATCAGAACCCAACCTGGCTTCACTGTTGGGCCCCTTTGGTTCACTTTCTAAAACTGGGTGACTCTTGCTGCCTCTTGCCACCCACCTGATCTCTTACCGCCTGACTTTCTAACCCACACTCTCCTGAAAGAGCTTCTAGTGTTTCCAATGTCTTCTTAACTGCCAGAGGCATGAGCTGTTTTCATTCAACTTCTAAAACTTTTCTAAAGCTTAAAAAAACCAACCCACCAAACAAACCAAAAACCCAGAACATTATCACATGATCACGTTTGTAAAAACTCTCCACAGCCACGGAGATTTTCCTCTCCTGTTATCCAAGCTTTGACACCACCTCAGGCTTTCTTCCTTTCTACCTATGGATTTGTTTTTCAGGTCTGATATTAAGTATCTAATATTTACTTAACTCCTTTTTCAATAAAATTTTGTTACATGCTTGTTTATATTTTTGTCAAAGGAAGAGTTTTCCATTTATTTGTAATTATTTTTCTCAATATGCTAGTTTATATTTTTCTTATTATTTCCTTTCTGTGTTCCCAAAGGTTGAATGCTTGGTTCGTTCATCCATTCATCCATTCATTCACTCGTTCAGTTCCCTCTCTTTCCCAATAAAAGCATTTAAAGATATACATTTGCATCTGATTATAGCAACAGCATCACAGTTTTTCCCACACGTTTTCTAAATAGTCCATTGGCTCAATTGTTATTTAGGTACATTTTAAAGTTTCAGATGGCTGGGTTTGTTTGTGGTTAAACATAATACCCAATTTGTTGTACTGAATAGAAATAGAAGTATCAGAAGACTGAAAGTGGGGAAACTGTTCTAATTTTTCAGAAGGATTGTAGAGACCACGAACCAGAAAATGGACTGGCTTATTAAAATTTTTTTTTCCTGGGGCGCCTGGGTGGCGCAGTCGGTTAAGCGTCCGGCTTCAGCCAGGTCGCGATCTCGCGGTCCGTGAGTTCGAGCCCCGCGTCGGGCTCCGGGCTGACGGCTCGGAGCCTGGAGCCTGTTTCCGACTCTGTGTCTCCCTCTCTCTCTCTGCCCCTCCCCCGTTCATGCTCTGTCTCTCTCTGTCCCAAAAAGAAAAAAAAAAAATTTTTTTTTCCTAATTACTTGAAAATGGTTGTAGTCTCTCACAAGTAGCCAGTATGGGTCACTAAAAACAAGTCATTCTAAGGCAACTTTATTTCTTATCTGAGGTGTTAAAGTCTGTAAGATTTACCAAGGTATGTCAGTGCCGTGGATAGAATGAAAGATAATGCATCCTCAGTTATAGGTGGAGAACTGTACCTCAAGTTTATTGTTGAATGTTCTAGCACCCACCAAAGACTTCTGGTGATGACATGTGTCTCAGACTTGGTTCACAGACCTGCTCACCAGTCCTTTTTATAAGCTCATAATCTTCCTTCCATCAATGAGCTGCGTAACTGGGGAGAGTTACGTAGCCTGCTCTCTGCACTGAAGTTTCCTTATCTTTAAGACAAGGGGGCTGGATTATTGATATTTTGGGTTCCTTTTAGATAGAAAATTCTATAATTTTGTGACTGGAAAGAGAACAAGTGCTTACTGAATTTGAGACTAAAGGCCTGCAGAGACACCTAACCTATTAGACAAAGGAATCAAAATATAAAATACTCTCAACAGGCTAGCATGAGAAATGAATTAAACAGATAAAATTTAACAAAGATAAATAGAATCTTAAGCACTTAGGTTAAACCTTTTTATAACTGCACATTACACACAGAATAGAGAGGCATGGGTTAACATGAGTTCACATTAAAACAACAACAACAACAACAACAACAACAACAACAACACCCAAACATTAGTGTTTTAGTTTGGTCTGCTAGGCTAATCTGAGCCCACAGGGACACTGCTGAAGAAAAGTAAGATTCTTAGCCTGTGTTAATACTAAATGAGTGAACTTTTGGTTTCCAGTCTGGCATGTAAGAAGCTTGGAAGTTTCCATTTTGTCCTAACAACCAGAAAGAGTTGAATAAATTGAAAAAAAAAAAATCAACAAATTTTTCTTAGATCCATAGCGTAAACTGCTGTCCCCAAATCAGACAGACTGACAGGTGACTACAGAGAATCACAACTTCCTGGAGCAGAGACCCATAGGAAGCAGCGCTGGAGTAGGGAGATATGAAGTACAATTGACAAATCTTACTAGGGGCTCAATGGGGACCAATCTGACAGATAAAAACTCCGAGGGGGACCCAATCATGAGGGCGTAGCCCACACTCCTGAGTTTTATCTACTGGAGTTCTACCGATGGGAGAAAAATTGTGCATCCAACAGGTGGAATGGAAGGGAACCATTTTGAAATACATCTGAACATTCTGTTTTTCTCAACAAAGTCTGCCCTCAGGAGAAATCATTCAACCCAAGTCTAACCTGCTGAGGTTTTATCAGAGCTTAACTGACCTGGAGGAAGGGAAATACCCAACCCCACACCCCTCTCGTCACCCTGTCCCACCCACGTTGGGGAGGCGGATGAGAGGCATGTGTTTTCACAGTCTGAAGGCACAGGCTCACAAAAAGACTGACCCCTAATCACAGGACTATAGAATGGTTCTTCTCCTCCCACACCTTATCACCACATTACTATAAGTCCATTTACAGCAGTTCCTTTTACCCACTACATATATCCAACTATCACAAAAAATTTATATAAGACTTACTGAAAAAAAGTAGAAAGACACAGTTTGAAAAGACAGAGCAAGCATCAGAATCAGATTCAGATATAGCCAGCTCTATCTGTTGGAATTACCAGACTGGGAATTTAAAAGAACTATGATTAAAATGCTAAGGGCTCTAATGGATAAGGTGGACAGCATGCAAGAACAGGTGGGAAATGTCAGCAGAGAAAAGAAAATTCTAAGAAAGAAAGAAAAAAAGAATGAAGATAAAAAAAAAAAAACCTATAACAAATGAACAGTGTCTTTCATAGGCTTATTAGTAGACTACACACAGGCAAGGAAAGAGACTATACACACTCTTGAGGTTGAGGAGGTTTTAAAGGAAATTCCCCAAACTGAAAAGCAAACACAAAAATGACATAAAGAAAATCACAGAAGAGAATATCCAACTGTGGGACAACTATAAAAGGTATAACATATGCATAATGAGAATACCAGAGGAGAAGAGAGAAAGAAAGGAACAGAAGCAATATCTGAAACAATAGCAACTGAGAATTTCCCCAAATTCACGTCAGACACCAAACCACAGTTCTTGAAGGAAGCTTCAAGAACACCTGGGAGGATGAATGCCAAAAGAACTACACCTAGGCATGTAATTTTTAAACTATATAAAATCACAGATAAATAAATCCTGAAAGAAACCAGAAGAACAAAACACTTTACCTATGCAAGAGCAAAGATAACCAACTTGTTGGAAACCATGCATGCAAGAAGAGAATGGAGTGAATATTTAAAATACTGAGAGAAAAAGCCCCACCAACCTAGAATTCTGTTCCCTGTGAAATTATCCTTCAAAAGTAAATATGGTATCTCTATGTAGTAAATATATATTATCTTTAATAGTAATATAAATATGTGACTAAAAATACTAGGTGAGTGCCTACATGGCAGAAGCTAACTGCACAACTATGGCAGACAGCTTTCGCTGAGGCATTAATGTCTGGCAGAACTGAGTTGTGTCTTTATAAAATGGAGTAGAACAGTGGGGAGGTATGAAAATTATGCTGCGAGAGGAATGGCTTAAAAAGCTGGGGGGCGAGTCTTATAATATCATGGGAGCTGTCATGGGGGAAAGGAGTCCTTTTGGCATGGCTTTAGAAAACGAAATGTGTTACTAAAGTTACAGAAAACAGTTCAAAAGCTGTAACACAGGAAATCCTTTCTAATGTTTTAACAGGCTCTATTTAAAATAATAAGTGTTCCAATTCTGGAACTGTGTAAGAGATTGGAAAATCACCTTCAGACACTGTGGCTTCCTAGTCTTGGCCTGGGTGAGACATAGGCTTAAATGAAAGGCCCTTTCCAGCTCTAGGGATTTATAATCTGCAGTGTCAAATGGCTTCCACCACCATATTCATTCATTATATTGTTGAAAGGACAGGACCAAATGAGAGGCCTGTACACTAGTCTAGGCCCTTGAGGAACGTTGACCAAACCCCATCTCCAAGCTTAGGGGCCTGTTTGCCCTGCCTCCTTATCTCTACCTTCTGTTTCTATTCTGTTCTTTTTGCCCCTCCTTCTTCCTCCACGTTCACTGTCCGTTCAAGATGCTATTCTTCCCCCTGCTCTTTCATTTGTTTCATAGTCTCCTTTTCTATCATTTTGTCACCTCACTGTACCTTTTTTTCCACCATAAAAAACATAGAACTTATTTTAAAATTATTTTCTTAAGTGCAAAGCGTAGTTGGAAAAAGTAAATATGAATATGTGACTTTGGTTTTTAGATAGAAACAATATTCTCTTTCCATCTGTGCTATCTTTCTAGAAATCTACATTAGTGACCTACCCTCAATGGATTACGGTTCATATTTATTTCTTTCATGCTTATAGACATAAATATTTTATTTGGAAATTCAAAACAGCTGTCAGGGTTGCAACATAGTACTTTTCAAGATGATTCTAACACCTGAGCTAATTTATGGTGTACTTTTGTTTACAAATTCTGTGAGTTGAAGACTTCAAATTCTATAAAATGAATTGGTTTCTACCTTTCTTAATTCTTTATCTTTAAAGTTGAGAGTAGCAAATTTGCTTCAATGAAAGACATCTATATGTAATTCTAAATTTGTTTGCCATATTGTGAGGTTTCTATTGTCTTAGAAAACAAACTATCTCCACATCTCAAAGAACTCTAGATTTGATAGGTCTTTATTAAAACAAGATGATAAAAGTTAGTTTGCTATTACTTATTCCTTAGGAGTCTGACTTTTGAGTGAAATGTACTCCTTTCATCTATAAGGCTGTGATTATTTTGCACGTGGAAGATACATTTTTGTTACTGTGTCATGAAGCAAAAGGAGTAGTGCTTTTAGGGATAAAAAGGCTGGCCTAATGCATGGTTGGATATAAGCTAGCCTATAGGGGGCTTACCTAATTAGGTCTGAACACCGTTCATAACATTTGTCAAACTAACATAAGAATAATAAATATGTATTGATTGCTGTGTATACAATCATTAGATAAACTCTCTAAGACTTATCTATAGAAATAAAAATTGAGGTTTCTATATCATACCGTTAGTCACACTGTTGCTTCATGCTTACATGACAGAGCTCGAATTAAAAAAAAACAAAACAAAAAAACCCCAAAACACCTTGAGGGATAGCAAGCCTGGGTGAGCTTCCCTAGCGGCAGCACTTATCACATGTTGTCATATATTGCTACTGGGAGACTTAAGCACTCCACTGGGACTGGACAGTTGGAAACTTGTACCTAGTTTCTCCTACTAGACTACAAACTTTTTCCTTTCCTGATTTCAGTCTGTATCCTTTTGTCATAACACACAGTACCCATGAGTGGAACAGCTGTGCAGAGTGCCGTGAGTCCTAGTGAGTCACTAAGCTGAGGAGGGTCTGGGGACCATCAAAAATGGAGACTAAAGGGAGGCAAAGATTTCTCAGGTAGGAAACAAAATGCACTAGCCATAAAAGAAGAAACTGAAAGAAGAAACTTCACTGAAATAAAATTTTCCTGATCATCTAAAGACATCATTAAGAAAATGAATAGACAAGCCATACACTAGGGAGTAATATTTCTAGTACACATATCTGACAAAGAATCCTATCCAGAATATATAAGGAATTCCTAGAATTAAAAAAAACCCAAATAACCCATTGAAAACAGGTAAAAAAAAAACTTGAAATAACACTTTATAAAAGAAGACCTATATATCAGTGATATGTTATGAAAGATGCTCAACATCATTAATCAGCAGAAAAACGCAAGCCATAAGAGATACCATTTTCATATCAACTGGAGTAAACAAAATAAAAAAGACTGACAATAGCAAATGTTGGCAAGGATGCACAATTACTAATGTTATACAATGATGTACAAGAATGCAAGCAATTGGAAACCCCATATATTCCTAATGGGAGTAGAAAAAGATACAGTTACTTTCAAAACAGGTTGTTTTGAAACAGGTAGTTTCTTATGAAGTTAAACATTCATCTATCGTATAGAGCAATTTGTGTTTACCTAAGAGAAAGAAAACCATACATCTATAAACAACACTAACAACAAACAACAGCATCAAAACACTTGTAGAGAAATGTTCATAGCAGCCTTATTCATAATACTCCAAATCTTGAAATAACTCAGTCAACGAGAGAATAAACAACTTGCTGTATGTTCATATGATGGAATACGACTCAACAATCCAAAGGAAGGAACGGATACATGGAATATGGGCGAACTGCAAAGACATCATGCTGAACGAAAATAAAAGCTAGATACAAAAGAGTGCACACTGCCTGGTTGTATTTATATGAAGTTCATGAAAAGGCGAAACCAACATATACTGTAACAGAAATCAGACAGTGGTTGTCTCGGGATGAGTGGTTGCAAATGACTGTAAAGGGATACGAGGGAACTCTCAGGTGAAAGAAATGTTCATGCCAGATATATTGTTTTGGATGGAGGTTACATGGGTATACACAATTGTCAAAACTCATCAGATAGAATACTACGGATCTGTGTACTGGTACAAATTATGCATAAATTTTTTAAAAAAGGAGAAAAATCTATTTACTCTGGATTAGATAGGAGACAGTGTTAGCAATTTATCTAAATTGGTTGGGTAGTAACAACTCTTTGATATGACAGAAAGAGCACTTCAGACATAGATGTGCTTATAAGCACAAACTTTTAGTTATTTGAGCACAAAAGTATCACAAAGTTACATTTACATAGAAATCAGGGTTCTCTGACATTCTAATTAGCCAATTAACTACTAATACTGATAACCATGGACTTCTTGGCTTTATAGCTTGGGGAATATTATTAGCAATTATTTCTTTACCATATTTTAGCAATAAAATAATTCTGAACAATTGTAGTCATTATGTAAGTAAATATAATAAAGCCTAATTTAAAAAATTTTGTTGACCATGTAAAATGGAAATTGTTGAGGAGAATTTTATCATGTCTTTTAGGTATTCAAAACAGTATTTATTTACCTAATCATTAAACTAAAATATTTACTAACCATTATAAATAGTACCGAGTACAGTGCTAGGAATATGAGGATTCTAAGATGTGGCTCGTGACATCAATATGAGTTATTCTACAACTGAAGCTAAAAAGCACTCATTTCACTAATACTTAAATTTGTTCTTTGTGGCAGGTATTGAAGCAACACCAATGAATGAGACAGATGTGGTCACTGCTCTCATGATGTTCGTCATATTCTAACGTAAGATTGTTGGAAGGATCCTTGTGCTTCCTGGAACCCTGCACTTTCTCAGGACATTCTAGTGAGGCCAGACCTGGAGAGGAAGGAGCCCTTCTAAGCTGAGGCAGATCCTAATCCCAAGGAGAGATGCAGAATTATTAGTCACCAGGCATTCCTAGGGTAAGAATGGATTGGATGCCATCACGCTTTAGTCACATGGAGCCCAGCTAAGGAATGTGGGATGCATCTTAAGAGCTCAGGGTACTCTCTTTATTAGAATCTTCTTTCCCTGGAGCCTCGCTTCCTCTAGGATCTCATGTAGGGTTTCTGGCAAGAGGCCTTCTGCAGAAGGCCCATCTACCAGAATTATAATTCTGGATTCTTTCATCATTGATATGAGTTAAGTTGTTTAAGCTCTGATGGGGGTGCAGAGGAAAGCTGGCATAGTTAGCACACAGAATGTTATTGCTGAGCTGATGCGTGGAGAGATCATGAACTAAGCTTGGTATTTTCTATCTCTAAAATTTTGGTGATATGAAACTGCTTAAGTAAAAAGACCTACAGTTGTGGAATGTGTAAACAGTCACCACTAGATAAAGTGTCATGTGCTCTGGAGGCACTACTGACCACTCACGTGCCGTTATCGCATCACCTCTGTGGAGCAGAAAGAACTGCACATTTTGAGAAATTGTGTTATGTCCTTTTCAAACAGAAAATCCATGACCATTCTGGAATAAAGAAGGTATGTGATTCTACTCTTAATAGAAGCAACTGCAGTATTTAAAAACTATGAAATTCTGTTCCACGACTACTCAATTGGGCATTTTAGGAGTTACAGATTCCTAAATAGATTGATAGGTTCCACTGAAGACTGGTCACAAATTAGATGTACTTATTTTTTTTTTATAGCAGCAATTTCTGGTTATTTAAGGACAAAATTGGAACGAGCTTTGAGTGTTAAATTGTCGTGCCGAGCTTAAAAGTTGAATGAATAAGAAAATGTCAATTCCCATTTTTAAAAAGAAATTTGCAAGTAAGTAAAATCAGAGCAAAGTGAATATTATGCACACACGTAATGGAAAATCTACCACTAAAATACCTAGGCACTTGCTTTTAAAGACTTAATTATAGCAATCCATGGTAAAGCAGAGACGAGAAATCAGGCTTCTTGATTTCTAGAGATATTCTTATCCATGAAATCACATGTCATCTTTGCATCCTTATCCCTTATTTGGATAAGCAACACAAATAGAAGTCCATTACCATAGATATAGCAGGTATTACGTCCCTGCTTTTCAGGTGTCTGCCTGTCTCCTGTCTATTTTCTATTCATTGATCACTGCTGGGGATTCCCCCATGAGTATATATACTCCTCTGGATCCTTCCCATCTCTGTCTTGCTACTCAGTGACAGCTCCAATGCATTAACTCTTTAATAGCTTCTAAACAGCTAAGAAAGTAGTTGCAAGGCTAATTATGGCTGAAGGGCCCAGCCAGGTAAGAGCATCTTTGGCCTTAAAGAGTGAAATGGACTTTACCAATGGTATCACAGCTACAGGGGCTTTTGATGATGGATAAAGTGGTGATACTGACATGGTAAACAAACCTCCAGGCCATAACGTGGTGGTTATAAGGGTTACATACAGAACTGGAAGAATTCTTTGGCAAGATTATCAAGAATTAAGGGTATCCATGCACCTTCACCAGTACTAGCTTGCCCACTCATTCATTTATTTTAAGTCACTTTATTGAGGTATAACTGACATACAAACAACTGTGCATATTTAATGTGTACAACTTGATGAGTTTGGGGATAAGTAAACATCTATAAAACCATCACCACAATCTATGCCATAAACATATCCATCACTTCCAAAAGTTTTCTCTCTCCCTCTTTGTTTTATTTTTTTTGTGATAAAAATGCTTAGAATAAGATCAACCCTCTTAGCAAACTTTTAATATATATTAATTAATACATTATTATTATAACCTATGGGCACTATACTATACAGTAGATCTCTGGGACTTAGTCATCTCTGGCTCATTTATTTTTTATTTATATATTTTTTAATTTTTTTTTTTTTTTTTTTGAGGGAGAGTGCATACACGCATGCAAAGGGGGAGGAGCAGAGAGACAGGAAGAGGGAAAGAATATGAAGCAGGCTCCCCACTGTCAGCACAGAGCCCAAGTAGGGCTCGAATGAAGGAACCATGAGACCATGACCTGCGCCAAAATCAAGAGTTGAGTGGGATGCTCAACTCACTGATCCACCCAGGTGCCCCTATTTTTTCAATTTTCTAATTTGAAAGGTGAAAATGATACTGTATTGTTGTTTTAATTTGCATTTCTTTGACTAATTAGGAGTTTGGATAGCCTTTCGAATGTTTGTTTGCTCTTTGAAATTTTTTCATTGAGTGCCTACCATATTCTAGACACTATTTTAGGTGCTGGTGATATAACGTTAACGAGACAAAATGTGGAGTTTACATTTCAGTGCAAGAAACAAACAATAAAAACAAAAAACAAGCCAATAATGTTTTTCCCATTTCAGGTAGTAAGAATGCTATAAAACACAAAAACAAAAACAGTAAGTAGAAACCAGAGTAGAGGGGTCCCTTATTTGAGATAGGGGAGTCAAAGAGAAGTTTTCTGAAGAGAAGATACTGGAACAGAGTGAATAGCAGTGTGCCATGGGGATTCTTAGGTGAGAATCCAGACATAGAGAAAAGCAAGCTCAGAGCTACTGAAGTGGGAACATGTTTGTTTGCTTGAGGAATAGCAATCAGGTCAGTGTGGCTGGAGTCCAACAGGCAACAGAAAGTATGGTGGTGTAGCAAATGGGGTTGGAGAGACAGGAGGCCAGATCAAGCAGGGCTTACCTTGTAGGCCATCGAAAAGGCATTGCATTTTATCCTATATATTTTGGGAAGTAACTGCATGGCTCTGAGTAGCAGAGTGATAGGAACTGACTTACATTAATCTGGCTGCTATGTAGAAAGGGTCTATAAGCAAGGGAGAAAGTAAAAAGACTAGTTAAGAAACTAGTGGTGGTGACTTGGTATTAGCAGTACAGAGAGAAAGGTGATTTCTTTCAGGATGTATTTAGAAGAGGATTTGCTGATGGACTTGATGTGTGATGTAAGAGAAACAGGTCAAAGGTGATTCTAAGGCTTGATCAACTGGGTTGACCATTTACTGTGCTGGAGAAACACAGAGGAGTGATAGACTTGCGGAGGTAGAATCAAGGGTTTAGTTTGGCAAGTATTAAATTTGAGATACATATGGGACATCCCAGAGGAAATACTTAGTAAGTGGCATATGAATCTGGAGTTCAAAGGAAGAGGTCATCCTAAGATATAAATTCAGGACCCTTCCGTCATAAATGGTATGTAAAGCCATGAACCTGGGCTGTGATCCTCTAGGGAATGAGTACAGTGAAGAACAGAAGTCTGGAGGGTGTTCCAAAATTTATTAACAGAAAAGGAGGGTCCAACAGAACATGGCATGAGATAGAATGGCCACTGAGATGGGATCTTAAGTTTCTTACTGAACTGCATAGATTCTGTATAAGTTAATGTTACTGGTTTTTCAGTTACTTACACTACAAATATTTTTCCCATTTTCCATCTACCTTTTGATTCAGTTTATTTTATTTTTGACATATCTACTTACAAATAGTGGCAGAGTAAAATGCACCAGTCATTCCCACTGTGATTTTCCTCCATTACGTTTAAGATTAAAAAGTCTTCTAGTAACTAGAGGTGAGATAGACACTTGATGTTTGCCTGAGTATACTTTGATTTAGCTGGAATTTGTTGGTGGAATTTGTTTGGTGTATGATAAGGTTATGGGTTGATACCTCTTCAAAAGATTCATCAAGTTTCCCAACACCATTTATTAATTCTTCCCACTGATCTGTGATGTGCTCTTCACATACCACCTTGCATTTGGTTGCATTTCAGTTTTAAGCTTTGAAATTAAAACAGAGCTGGTGAAAAGCCTTCCTTCCAGTCATCACAATGATACTTTGTACAAGAATCTCAATGTGCTCACAAGAAAATGCTAAAACAGAACTGATCTTTTGGGAGGAAAAATGCAAGGACAGAAGGCTAAACAGAAGAAAGATAAAACATGAAGTGCGGGGGGGGGGCGGGGAGGAAAGGGTATATAGTCCATTTCTTTTTCTGGAACAAAAGGTAGACATCAAAAAACGTAAAAAGATAATGCATGTATACACACACACAACAAATATTTGTTGAGTAACTTCCTTATGCCAGACATTCTCCTCAGTGCTCTCAAGCGGTAAGACAACATGCCTGCCTTCAGGAGGCTTAGATTTTAGTGTGGAAGTTGGGGAGTCAGGTGACACATATAAATGAAGTCTACAGCTTCAGTGAGTTATGAACGCTATGAAAATGACACTGGGCAATGGGGTAGAGGGTTACTGAGAAGGAGACAAAAAGAAAATAGTCAGGTCCGAGAGGCCTCTCTGAGATGACCTTTGGGCTGAGCCCCAAATCATGCAGAAGCAAGAAAACAGGAGGGAAGGAAAGGTGCAGAGCAAGTGCAAGCACGGGAGTTAAGACAAGGGGAGAGTGAAAGGAGAGAAGGTTACAGAAGTAGAAAACGGGCCCAGGAAAAAGACTGGATTATCAATAGTAAGAGGTAGCCTTTGGAGGGGTTTACGTTGGGGTGTAATATAATCTTCTGTAAATTGAGAGTTCTTTGGCTGTTGTGTGGAAACTAATATGGCGGTGCTGGGGTAGGGGAGGATAGGGGAGAGAAGAAGGGATTCTAGCTAGAAAAATCTTATATAAAGAAAGTACCTAAAATACCTTGTTCTTTTAAACATACCAAAACTAAATACTTGACATGACAGAGAAAAATACAAGTGACTAGACTATTAAGATTCCTGAGGGCAGGGGTTTTACCTGGTTTGTTCCCTGAGTATCTCCAACACCTAGAATAACGAAAGTCTGGCGCGCAATAAAAATTGTTAAATTAAATGAACAAATGACTAAGGAGAATAGCTTTCTATTAGTGAAACAAGAATCAGATGAAACGAACAAAAAAGAGCTTCAGAGAAGAGCCTCATGGGCTATAGAGCCAGGGTCACAGTTATACGGTACATCAAAGTATGTCACAGATTTCAATCAAGGATGGGTAATTTAAAAATAACATAACACTAAAACAGGGGTCAGAACACAAGTTTCAATTTAGCTGCTCTCCCATAAACTTCTTCTCACCCCTTAGACTATGAGTTTCTATGTGGCAGGAATTATGTCTTCTTTTTAACTCTCCAAGTAAGAGCAGAACACATTATGTGTGTTTACTCCATAGATGTATATTTAGGTTGCTGGAATCCTACTGAAGAAAAGCTAGCACATAGGCAAAATGCTTACGGAAAAAAATTCGGACAACTTGGCAGCATTTATCATTACTAACATTTTAGTCTTCCAGAGTAAACTTTGAAATTACATTCTAATTTGAGATGGTTCTGGTTTGACAAGTTAACTCTTGAGACATCTGAGTACAGTATTATGAAAGAACAAAACTGTTCATCAACCCTTTATGCCAATGTTAATTTCTTTTAAAAGTAGAATTTTAATGTTTTTTTATTCCTACAGTGACCCTTAAAATTTCTATGTATGTAATCACAAATGCACACACAAGATGCATTTATAAGCATATTGTGTAGTTCTAAAGACAGTTGGGAAACCCAATTTTAATTTTGTTACTGAAATAATTTAAAAATATATTATAGAATTGCCTCTTTTCAATCAACAGCAAGGATCTGGAAAGAGATAAAGACGCAATTTATTCAGGTTTATTAGTGTTAGAAAAATGAAGTTGCCTAACTTCAAATTATAACAAATACTCTTCTATTTTTCTTCTTACCACTGACATCAATGTATACATTTTCTCATGCCTTAAAAAAAAAACTCAGATGATTTATTTAATAAAGATGTCATTGCCCACTGATATACTAAAATCTCTAAATTCATTGTCAGAAAATGTGTAAAAATTCCTGAAAATCTCAGAGAATATCTTTGTGGCTTGTAACTTTCATCAGAGAAAGGGCACTTACCGGCTTTTATTCATGAGGTCTGCTCCCCGTGCTTTGTAATAATCTAAATTTGGATGAAATTGGTAAGTCACTGGTCTTGGATTTCTCTACAGAAAAAAGAAATTTAAATGTATAAAGCTATTTAAATTACACATTAAGACATAAAAGAACAAAGACAACTGTTTTTGTAGAAAGAATACATATGATAACAAAGTTCAATAGTTAGCATGCTTGGGTTTTGCTTTCATTGTTGAAGTTTACCTTAACTGATCTTAGTCGTGATTAAACACTGAAATTATCTTATAGATTTTATTTCCACCTGTCTCAAAGTTCACAAAGATTTATTTCTGTCATTACATTTTTGTAAGCATACTTAATGTACTGTGTTATATTAGTTTCAGATGGACAACACAATGATTCAACAATTCTATACATTTCTCAGTACTCAAGATAAGTAGATTTATTTCTGATGATTCTGATCACTTTGACTATGACTTTCCAAAATACAACTAGATAAAATTATGACAAAACTGAAAAATTATATGAGATGTAACTCAAGAACAATCTAGGCCTAATGCCTGAGAGATACAAAGTGTTAAGAAAGCTGCCTTTTGGAGGAAGAGTAAAAAAATCGCCGTTAGTTTTTGATAACCAGAATGCTAAACATGCCCACTAGATGGCGCACCGAGTCTTTCTTCTCCAAAAACCAATGTGTTATTTTAGAATTCAGCAATTCTTTTCAAGTTAGAAATTTCTATGTCATCTGTTCTTATTTACGAGTTTAACAAGTACCAAAGTAGTGGAAATATTAGCAGAGTACCATCAAAATAGAAAACCAAACTGACCAATGCACACTTTCATACCAACAGCGATACACTGGCCTTTCTGGCATTTGATATTATCCATAAACATTGCAAAAATGTCCTGAAATCATTAGGTCAGGTTTGTCAATTTAAATATGTTACCATCGTTTAATGTGTCCATTATTTAAATGTATCAAGCCCCTCACAGGCAAATAAAAATTAAATAAATTCTAGTTTACAAAACGGTTACTATGTTAATATCATAATTAAAACAAATACCATCTCTAAAATGTTAAATTACATATATTTTTCATTAAAAAGTTTGACAAAACTTATAAATAAGTGTGTTCCAGGGTTTACCTGAACTTATAATTCAGGTTAATGAGTAGGACTTTGAACTAGAGCATGCCTTGTCCTCTGAGAGCTCTATCTAGACATAGAAAGGCTTCATTTCATCTTAATAGAAAATTACCAATACACTTCGATATTAATCCTTGGAGCCATAATCCCAAGGCACTGATATACTTGTATGTAGGCGGGGGTGTATAATTGCTAAGGTTAAATAGTTTGAAATTCATCAAGCTAACAATCTGCATCTTAATGGCCATGATGGACCTTTTCTTTTTCTGCTGAAAAGAGAATATTTACACAGCTCAACCCTTTCATATCTCTTCCAAGTCAGCCCTAATCATCTGACAAAAATGACAATCCCTTGATTTAGCTCCAGCTACTACTCCACTGGTTTGGTATTCAACACAGTTCTACAATAATCAAATCTGAATTGCCTTGATGAAGAGGACTGATGCTTCCATGACTACCATACTATTAAGTCTAACAGTGCAACTTTTCTCTCTCTAGGAATTACACAGGTTTCCTCATGGTAGCTGATGACAACCTGGACCCAAGTATAATGGGAAAATAAAATAGAGGTTAAAGCTACTGGCAGATTGCCAGTGCATTCATGATTTATTTAAAAAAATAACTTTCGCAGGACTATCACTCATGACTCATTTTGCTCTTTAGATTCTCACTACCTGGAAATACATTTTGTTTTTGCGAATAAAAAGGCTTTTCTTCTTCTGACTCCCAACAACAAACTAATAAAAGATTATGTTACTTTTTGCTAGAAAACAATGAAATAAGGGATTGCATGGAGCAAGTTCTTGAAACATCTTCATAAAGAAATGACAAGCAATTCAAGACACGAAGTGCTGATGTATCTAAGCACTTAAAGCCATTATTAGGAATAATGATCTAACTTGAACATATGAATGAGGCTCAAGTATTGCTTTCACAGAGGCCTATTTAAATTCCTAGGAGACTTACTAGTATCAAAGCGAGAGGCAGTTTAAAGTATCTCTGTACTGGGATGAAAAAAAAGAAAAAAAAAGAATCAAAAGATGATGTTGAAAAACAGCATTTGAAATGTAAGAAAATAAAATCAGGGGTTATAGTTGAAAGTTATCGAACAGGATTTTATGAGAAGATGATGCTATTACTAAAACATAAATATGTCAACAGATAGATGATCTGGACTAGACTGTCCAACAGAAATACATCGTGGGTCACAAATGCAAGCTTCATATGTGATTTAAAATTTTCTAGCAACCACATTAAAAAATAGGAACAAGTTTAATTAAATGTAGTATTTTATTTAATTCGCTATATCCAAAATGTTGTCATTGTAACATGTAATCAATATAAAAATCATTGAGGTTTGTTACATTCTTCCTTTTGTACCGTCTTTGAACTCCACTATATATATCACACTTACAGCACATCTCAATTTGGACCAGCTATACTTCAAGTGCTCAATAGCCACATGTGGCTTGTGCCTATTGTAATGGACAGCACAGAACTAAATGTCTGACATACACATAAAAAAAATCGTGTAGCTACAAAAATCAACATGTATAGACATGAACCATAAAAAGGGCACAAATGCTGCTATACATTAAGATTCAGTCCTGACAGTCTTCAATCTACCTGTAATTCTTCTCTTTTAATTAAGTTCGTTTTGTCTCTTCTGAATAAGGTTTGAAAAAGTCAAGAAATTTTGGAATGATATCCTTCCGCACAGCTATTTACCAAAATGATAACAATGGTTTCCTTAGGGGCATCGGATTAAATGAGCATAATTCTAACTTTATGCAACTGAAACATTTTAAAAGTAAAGAGATACTCGCTTTTCATATTTAAAAGGATTTTTTTACAAATAAAATTTTATAGAAATATAACAGTTCTGATTTTTAGTTTTTAAATATCTGGACTTTCCTCTAAAATATGAGCCAGTAGAATTGTACATATATAAAGCTCTGTATGTAAGAAAGATTGGACTCCATGACAGTTATAATTTTTCATCGTGCAGGACATGTGATGTCAACAGCTTTAATAGTATGTCTTTGCACGGGCAGGAACAATTGCTAATTATTTTAAATGTATTTTCATACAGACAGGATTTTGACTATTATAGGCTTTTCCAAACCAATGTGTATTATACAAAAGAAACACACTCTTGGTGAATTTTTCTTTGGGCAAAAGATAGCAAAATGGTGATCATAACTGACATTGATTTGTGTACGAGGAATACCGATTATGTTCCGTTACCTGGGAAGTCTATATTAAATTATAGGTGAAGATGCAGAAACCACAAATTCAGTTCACCCTGAGTTTACCATGCCTTTCCTAGACCAACCCGGATGGACTGGAGAAAGATCTACAAGATTGTAGCTAGTTAACTACCAAGTACCACTCACTCAATTCTTCTCTGTTAACAAGCTGTTGGAGCTCTTTTTAAAGCTTTCTCTTGAGCATTTTATTTTATTTCAATAGAAGAATAATGCTGAAAATCCCACCCATTCTACAGACAGGCTGGGTTTTGGGAGGCATCTTAAAGCCTTGGGACAGAATGACTTACAGAAGCAGAAACAAGTGGCTTAGAAAGAAGTATATGCGAAAACCCAACCCAACCCATGCTGTACTTGTGAATTTCCAAAATGCTTTTGTTAATTTGGCATGATTACAAAATCAATTTACAAACAGTACTTAAAGGACAGCAATCACTGAATGTAAGGGCTGAAACTGATCGGAATCTATCTAACCTCTCCATTACAGTTAACGTTCTACACTTCTGAGGTCTGTGTTATATGCTAGTAAGCTGCTCCTTAATGTAATTTCAGGTAAAACAAATACCCTGTCCCTTACGGAGTATGACTTCTGACGGTGGACAACTCCCCTGTGCTCTAATCTATAATGGAAGTCACAGATCGGCACATCACCCTCCTCCCTCTGCCACTCTTCCCCCCATGAATATTTCAGTATTTTAAGTTGATGCTCACTTTGTGTGGTAGTACACAAATATTTAAATGTTAACCCACACTAAGTACAAGTAACCAAAAGGTGCTACAGGAATAATTAACTACAAGATGCTACATGACAGTTTTCCTTGTTCTCAGCCTGGTGGAATCAAACTCATCCAACAAAAGTCATTACAAATAGTACTTTCTAGATCGGTCCCTCAACTGATCCTCATTTGAAGACGACTATCTCCGTATGAATTGTTATATGGAGACTATAGAAGGAAAAGAGTGTAAAGTATTCCTCTCAGAACTTGGAACAACACAATGCCTTTCATAGGGCTGGCTATTTACAAACACACGTAGAACCAAAAGGAGCAGAAGAAACGCAATTGCAGTGACCCTTGTGATTCCAGTTCTAATTCATGAATGTACCACTAGGAGTTAAAGTAGGGTAAACATAACCTCACTCATCTGCTTTAGAGGCACAGGCTGCCTGGCGGGGGAGGCAAGGGATCAGCAGTCAGTGAGGCCCCTGCTCGGACCCCCTGCTCCACCCACTAGCAGGGCCCCTGTGAGGAGCCGGTTACACTCTTAGCTGTAGTTCCCTCACTGCACACTTGTGGTAAGAATCAAATGAGACGATGAACACGAAGCGCACAGCCCAGTGCTGGGCACTCGATAAAAACTCAATGAAGTGGAAGCTATGGTTATCTTCTGGTAACACTGAACAATGACACACAGACTTTTAATTTGAGAGCAGATCTGACAGTTTGACAACTTAAAATTCATGATAACCGTAGGTAGAGAAAGTGGTGCTTTGTACTTCTGGAAATCACAAATAAATTTGGGTGGATTTTTATCAAACGTGTTTTTTAAAAGCAAAACGCGGGGCGCCTGGGTGGCCCAGTCGGTTAAGCGTCCGACTTCGGCTCAGGTCATGATCTCGCGGTCCGTGAGCTCAAGCCCCGCATCGGGCTCTGTGCTGACAGCTCAGAGCCTGGAGCCTGTTTCGGATTCTGTGTCTCCCTCTCTCTCCCCCGTTCATGCTCTGTCTCTCTCTGTCTCAAAAATAAATAAATGTTAAAAAAAAATTAAAAAAAAAATAAAAGCAAAGCGCATATTTAGGAAAATCTCTCATGCATACTGGATCTCCTATGTGGGGAACGATGCAATTTTACTTCTCAGCATAAGAGTACGTATATTTATAAATTAAAAAAAACTGTAAAACCGTATTAGTGCATACTTGCTTACCAGCTTATAAGGTTGTAATAATTAAAGCGATCTCCTGCAATATGTCCAAATTATTATCACTTCTATAATTTATTGATCACAATTTTTACATTAAATTAAACTGATAAAGTTCCGGTAGCACTTGTTTAATAGAAAAGATTGACTTATATTTACAATATAATGTATGTTTGGCATGAAGAAAACAAAATATTTGACAAATGAAGAATTACTTCGCTTTCACTCCCCTATTACCTTGCTACCAACGCTTAATTTTCAGCCAGATTAGAAAAGGGGGAAAAAATAAGAGCTCAGGAGGAGAAGCAGCACTGTAAAAATATGTCGAACGTTTCTCTTTGATGAAAAATGAGACTCTTATTTTAGTGAATATGTTATTGCCTCAATGCTGGGGGAAAAGCAACCGTCATTAGAAAAACGAATTGCTCAGCTGTTTATAAGCAAAAAGCTCTGGGGGAATTTCTTAGGACCCCAAAGGCAAGGCATTACAGGGTTATGCAAACATATGTTGCAGGTGTTTTAGGGGAGACAGGTGGGCAAACCTCAGCCATGGAAGAGGAGTTAGTTTAGTAGGCTGTAAGTGAAACGAGATAACCCAAATGCTTCCAAGAACAGGGATGCCACGGCACCAGTGAACTGGAGCCGAAGAGCAAAAACTCCCCCTGAAATTATCCTGTTAGTGCCAAGCAAACAGAATTTTTCCCTTCTTATAGTTTTATAGAAAACAAACACTGCCAATTACTTTTTTTTTTTTTTTTTAACTAAAGGTATTTTAAACCTGGAACAAAGAACAGCCTGAAATAGTGATAATTATCCAAAAAAAGATAAGGATGAAGTATTGTTGCCTTTATTTAAACAAATATTCCTAAGGAGACAGTTTGTTGTAATATTCCCTCTTTGGTTCGCTAGGCAACATTAGATTTATCATAATTCTCCTAAAGCCTAAGATATTTCTATATTAAAATGCTAATTTTATCTTTTCTTTTGCCTGTAATTAAAGCTGGGGAAATTTGCGATCTGATATTCACTGATTGCTAGAGGGTCCACAAAGGTCTCACTATTTCTGTTTCTTATTGCCACATACTGCCCTCTTCATTAAAATTAGATACAGTAACACAGTGGATCAAAAAGGCAGACATTATGATCCTAAATGCTCACAAAATTCACACTTAAGAAAAAATATATATAAAAATAAGATGAATGGTATTATCTAGATACTGCTGTCAAACCTAGGCTTGCATTTTATTTCCTTCCCTGTCATTCATCCGAGAGTTCATTTTCTCTTTACATTAATTGTTATTGAGATAATACTCATTTTACTACACATATTTATGTATAAATAGTATACTGAACCATACCTTCCTTACCTAAACCACTTTTCCTTTCTTTCTTTAAAACAATCCATATCATGAATTAAATGTCAAATACTTGGTAATAAAAAAAGCTCACAAAATATCAGATTTGGAAAAATAAAAT
The DNA here is from genome assembly GCF_023721935.1 of Panthera uncia. Lineage (NCBI taxonomy): Eukaryota > Metazoa > Chordata > Mammalia > Carnivora > Felidae > Panthera > Panthera uncia. The sequence continues at coordinate 131,440,101 of NC_064810.1, forward strand.
CTAGTTTTTTTTTTTCACTATTACAAATCCAAAATGCATTCATCAAGTTAACGTAGATCTTCACCAAAAAAAGAAAATAAACCTTTGTGACAAGGTTATAAATTAGACTATTATTTCAATACCAGACAGAATTAAAGTGACCTCTGGTTTATATATTGACAATTCTGATGTAGTTTGATAGGAAATATGTATTATGAATACTAGGTATTAAGAAGCTTAGTGCAATTGACAGAAATATTCAGGTAGTTCTAACCTACGCATCTACGGATTAAAACTTAAAAAAAGAGAAAAATTTAAAGGCCTTAAAAAAGTTAAAAAAAAAAGGGGGGGGAAGCAAAAAATCATTAATTGGGTAAAGACACAGACAAAACCTCTGAACCCATGCCAGCCTCATTTTACATACTGAATAAGCCCAATTCCCTAAAGTGACATCCCCATCTATACCCTGGCAAGCCGAGATCTCAGATGGCAGAGAAGCATTTTAAACCACCTGTGCGTTATGCTCGACTGTAGCTTCACACAATAAATAGACACCAAAAGAGAAATACAATTTTTTCCTTTTTTAAAATATATTTACATTTTTGAATTTAGCATGCGGAAAGATGCCAGATTAACATGCCCCCCAATATATATGCATGTATATATATATGTGTGTGTGTGTATATGTATATACATATATATATATATATATATGTGCATAGCAAAGTAGTTTAGGTCTACATGTTTTCTTTGTTACTAAAACTGGGCCTCAAAATATTACTTTTAAATAGTTGGTTAGCTCTTTTTAGCAGTACTGAACTCTTTACCTTTTTCTTTCCTTAAATGTGAGCAGAATGGGGGAGAAGTGTTACTTCAATGGTTTAAAGAAATATGGAAACCCATTTGTCTTTGCCCAAGAGTGGTTCCCAGCCTTCAATGATGTAAAAGAAAAAGGAAAGAGGTAATCTCAAAAAATATTCCTAAATATTCCAATTTGTGACTTAGAAGCTAAAATCTCTGCTAGAGAAATTATCATTGTAAAGTGTTATCTTAGGTATGTTACAGTAAGTTTAAACAAAGTATCATCAGAACAGAGGCAATTTAAAACTGGCTTTAGGGCTTCTGAACTCCCAAGAAGAAGTCTACATGATCCTATGGGAATGAGAACCCTGGTTTGAGAAATGTTGCTCCCATCTTCTTGTCCCTATCCTCTGCCCTTTCATTACCTGCTTTGCAATTGTCAAGGCAACCAAAACTAAAGTCCTGCACACTGAGCCTGGTAAAAGGAAGCCTCACACAGCCACACTTCTTTGCAATTTGGGGGGTAGTTTCAATGATGAAACATCTTGAAATTAAAAACATTCATTTATTATATAAATCCACTCTCACGAAGGTCATTCACGTACACTGTATTTTTTGTGATGCTTCCTAGTACAACAATGAAGTATCAGTACTGAATTTTAAAAACGTCAAAATGAGGAAAGAAATCAGACAACAACCATAACTAACACCCAGACTAGTTATATTCTCCTGAGTAACAGCAATCCCTACTTAAGAAAGTATGTCAAGCGAGACCAGAGAGACCGTCGAGAAGAGTTCCTATAGATGGATGTTTGCCTTTCTTGATTACTTTATTCAGGATTTCAGGTATCGTTGTAAAAAAAGAACACCGGTATCAGACATGAATTTCTCTTAAGAGTAGATAGTGTCATAAAATATTTTCTTTTTAATCAGTAACTTTGGATACATGTCAGTCTTAAAACCACACCCCTTCCAATATCCAGTGATAATAACTAGCACATCAACTGCACGCTGCTCACATGGCCAGTCTATGCTAGGGGTCCTTAATCTTTTCTGTGCTGTGGACTACTCTGTTTCCTGGTGGAGACTTCAGCCCCCTTTTCAGAATAATGCTTTTAAATATATAAAATAAATAGGGTTATAAAGGAAGCCAATTATGTTGAAATACAGTAATCAAAATATCGAACAAATCTATAACGTAGTGACATGCACTTTTATATTAATGTATTAAATAAGATATAGCGGCTGGCTAATCACTACTACAATTTAGAAGTGGTGATGAATGTAAATGGCATTTCAAGATATGCTCATCAACCATAACGTGATACAAAATATCTGTGATTGCTACTAGTGAAAATGTTTCGGGTGCTGTCACTGCTAGTGCGGTTTGTTGTCTTTGTCCCTAGCTGAAGCAAATACTAAATTTTAGTGAGGGCTTGGTGAAAATGAAGTGGAAAAATAAACCTTTCCTATCCAAGTTCTTAGAAGCCCTGAATTCCATCCACACACCAAGTGGGGGCTTTTCTCAGAAACCTGAAAGGTGGCTTTGGGTAACAGCTTTCTTCTTGGGAAGCCAGGGTCTGAAGGACACCATTGGATTAGTTTATCAACCCTTTTCACTGTATAAATGTGTGCAGAGGTAATAGTCAAATACAAAACAACTGCTGTAGCACAGGCAGAGACCAATCAGGGCTAACTGGGAGCCAGGAGGAGACGTCTGGAGAGCTGCTGCTGGTGCCAGGCTGTAACCCCTCAGACACTGGATTTCTCTAACCACTGACATCAAAGTACTTCAATATTTTAACAACTGGCATAGCTGTATAGCAGCAGGTGAATGCCGGCCTGGAGAGAAACACTATTTGGGAGTAGGGCTGTTCAGAAGTACAGGTTTCACCCTGGGTAGCATCTAGTACCTTATCTGAATGAATGAGAAGTGAGGCGACGTTGTGGGGGGCGGTGAGGGTGAGGAGGACGAGGAAATGCTTGACTACGGTGAAGCAAGAGGTCTACTTCTGGAGAGCCCACTCTTTCTGTGCTAGCTTCTCTGACTTCCCTAACTCCCCTGTTGGTGTGGAGCAACTGATAGCTCCCAGATTTACGGACGGGGTCTCCATAAGTGGGGCTGTCCACTCACCACTGTTTTGTTTTGTTTTGTTTTGTTTTAGAGGCAGCTGAACTTTCTTTTAGTCCACAGCCATAAATGCTCCACAGAGATAACTTTTAGGAGCTCATTTTTTTCCTGAAGAATCGAATCAGTTAGTTGGGGTCCAAGATACCCCTGGTTAGAACGGTGAAGCAGTGAGTGGAAATAGAGCTGCACACTTTGTTGTGATTCAGAAAGGAGAATGAGAAGGACTTAAGTAATCACCCATCTAGATTAAGAGGAATCTTTGGAGGCCATCCTTCTCCAGTAGTTATTCTACGTAGAAGCACAGAGCTCTTATTTCCTGGTGGACACTGTATTTAGAATACCCTTGAGAGATGACTTAAAGATGAAAAGAGGGGGGGAATATAAAAAAAGCAAAGTATAATTCTTTTTATGTAAATATTTTTTTAAAAGAAATAGTTTGCAAAAATTGACAAGAGGATCTTAAAATTCATGTGGGGATGCAAGTGACTCAGAATGGCAAAAAATATCTTTAAAAAGATTAAGCTGAGTACATGGGCTCGTAATTCTTGATTTTTAAAACTTACTACAAAGCTGCAGTAATCAAGACAGTGTGGTACTAGCATTAAGAACAAACAGATCAATGGAACAGAACTGAGAGTCCAGAAAGAACCCCTCACATTTATGGTTAATTAATTTTTGAAAGGGGGCAAGACAATTTGATGGGGGACAGAACAGTCTTTTCAAAAAGCACAACTGGATACCCACATGCAAAAGAATGAATATGGAAGCCCACCTCACATCACACACAGCATTAGCTCAAAGTAGACCACAGACCTAAATGTAAGAGTTAAAACTATCAAACTCTCAGAAGAAAACACAGGAGTAAATCTTCATGATCTTGGGTTAGGCAATGATTTCTTAGCTATGGCACCAACACTCTCATCATTTGTTGGACCTCATCAACATTACGAACATTTGTACTTTAAAGGACACCATTAAGAAAGTGAAAAGATCCACAGATGAGAGAAAATATCTGCAAATCATGTATCAGAGTCGTGAATCCAGAATATATAAAGAACTCTTACAACTCAGTAATAAAATGACAACACAATTAAAATGGGCAAAGGATCCAAAGAGACATTTCTCTAAAGAACATGTACAAATGGCCCATAAGCACATGCAAAGATGTTCAACATAATTAGTCATCAGGGAAATGTAAATAAAAACCAAAATGAGATACTATTTGATACCCATTAGAATCACTATAATAAAAAAGACAGAAATAACAAGTGTTGGCAAGGGTGTGGAGAATTTGAGCCCTCATTTCCTTAACTTGTGTCATAGTACTCCATTCCCATACACCTATTATTGGGAGTTATCTCTATAATAGGTTTATGTATGGGGTTCATTTGATTTCTTCTTTATAATACTTATCTGCACTAAACTAAAAATAAAACTTCATCTCTTCAACGTTACTTAAAATACAAGAAAAAAGGTATTTTATATCTTTCTCAGTTTAGTTTTTTTGTACTCATAGCACACATATAATAGGTTAAATAACATGCAGAACACTTTACAAGTCTGGCTGAAGCTGTCATTCTTTTACCAAAAGTCTATCAAATGGTGTCATGCTTACTTTTCTTAGTGAGTCATTCTGACCTCTGGTAGGACTGGTTCTTTCCACACATGCCTTTGAAGTTCTGGGAAGTCAGATAAGTCTGACACTTAAAAGTCATCTGGAAGCCTTAAATGGCACCAACTATAGGATTTCTCTACAAAACACACACTCACTCACTCACTCACTCACTCACTCGTGTAATCTTACAGATCTGGCAAAGTAACTCCTTGTGAATATACCCTCAATTTCAATCCTTTCTGTCCAATCCTTTTTATGTTCATCTTCCCACTATCACCTCTCCACACAAAAAGCCCTAAACCTCCATCTCTGGTATCACCATTTCAGACTGCCTCTTAGACAGAACCTTAGACCCAGAACATAAAAATCTGGGCCGAGCAAGTTCTATCAATATGCCTTCTCTATGACTCCTATGACAAAACCATACTGCTGCATGATCATGACCCTCCCTGTAGTTCAGACTATGTCTTATTTTTTGCCTTGAGTATTCCAAGTCTCTAATCTGGTTTCCCAGTGATTCATACATATAATGTCACCAGAATCACCTTTAAAAAATTTAGGCCTGATTTTCTTTTACTACCTTCCTTGGTTCTGAATCGGGTCTCAAATGCAAATCAAATAAAGTTCCAATTTCTTAGTATGACATTCAAGGACCTCCATGATCTGGGCCCTAAAATACTTCTCATATTATTCGCTATATACGCTACCTTTCACTCACAACTAACTGTGGACATTTCCCATATCACCAGACTTCAGGTAAGCTGTCCCCTCAGGTTAGACTCATCTACTCACTTGTTCTCCGCTTTCTGAAATCCTTCTCATTCTCAGCTCCAAATACCACCTCCTCATGAAGCCTTTTGTGAATTTCCACTTTACTCCAGTCTCTCCATTCTGACAGCATGCTGGTTTTAAGTTACTTTTGCATCTGTTTCATCTTGTGTTGCATTATGGTTAGTTGTGTGCATGTCTACCTTCCATGCAGAGTGTAAGTTCACTGAGGGCGGACCCCAGGTCCAGATCACCAATTGTATAGTATCTGCCTCCAGCAAAGTGTCTCGTACCCGGTATGTGCTCAATGGACTGGGTAAACCAAAGAGTTTGCCAGAGTCTGGCTTTTAAAGAAATAGCTGCAGAGGTGACAGGATACTGTATATGGAAAACCGTAAAGACTCCACCAAAAGCTACTAGAACTGATAGATATATTCAGTAAGGTTGCAGGATACAAAAACAACATACAACATGCAACATCTGTTGCATTTCTCTACGTGAATAATGAATCAGAAGAGAAAATAAGAAAGCAATCCCATTTACAAGTGCACCGAAAAGAATAAAATACCTAGGAATAAACTTAGCCATGGAGACGAAAGACCTTAGCCCCCTTTACATAAACTGTAAAACATTGATGAAAGAAAATGAAGATGACACAAACAAAAGGAAAGACATTCCATGCTCATGAATTGGGAGAACAAATATCGTTAAAATGTCCATACTACCTAAGGCAATCTACAGATTTAATGCAATCCATATCAAAATACTAATAGCATTTTGCATAGAACTAGAACAAATAACCCTAAAACTTGTATGGAACCACAAGAGACCCTGAACAGACAAAGCAATCTTGAAAAAGAACGAAACTGGAGATACCACAAACCTAGATTTCAAGATCTACTACAAAGCTACACTAATGAAAGCAGAATGGTACTGGCACAAAAACAGACACACAGATCAACAGAACAGGATAGAGAGCCCAGAAATAAATCCCTGAAGGAGTTTATACTAGAGGATGAGACAATCAAATAAGTACATATATTAACGTAGGACTGAGTCTGTGCTGAATGTTTAGAAAAGGAGGTGTATGGTGCCATCAGAGTGCGCAATAGGGGGATATGATTTCTTCAGGGAAATCAGGGAGGACTGTGCACCACAGTGAGGAAAGAATGAACTTAACTGATTTTGTCATTTTTAGAGCTCTTGTCAGCTATTAAATTGTAACTTCTTTTTCTAGACTGTACTATTTAATGACTAATGATTTCTAGAACCCTCTCACTTTATCTGTATGTAGGTTACACAGAAAGCAATAGACAATTTTTTTAAAAAATCAACAAATAATATGCTGTACCATTAAGTTATTTGGGGAAATTTTCTACGTAAATGACACTGTTGAAAATTAAGAGGTTTAGGAATAACCTTGCTCATTTGTGAGGCCCCACTTAAACACTAAATTTAAAGAAAAAAACCCCACAGCTTAAATATGCCACAAATAGATTCAAGTCTACTAGTCTTGCTACTTTCTCCCAGAGAAAGTACACACGGCATCAGGTATCCTCTACCGGGTGCCAGATCATAGCGAGCCCTTTACAAACACTATCTCGTAATCACAGAATTTTCACAACAAATGTTTCACCATTTTACAGGTAAAGAAACAGGTTCAGAACGGTATGGAGTAGTCTCCCTAAAGTCATGGAGATAGCAACTGAGGAACTGGGTCCATTTCGATCTTCAAACCTTTCCCGGCTACATATACCAGGGAATGCTCTCATTTACGTAACGGTTCATGAAAGTTTGAAGAACATTCTTTTTTTTTTTTTTTTAATTTTTTTAATGTTTATTTATTTTTGAAGGAGAGAGAGACAGAGTATGAGTGGGGGAGGGGCAGAGAGAGAGGGAGACACAGAATCCGAAGCAGGTTCCAAGCTCTGAGCTGTCAGCACAGAGCCCGATGCGGGGCTCGAACTCACAGGCTGCGAGATCATGACCTGAGCCGAAGTTGGACACTCAACCGACTGAGCTACCCAGGCGCCCCCAAGAACATTCTTAATTCTCAGTCTTCTTTTTGGGCTAAATAATCTCAGATTCAAGTACATAGCTTTGATCATTTTTTTCCCTAGCGTTATCTGTTTCTTCTAAATAATCAGTCTATATATCTTCAAATAACATTTTATAACATTTCACATCTCAAAATGTAGAATGAAAAACTGGACTTATTACTTTAGTAAGGATCTAGTTGAAAAATGCCACATTATCTATGCACTTGAGAAGAATTATCCCTTTATTATCAACAGCATGGTGTTACTGATTTACTTTCATCTGTAGGTTCCATACTATCTCTACTTCTCCCTTTTTATTTCTCAATCATCGACAGTCTTTTTGCTTGTTTTTTTAATATTTTTCATGGCATTGTTTCAATCTGAAAGGACGCTTTTATTTCCCCTTCAATGTACTCCCTAAATACAGCAGCAATTTTCAACAGTGTTAATTGTTTTTGTTTTGGTTGATCTCTTTACAGCATTTGTCACTATTTCCATGTTCTTGGAATTATCAATCCTTAGGCCACTGTAATTCTATCTTCTCATGGTTTTCCCACATTTTAAGTCTTCTCCATATGCTCCTTCCTCTTGCCCCTATTATGTCTTATGTTTCCCCTCCCAGCTCCCTTCTCATCTCCTCAACATATTATTCCTTGAGATCACCTATAGTCCCTCAACTACAATTTAGATTTCGATTTAGATTTAGAAATCTCTATTTATGGTTCCAAGCTCTTCTTTGAGCACTAGACACACATCCCAATTGCCTTCTGCACATCCCTACCTGGATATCCCACAACCTACTCAAAATCAACTTATTATCTAACCTTCTTATACCTAGTTACTGTTGCAAACTTCCTCAACTCATACATTTTCCCATTAACTCAATCAATAGGCGGATACCTGGGAAATACAATGAATTGCTCATCATCCATAGCTAATTATTCACTAAGCCTTGTTGATACTCTCTTAAATGTTCTTTCAAGCTACTCTCTATATTTCCTTTTTTCAAGAAGCTCATAATTAAATCTTATTTAAAAAAAAGGAAGGAAGGAAGGAAGAGAAAACGGGAGAAGGAAACAGGATGCTCGTACTATCTATATTGCATTATTTGCTTTCTTACACCAAAAGCAATGGTTGGTAGCAAATGACAATTTTAATAAGACTATTCATACACACACATTAAATCCTTCAATGAAATTCTTTAGGGCATCAAACTCTATTACCTCTGCCATAATGAAATCTCTTCTCCCTTGTTTAATCAGAGGTCAGTTTCTTTTGAATGAGTAAGTCCTAAATATATCTTGAAATTTAGTTTTTGTTCAGTGCTGTTTCCTATGTAGTTGGTTAGTCTCTAGAACTCAAATGGAGGAAAGTTCAAATGAGAAAGCTTAAACAAGATGTTATCAATTAAGTAAATTAAGTAGTTGATCTCAAATTGATAGCTGATATTCTTGTCAGTGGGTCCTCTCATAAAGTAAAATTTATAATAGATACATTCCATTACAACTTTTCTGAGAAAATCTGGTGGGATTTTTTCAGATACTAGCTGGAAAGATGAGGCTAAAGGGTTTATCTCTTTCCTGGCTTTATGAAAACAACTCCAACCATTCCTGTCATTTTTCTGCCTTCTTCAAATTTTCCTATTTGGCGCTATTCCCCAAAGACAGCTCAAGCCATGTAAGCACCATACAACGTTTACCTTAAGTGGAATAATTTGAAATACTCTCTGTTTTTATTGCTGTTGTTATAGAATGAGAGAAGTGATGAATAAGGCACTTGTACTGCAATAGGAACTTCAAGAAAAGGCAAGAATCATATCACTAACAACACCAACTTACAACATGATGATGGTCCGACCTAGGGCTGACAATCTTGTGAAACATCTTATAGCTCTCAACTTCATCAATTCGTATCTCTTCAACACATTTTCAGTAAACACTAAAGAGGATCAGCTTGAAGGGGCTGTCAAAAAGCGAAGAATGACAGCATGAAGAGAAAAACCTGGAGCCTAACTCTTGATTTACTGAAGCAACCACACAGTAAAGAGATGTTATGTCAGTATCCCTGAAATGGTAGGTAAGGGAACAATTATTTCCAATTTTCCTTTCAGAAATCAAGTTTATTAATGATTGGAAGTAATTGTGAGGTGCACCCAAGAACTATGAGAAAGTCAAACTGTAAAATTAATACAAAGTACCTCCGAACATACAGGTATGCAAAGCCTTCCTCACGAGACTGGGTGGTTTTCAGGCTAACAAGATCTGACTATATCCCTTACCTGTTTAATATAATATCAAAAGCAAAAAGATGTCAGTCAAAAAGGGTCTGCCAAAGAAGCAGAGAAAAGTAGTCAAAGAGGCACATATGGGAAGAGCCAGTGGGAGAGGGAGGCTGAGTTAGTGGTTAATGGGCCATGTGCTTTCTAGGACCACAGGAAGACTCTCCTTACTGTGGAGTAGGTATGCTAGGCTCTCACAGCCTGGTTTCACTAAATATGTCTTCCCATCTGCATCCATCTGATACCAGGCCCTCCAAGGAGCTCTGTGATTCTGATTGCGTTTGCCATGTAGGCCTACAGTATGCTGGTCATACGTACTTCAATAACTTGTTTTTTCTCCCTCACTGTAAGTGATCAGATAACAACGTAGCGTCCATGTAAGTTTGCTACCAGGAAGTGAATGCGGTGGTCCATGGGGCATGAGGATGTCAGTCTTACATACGTCCTATGATAGAGAAAGGAACATATTGGCTTCACACAGCAGCCTTTTGAGCTCAATTTTGGGAGTCTGTCTCTGAGAGATGGCCTGGTTTTTCTGAGAGTGCTGACAAAGTCAGATTTCTCAGACTGTGAGACGTAAGGTCACAAGTTTCCCACTGTGATTTTAGCTTTTCCCTTAGAGAGAGCCCTTTCAAAGAGCAGAAGAAGCAAAGCACCCAGAAGCACTTCCAGTTTAAAGAGAGCCATTAGTGGCTCACCTGCTTCCTCCTCTTCTTGGGCACATGGCTCAGTTACATTTTCTTAAGTCGTATGTGGTTAGAGATAACCAAAGGACTGAGTTCCAACTAGGGGAATGTGAGTCAAAGCGATGCATGCCTCCTGCAGTCCTTTCTGTAAAAACTCCCAAGGACTATCTTCCCTGCTATTTTTCTCATCCTGTTGGCGATGTCAATGTCCTGGGCAACCCTGGAAGGTTGAAGATGAAAACAGCAGGGCTGGTAGAAGTCCAAAAGAACTGTGTGACTAAGACACTCCCACCCCTGCCTTACAATGTATTGTCACTTGTATGAAACTTAAGAACATCTACTATGGTAAGCCACAGAAACGTATGGGTTCACTTGTTATATCAGCTGGTCAACCTTAACACACTATAACAATGAAAGTGAATGAGCATTGTAGTATGCACACATTTTGTTCTCAAGAAGAAAATTGCCCAAGGTCACCTCCTTTTTTTCAGCTACTTATTTCTTCATATTCATATACTCATACATTTGCTTTCTCTCTCTCTCCCCCTTTCTTCTGCATTTCACACTGTCACTCTTAACCCTTTGAATTGGCTCTCTCAACTGGTTTACTTTCATTTTTTATCTTATTGCCTTCCATCTAAGTGGTAGCTATTATAGCCACATGGTTAAGGAAATAACTCAAAGATCATTTTCATTATAGAAATGCAATTAATATTATTTTTATACACTTTCCCCATCACTTTCACTGGGTACACTTCACTTCAGCAATGTGGAGGCTAGACTTTGCAAATGAATTAATAACAGACCAACTTTCAAATTCAGTATTCAGACCATGAATAAATGTGAAATCAAAAGTAAAAAACTATTCCTGGAAGGATAATCAAGGTGAAATGCATTGTTCTGTGTTTGCTACACAAGACCAAACAGCTCGTCTTAATTTTCCCAGTGACCACATAGGAAGTGGGGGAAATGGTGAGAGCGGAAGTAGTGAGCAAGTTCTGTCCCATGAGTCTGCAGGGAGAGCAAGGCCAAGGAGGAAGCTTTCGGATAGCTCCAGATTGGGAGTGAGAGGCTGGAGACTAGTCTTGGCTATGCCACTGAATTCTGGATGACTTTGGGTATTTCGCCTCACCTTCATCAAGCCTCGGGAGGAAATGAAGGTATAATTATATGATCTCTAGAGTCTCAACTGCCTCTGAAGAAATTGCAAAATGCATCATATCCCTATAATTGAATGTTTTAAAGGCCTTTGTAGCCATCAGTACCACTTACAAAAAGTACATAATGAGTCTAAGTCTAAGAACACAGCAAGAGGACTGGGATGGAATAGGTATACTTCTCAGTGAAAGGCCAATGGTCCAGAAGATATTAAATCATCAGTTTCATTAGAGGAGTTCAGGAGAACTCATTCCTATGAATAAGGGTAAGGCCTGGGTCTTCCCAAGCTGCCCCTGCTAATGGGTGTGTCTTTGCAGACTCCAAAATTGTATGTGGGGCAGAAGTCAGCCTGAAGACTCTCATCCTGGCAAAGCATTAGAATTGGCTGGATCAGGGGTGCCTGGGTGGCTCAACTGGTTGAGTGTCTGACTCCTGATTTTGGCTCAGGTCATAATCTTCAGGTTCATGAGTTCAATCCCTGAGTTGGAGTCTGTGCTGGCAGCATGGAGACTGCTTGGGATTCTGTTTCTCTCTCTCTCTCTGCCTCTCTCTTAAAAATAAATAAACATTAAAAAAAAAAAAAAGAATCAACTGGATCAGTTTTCAGGAACTCCTGGTCTACACCAGGGATCCTTCAACTCTGATTAATCCTTTACTAGTTAAAATGGGGGGGGGGTGTGTGCTTGTACTATCAATATGTGCATATTTATTTATTATAAGCCATATGCATGTACCACTTGTATTAATCTATTATGTACATGAGAAAAGATATGTATGCGCAATAGAATTTTTAAATGAGATAGAGATGAAATACATTAAATTTTTCGTAATAGTTTGCTTATAATGGTAACTTTTGCTCTTCCTAAAAATATTCGGTTAGCATATATTGATGTGATTGAACATGCTTCTTTTTGAAAATCTTGGTTAAATGCTTTTGACAGCTTTTTGTCAATGACATCCCAGAAAACTACCATACAAAGAGACATAGGTCTGAATGGAGGAAAGATACTATTGGCTTCCCTTGCTAAAGTATGGTATTCATTGTGCAATTCATCAGTTATGCCAAGATTTTTGTTAAAATAATAAATTTCTATCTTCCTTAATATTAATCAGCTTGTATTAGGGATCTCCAGAGAAACAGAACCAGTAGGATATATATAGGTATATAAGAGATTTGTTATGTGAATTGGCTTGTATGATTGTTGAGGCTGAGATAAGCTAAAGTCTGCCATCTGTAAGCTGGAGAACCAAGAAAGCCAGTGGTACATAATTCAGCCCAAGTTCCAAGGTCTGAGAACTGGGGCGTGGTGGGTGGGGGTGGAAAGAGGGAAGTGTAGGTGGGTGAGTTGGGGGGAGGCCAGGGAAAGACTGGGATGATATGCTGGGAAGTCCTGGAATCTCAAGGTCCAAGAACCAGGAGCTCAGCTGTCCTAGGGCAGGAGAAGATGGATGTCCCAGCTCAGGAGTCTGCCCTTCCTCCACCTTTTAGTTCTATTTGTGCTCTCAAGGGACTGGATGATGCCCATCTACACTGCCACTGCAGAGACACTCAGGAATAATGTTTTACAGCCATCTGGGTATTCCTTAGCCCAGTCAAGATGACATAAAATTAGCCATCACACAGCTCTTCTTAAAATTTAGTTGGAGGATGTTACATTTCTATATTTTAAAAACCAGATTCAAACCTGACTTCATCTCTTCATTTAGGATATTAGTAACCAAGTTAGAAAATTCTGTTTCCACAACTTTTTAGTGTACCTTGAGAGTTTTAAATAAGTGATATGCTTAATTTGTCTTTGGCAAGAGCATCACAAATGGATGAAACATTTCCAAATATTCAAATTTAAAATGTTCTAGTATGAATTTCTTTGAAAAAGCTCCCATTCTCTTTCATTATTAAAACGTCACCATTACCTTGAATCTTAATTTGAAGACACCAATTATATTTATTTTTTCAAAAATATTTGCATGGTAACATATTACAGACAGCTACTTGTCACAACAGAGGTAAGCCAATTTTTTTTTTTTTTTTCTTTTTTTTTTTCAAAAAGAAATTACATTTGGCAACTCTTTTTTAACTACATTAGCAGAGGATATCTAGTGAACCCACAAGAGATGTCCATGGTCGCTGACATCTCTTTGGTATTGTAAATATGTCATTATTTAAGATAACATAGCCCATAAATCGCCTTAATTGGGCATATGGAAATGGCAATGGGGTATAAGGTGGTGGAAGCAAAGAGAGAGGAGAGTAGGCCACTGTCAGTGCCTTTGTGTGGATAAGTCCCCTCTTCCTTTAGGAGACCTCATAGGTGATACATGACTGGCTGACACATAGGCCTCTGAAGCCAACAATATTAACTTGTACATTAAAAAGTAAAGTTCAGTTTTTCATTTTCTTTTTTAATTTAAAACATTTTTAATGTATTTTTTAAATATTTATTTAGAGAGAGGGGGAGAACAAGCAGGGGAGGGGCAGAGAGAGAAGGAGAGAGAAAGAATCCCAAGCAGGCCCTGCACTGTCAGCACACAGCCCGACGTGGGGCTTGAACCCATGACTGCAAGATCAGGACCTGAGTCGCAATCAAAAGTCAGACGCTTAACTGATTGAGCCACCCAGGCACCCGCCCCCCCAGGTTTTTGTTTGTTTGTTTGTTTGTTTTTGAAAATTGAATACAGCTGGAAGTTATAGCTTTCAGGTTGCGTCCTTTTTTTCTCAATCTATCGTCTGTTTCTTAAACTGTTGTCCATGGCTGACCAGTTTCTCAACAGTTACAAATGCAGATTTCTGGATCCTATTGCAGAGCCATCTACACTAGAATGTCTGGGAGTCTGTATTTGTAACAAGATCTGGCAGGTGCTTCTTTGGCCCACCACAGTTTAAGATCCACTGCATTAGATTGCAAGCTATGTGCTGAGGGGACCAGGTCTCCCTAATTCATTCTATCCCCAGGACCTGGCACAGGAAGCAATAAGCACTTGCTAAACTGAACTGCAATCAAGAGCGTAATTTCTCCTCTGGCAGGAGTGCTCGAGGGTTTGGTTGGGGGTTATTAGTCACCATACGTTCATTTACTCTTTCATCCATTCATTCATCATTCATCCACCTGTTATTGTAGGTACTTGGGTAACAGAACGTAAAACAGACTAAACACACTTCTGTCATGGAGTTGATAGATTAGCAGGGAAGACAGAAAATCAAAAATAACGTAATATATAAATAAATTATCTACTATGACAGAAGATGATAATTGCTACGGAAAAGAAAAGTAGGGCAGGGCAAGGGGAACAGGAGTGTTGTAGTGGGAAGTGGGGACAGGGCAGTCACAGGGTGACTAGGGTAGGTCCCGCTGAAAAGACTGGACCTTCGCAAAGACTTAAAGGAGGTGAGAGAATCAACCAAGAGCATATTCCTTTCAGTTGCCACAAATCCTGTTCATCCCTCTTTACATGACTCCAGCAAGATTTCTGAGACATTTTAGATGCTATTGGTACCCGGCAAGAGCTCAGTGAATTTTGGCTAAATGAATAAAAATACATTTTGGAGGAAAGAAACAATGTGAAGAAATCAAACCATGAAGTTCCTCTTTGAAACCAGGAAAAGCAACCAAGTAAATAAAGATCATATGAAGATCCCTGGAAGATGTCATTAACAGCAGATGAGGACCCTACTCACACATCAAATGCTACCGTGAAACCCCCTCCACAGAGCCAAACTGGCGCCCCCTGGAAGAGCTGTGGGCCAGCCTTGCACGCGTGATGGGCGCTCCAGGCTCATCCGGGTGCAACTGCCACTTCCGTACCTCCGCGAACCTACCTTCCATTTCCCAGTATGGTCATCACACAAATGATGAAATATACTTAAAAATCCTCGGTGAAAAAATCTTTTGTGATTTTGTGTGGTTTTTGTTTTTGGAACAGATATAGCTTCTTGTCTAAAGTATTTAAATAACACAAAGTTAATTGATTATGGTTACGCAATTTACTACTTGAGTGTATTCACTTTTATTCCTATAAAATCAATACATTTAATATTTTGAAATAGCAATAATATGTTTACAGAGCTAATATGCTTAAGGAGCAAATAAAATATTTATTGTGGCCATATTTACTTATATTAAAGAGAATTCTTTTTTGTTGTTGTTTTGTCAGTTTTAAGTTTATAATCTTTTTGTCATACTCTGTGATCCAGAACTTCGAGTTTCTTCAAATTGTAACAGTAAGACAACACAGACACAACTCAAAGTAGTGTCTTTACTTTTTGAATAAGCTACTTCACATACAATAAGAAGAGTAAGTGATTAGATTCTCACAACACAGAGCTGCAAATGACTTTTAGAGATTATAGGCTAATTAAAGCCTCATCAGTCACCTATCCCTTTTTAAAAAACAACTAATGAACCTGAATCTAAGGCAGCAAAAGGTTAAATGATTTCTCTCGGGGTAAAACGGCAAGCTAGCAGTGAAGCGGGGCAGATACTTCATTCCTTGACCTCAGGGACATATCACAAACATATCACTGTAACGTGCTGTAATACTTTAATGCTTTTACATTTGGGCCCTCACAGTGCCTTTCTAAACATACACGTACAGGATTAATAGTTGTTAAAACTTAAGTAATCTATTTAAAATAAATATTCCCCCCCCCCCCCCGGCCAAAAACCTAGACTTGCCTTCCTTGTGAGATATCAAATAAAAATCAGGGGAATGGTTTGTAGATTTTGCTTCTTTATTGTTAATCAGAACAGAATTAACCATGGATTCAAGTCTCTTCTTTAGTTATCTGAGGAAAAGTAAATCACCACCACAATTCATTGTTTCAGAAGAGAAACCTTCTCCTCTAAAACACAGAATCTTTGCCACAAAGCTTCACAGCTCTCTTCAGCCACCCAAAATAAAAATCACTAAGTTTCCCAAGAATGACTTTAAAGACTGAAACAAAGACTTGCCTATTCTGAGTAAATATTGTTCCTACAGGTGATTATTTATAGCCAATAAATCCAGTAAAAATCATCGGGATACAGTTCTTTTCACAAGGACTTTTCACTTAAATACATAACATTTACTTATGCTGAATAATAACACAAAAGTTGGAATACTATACAAATTAATGCCAAATAAAAGTCACATCTGATGGACTTTTAGAAATGTGTCTGCTAATATAGTATTGCATCCCTGAGTCACTGAGTGACTGTGGATGTAGAACTGCCAGGCCCAGCCTGGGAACTTCCTCCAGCAATTCTCAGGAGCTTTGCTCATGCTGCTTTCTTAAGATGGAGTAACATCTCCCGAGAAAATTCTTCAAGGCCCAGTTAGAACGCCTCTTCCAAATGGAAGCCTCTCTGACTCTACAAATCCAAATTAGCTGTTTTTCATGCAATACTCTCACTCATGTTACCTTTCATAACCATCAGTCATTTACATCTATAAGGGACTATATCCTAATCCTGTGGACCAAGTCTCATCCTCTGCCCACAGTAATTAAAAAAAGTATCCGTTGAATTGCATCTTGCTAAAATAGATCCAGAAGGTCTCCTGAGATTACATGACCCAGCCTCTTCCTTCTACAGTTCAAGAAAAGGAGTTGCCCTATAAATACAGCAGGCTGTGATGTAAGTGGAACCTGGATTCTGTGCCTCCCTCACGTGGCTGCCACCGCATTAGTGCTGTTGGAGATCTAATCCCTGACCCAGTAGAGCTCTCATTTTGGTAGGTGAGAAAGACTCGTCAGATTCCCTCCTCACTATACAGTGGAGCATAATACTGACGCAATGAAAGCAAAACTGACAGAGATTGGTAATTTACAAAAGGAAGCCAAGAGAGTTTTTTAAAAGATAAAGGCAATAAATGTTCAGGGTCCTGGCCAGTCTCCCTAAATCAAACAATGACCTACTGCTCAGATCCATGTGACAGTCCAGAGATCTCAATAAGTGAATGTGCTTTACCAACTGAGGAACTCATTCAAGGAGAGTTCTTAGAACTTCTGGCTGAGAGTAAGAGTAGTTTATAATGACAGGATATCTTAAACATGAGGAAGAATCACCACAAATCCAGCAATCTTTTAGGGAGTGGCAAAATGTGACCTTAAAAGTGATTTTACTATGTATCAGTGTGTAAAATTGCACAAGAAGAACAAAGCAATGCAAGCCTTCCCTAGCTCGTCCATTGTCTCAGGCATGCTGCCCCTGCTCCTGGCTCTAGAGCTACTGGTCTTCTTTCAGTTCCATAAACAGTCTTAGCTCTTTTTCACTCTGGAGTGTGTGTTTGCTGTTCCCCGGGAAGAGTCTGGAGGCTCTTCCCCATATTCTATGTCTGGCTAATTCCTTCTCCTCCATTAGTTCTCACCTGAAATGGTTTCTCCTCAGAGAGGGCCTTTTGACGAACCTACATAAATTAAATCTTCACTCAGCCCAGATCGTTCCTTCTCTTATTTTTTAAATGATGCCCTATTTGTATCCTTTATAACACATGCCAAGTTGAGTACTTTCTTGTTCACTTGTGTATTATGATTATGATAAAGGCCACATGTTGTATCTATATCTAAATATCTGTATCTATCTCTATCTCACCAGGATCTAAACAATGCCTGTTGAATTCTAGATAGCACACAATAGACTGATTTGTTGCATCAATTAATGAATTCAAAATATTTTTATAAAACAAATTCAGAATTATCTGAGGCCCCTAGGCAACCCTTAACAAGTTTTGAGAAACCCAGTTCTACATTATGAAATGTCTGAACACAATAAATAACACATTCCAAATACTGGTTTAATAAACATTTTCAGATTACTTCTTTACAGAGTTTTGATAGCCACCAACTTACTTCAAAAGTAAAATTTAAGGTTCTTTTCAATGCTAGTCTGTGTCAAAAAAGTGTTTCTGATTAAATGTGAAAATATACCAGATTAATCACTAATTCCTAAATATTAATGACAATAAACATCCAATTGGTTGTAATCTAATGATAAAAAAAGAATGACATGTAGTTACACGCTCAGATACAAAGAAAAAAAAACATGTTGGTGGGGGCACTAACAGAGTAAACACAAAAACAAATGATTCTCAAAGAATGGCAGTTTTCAGAGAAATGCTCCAGCTTTTCAGGGGAAAAAAAGGATAAAGAAAACAGAAGTGGCATTCTTTCTGAAGCAGAAAATCAGATTAAAATCTAATACTGGAGGGGAGCCTGGGTGGCTCAGTCAGTTAAGCATCCGACTTCAGCTCAGGTCATGATCTCATTTTTCGTGAGTTCAAGCCCTGCTTCGGGCTCTGTGCTGACAGCTCAGAGCCTGGAGCCTGCTTCAGATTCTGTGTCTCCCTCTCTCTCTGCCCCTTCCCTGCTTGTACTCTGTCTCTCTCTCTCTCTCAAAAATAAATAAACATTAAAAAAATTAAAAAAAAAAAAACCCTAATACTGGAAAATCTGAACAGAACATCTGATGGGAACATCACGAAAAGTAAATAAATAGATACTGTGCATTCTCTTGAAAGCGTCAGTATATGTGGTTTTTAGGTTCTTTATTGCTCAGAGGAAAAAAAAATGACAATGCCATTACTGTAATGCACATTTTCCAACATTGTCACTTGACTGGTAGTGAGGCCTGGATCCATTCACCATTTTTCTTTTTTTTAAAATTTTTTTTTAAACGTTTATTTATTTTTGAGACAGAGAGAGACAGAGCATGAATGGGGGAGGGTCAGAGAGAGGGAGACATAGAATCAGAAGCAGGCTCCAGGCTCTGAGCTGTCAGCACAGAGCCTGACGCGGGGCTCGAACTCACAGATCGTGAGATCATGACCTGAGCCGAAGTCGGCCGCTTAACCGACTGAGCCACCCAGGCGCCCCCATTCACCATTTTTCAATTCTGATAGATGACACTGTACCAAAGTCATCTGGTATTTTTAAAAAGTTACATCTACAGTGGGGATTTTTGGAATTAAAAGAGTAAAAACCTATTAGCTGCATAAAATCTGAAATCTGAATAGCCTTTTTATAATTTGAAAAGGCAAAATTTAATATAACTCCAAATAAAAGCCAAAACAGAATTGGCCAAGCATAACAACATTGTACACTATATTTTTATAGTATGTTTCTGTGTACAAAAGAATGACTATGAAATTAAATTGTCTTCTTTCTAGCAATTTTCTTCCATAAACAACAACAGTCACTGCTAAAAGGGTTGCTTGCAAACTTACCAGAAATATTTTTTGGGGGAATATTCTAGTCTTCAAAACAAACAGTAGCTGTCAAATTCTTACTGCATAATCTAAAATGTTAATCCATGTACTGTATTTCATTTGTAATAAGTCTTTGTGATAAGGTTAACACTTCAGCACACAACACAAATAAGAGAGCACCGAAAAATGAAAATTACTTTGCTTATGTTTCCGTATTAGAATTTTATTTGCTGAAGGGTAAAAACAGATTTGCAAAATTCACAGTTAACTTAAAACAATAGTTTTAAACCTTTTATTCCTAGCCCTTACTGCCTTCAGGAAGGAGAGAACATCTGGTTATTTAAGGAACACAATATGTTCACATTTTCTATGACTTTTGTTTCTAATTGGGTTTTTAAATTTTTTTTTGAATTTGAACAACTAGTTAGAACAATGTTTTTTAATCACTTCATATTTTTCAGACTGTCCTCCTTCTATCCCTCTACTCCATTTAGTGGATTGTTTTTGGAAATCTGCTCAGTGGTTCTAATATGATAAAGACAAGAAAACAGGAACTAGGATCATGGTCAAAAGAGCCAAGTATAGGAACCGTATTTATGGTGAACAGAGTATAGGATGCTATAAACAGCTATTTGACATCTAGTCTCTATATAGTATACATTTAAGAAAATTCCAAATAGTTCTAGGTCCACTTATTTACATGGCAGTTTCATTTATTACAGATGCAAATTAAATGTCTATTACAAATTAAATAATATTTATGACAAATATTAGTAAATAGGATTCTACTATTTTTAAAACTGTAGCTCTTGTGTGGAAAGGTGGTTGGAAGACCTGGGTTCAATTGTTGGCTCTGCCACTGACAAGCTGTATTAAATGACTGTCTTAACTTCACCTTGATCCTCAGTTTGTTCATCAACCAAAAGAGGAGCTGGATTAGATCTCTAGGTTCTTTGCAGTTCTGAAATTATGACAGTCTAAGTGAGGTTACTGACTAGATACTTTGTTACGTCTTTTTTGTTCCATAACATATGAAGGTGGTAATAGGTTTTCAAACAATTCTGACACAGAGCAAATCCAGGAACTAGATGCCCTTTACGTTCAGGTTGTAGGGTTCATTAACCATCTTGATAAAAATGGCAGCTGACAAATATACAGTTGGTGATGGCTTCCATGGAATGTGGATATGGGTTCTGGAAATATGCTAGTTGAGTGAGATTCACCTAGATTAGAGTCAGTATGGTACACAGGAAGACGCTTAGCAAATGAGTCAGAGTTCAATTCTACCATTCTCTCTTTTTTAAAATTTTATTTATTAATCTTGAGAGACAGAGAGAGAGAGAGAGAGAGAGAGAGAGAGAGAGAGCAAGCACGTACATGAGAGCGAGGAAGGGCAGAGAAAGAGAGAGAATCCCGAGCAGGCTTTGCACTGTCAGCGCAGAGCCCAACCTGACTCAGGGGTCACAAACTGTGAGATCATGAACTAAGCCTAAATCAAGAGTCGGACACTTAACTGACTGAACTACCCAGGCGTCCCTACCATTATTTTCTTAATACCAACCACTGTAGGACACAAAGCTAAATGCTAATAAATGAGTCGGATCATAAGAAGGAATAATGGATGCAATAAATAAGCAAATAGCTAAAATACAAGGTGCTTACAGGGACACAAAGCGGAAAACATATCCTATCCGAGCCTGAGAATAGCTTCCTGGAGGAGGCAGAAGGTATGCTGGGAATCTCAGGAGGGGATGGATACATACAAGGGTCATGGAGCCATTCTAGCTAGCTTGAAAGCTTACAAGTTTTCAGCCTGGGGAAAGCCACATACCCTTAATCTGTCTGCACTGAAAAAGAATGAAGAAAGATAACCTGCTTTGCCTACCTCATAGCTTGTTGTAAGGACCAAATTAATAAGCACATCGAAGTGCTTGGGAACCGTGAAGAGTATGATCCTATTATTACAGTTTACAGCCCTATTATTTCAGTCTGTTCAAATGAGAAATCTTTTCACAGTAAAGCCTACATCTGATATAAAACAATTAAAGCTCAGTGTCTCATCCTCTAGTTTCAAAGTCTATTCTCAGTTGAGCAATCTCCACTGGGATTTAGGGAGAGCACTGGGACAAAGTGCTTTTCTGAAGCTGGCAATGAACTTGGGGGGCTCAGAGTTCCTTGTTTATTTTTATTTTATTGAGTCTGTCAGCAACACTCAACACTACTGTCACAAGGAGCTGGGCTATGGGAAAATGTACTTTCATGCCTCACATCTCATCCTTCTACTAGTTCGCTTCACAGAGACTCGTGTGGTTATATATTTACTCTGATCTACTTGAACTGGGAATGATTCTAGTATTTCTAAGTGTTTCATTGTTAATAATAAATAGAAAAAAATTTAAGCACTCTGATGTCTGGATTTTTAGAGGATATGGGCAGGGTACTAGCATCATCTTTCCCTCTTTTTCTTCCCCCTCAGTGTAAATGGCCTCCATATTACTTTATAATTGACATTACTACACTGAAAAGTCTGTCCACTTGTGGATACCTGTGCTATATATAAACTTGCTGTGTTGCATTCTTTTTTTTTTTTTTTTTTATTTGAACCTCTGTAGCACTGGCTTGGATCTTTAAAACATTTTTTTTAAGTTTATTTATTTTGAAAGAGGGGCAGTGAGAGAGGGAGGAGAGAGAATCCCAAGCAGGCTCCGTACTGTCAGTGCAGAGCCCAACGTGGGGCTCGAACTCATGAACTATGAGATCGTGACCAGAGCCGAAATCAAGAGTTGGATGCTTAACTGACTGAACCACCCAGGTGTCCCCTGGATTGGACCTTATTAGATCATTGTAAGTCAGTGCTCTGTGGCCATAGGAGCTCTGGCTGAGTGGGTCACTGGAGATAATTTAATTCAATCCCTATCGGGAAGACCAAGACAGCAAGCACGAATTTCCCCAAATCACAGGGATAGCTGTTGGCAGAGTCAAGATTTGACCCCGTATCCCGATTCCTAATTCAGTCTCCTTGCTCCGTAACTAAAATTATCACCTTGCTGGATTAGCCATGTGAAAGCCCCTTAATACTATACAGCTTTATCTTTCCTATAGATATCATTCTACAAACTTGCTCTCAACAGCCTTTTAAACATGACTCCTTCCTCCTGACCAATTTCTTCTGTCTCAGAAGTACCAATTTAAGGTCCTACATTTTTGGCCATTATCTTGATAATGTTTTTACTTAGTAAGACTCTGAATGTACAAGTGGGGAATGGAATACTTACGGTTTTGTTTTGTTTTTTTTTTTAAGATACTTATGCTATTATTTTTTTCTCTTAATCCTTAGAATAAATTTAAAGCTTATAGAATTGGCTTCATTATACTCGTATATTATGTATAATACCTTTGAGATAAAAAGCACTCTATTAAAATCATAGATTCCATTAATAACACTGATTGATTTATTGTATAGAATTCTGGAACAAGAAGAGTGGATGATTCATAGCAAGATCAACCATATTTAACTAGGGAAAAATTACTAAGATCACTAGGTTTAGATAACATATTCACTTCTCCCTTCAGCAAAACCAAATAAATCATATAAGTAGAGAATTCAAAGAGTTATTTTAGCAGTGTTTTCCCCACTCTGTATGTTTCTAAGAATTCCTAATGCTGAACTGATAGAGCTTACCTTAAGTTTATAGACCAAAACTCATATACCTCATTGACCAGCAACCTCATTCTTTACTCATTTTATAGATATTTCATAATTATGGGTATTTATATAGAAAAATACGTAAAAATATGGAAATTCTGATTTTATAGTCAGACTCCTGAGCCTTACCAGAAAAAAAAAAAAAAAAAATATATATATATATATATATATATATATATATATGCTATCTTAAGTATCAGAGAAATGATGGATTATATTTCTGACACTTAATGAAATTTTGCATAGGAGAAATGATATAAAATTGCATATTTTTATAGAAAAATGGATATAGACACAAGAAAATAAAATCTTTTAAATCTATCAAAGGATAAATAGAGGTCATACTCAAATGTTGAAGTCAACAGCCCAGGAGAAAGCAGAAATCCTTTAGAATTAAAATTTACGTTAAACTTGGAGGCCCAAGTCGATCAGACAGAGCTTTGGCAATGGATCCACAGACAGACTGACTCAAAGACAGTTCGACAACTGCCAACATGACTGTTGGGAATTCTGCCAAAGAGCCAAAGGCTGGGATTACCACCCAATGCCTGGCATTCTCATACTCGTGTTTGAAGCTCTCTCTCTGATACTTCATCCAATATTTTTGTTTGGCTCAAAAGCATCAAGGATTCACAGATTTTTTTAGATCATTAAATGTTCTTATTTTCAAGAAATATAACATTAGTTGTAAAAGAGCACACTTTTTCTCTGAAGTGTAAAGAAAATTTTGGTGGCTTGCTTTAAGTTCAAATAGAGAAATCAGCATTAAAGTCTGTTTAAGCCTTTATTTTACTAGGTTACTCTTCACCCAAAAAATAAAAAATACATATTCATAATATGGAATGATTTCATTGTATCATAAACTCTTACAGAAACAGTCCTTTTGATAGCTCTAATGAACACATGGCCCCTGAGGCTCTATCTCAGTCCCTGTGAGGAGTACCCATGATAATGAAGTGTGGCTATAAGGAGAAGTAGTTGCTCAACTATTCTTTGAGTTGTGAGGAAGCAGGAGGGCAGAACAACCTTCTGAGGGACAAGAGATAGGTGTTCCAATTTCTCAGGGCAACGTCCACTTAATTTACCTGCTAAGTTGCTAGCCAGTGAGATATGTGAGTTTTGCCTACAACTCTAGACACATTCTTTCATTAGGCAATTCCTCTGTCATTAGACAAATTCCCCATTAGCAATTCTTGGAGCTGTACTGAGAAACCAATTTTTCACCCAACTTAAAATTGTGCATACTCTATTTGGAAATCTTACCTTTGGATCTCGAAGGAACAGAGCCTTAAGAATCAGTGAGTGTACATCCCCAATTAGTGGGTAATGCATCAGAAGGCCAAGACAGGTCTGGTAGTTACTAGAGATCACTAAATAGGAGGAAAAAAAAAA
The DNA here is from genome assembly GCF_023721935.1 of Panthera uncia. NCBI lineage: Eukaryota > Metazoa > Chordata > Mammalia > Carnivora > Felidae > Panthera > Panthera uncia. Next base: position 131,464,835 of record NC_064810.1, read on the forward strand.
ATTCAGAAGCAATACTGTTTAAGATGTTTGCATTACTTGAGAGTAAAAAAATAACAACTTAGATTCAAAGAAAGCAAACCAATAACTCAATGAATTTGATAAAAGGAAATGGGGAAAGGGATCTTTACCAAATGGCCTTTGAAGCAGCACACTGTACTGTTAACTGCAATCTAATATCTAGTACTTATCCTCAGGGGGTGTTGGAAGAAGAGCTTCAGATATCGAGATGTGTACGTTTGCAATATAAATAAACTCTTAGAAGCATGCATATTTATTGCCATTTATATGTCTGTGTTTAAATGTCTCTAGTTTTGCTGCTTAGAAATTAGTAACAAAAATCTTATGAATGGGAAAGAACCAGTTTAAAATTATCATAAAATAATATTTACCTTAATTATGCTCCATAAGTTACATGTGTTACATTTATTCTTTTATATATAAATATTACGTAATTCAAAGTTTTAAAAAATCTAATTTCTTTCAATTATTTTTTTCTAAAGGTAACGAGAAATTTAGGTAGAGTATCCATTCAGCATTTCTTGGAGGAAAAATGTCAAAATCTTCATAGATAAGCCTAACTGTGTTCCTTAGACTGTCGTTTAATTTTTTTTCCCAAATCAACCTAATTATGGGCGCAATTATTAAACACATCTTTTCAAGCAGGTCTATGTAAACTACTTCATTTCTTGGCAATCCATCTGCCACTGCTGTCACAGTCTTGCCCATTAATGACGCTTGTTTTGTAAGCCACACTGACTGCCTCCACAGCATTGATTGTGAAGAAACTTTACAGTTACAACTTCCTGTTGTTGCAACTGAATCCTTTTCATTAATCAGAACAAGCAGTTGAAAAATATTCCATAGGAAAACAACTGTGATTCTATAGAAACAACATAAATCACAAAATAAACAATTGTTTGTGATCAGAAATACCCTCGATTCTTAGATTTTGTTTTTCTTCTTTTGTTGGAAGCAACATTTTTTGCAACAGCTTCTCACCCCCTCCCCCTTCCCATGAACATTATGGGGAAAGGAGACAGGACTGGGCAAAATGAATAATTATAATCTATGTAAGGAACCACTTTATCATCTTCATTTCCGTTGCTGATCTGACAGCTTGTAATTTCATACATCTGCTTTCATTTGTAAAGCACTCACTTATCCTACCCTTTCTGTATCTGTTCAGACTACTCTCTCCTTATTCGTTCATTTTGTCATATTCACATTCAGTTACCTGTTATCCTTTTTTTCTCTAGAATTCAAAAAGCTAGCAGGCTGGGAACAGTATAATGCTTCCATGTAGTTTTTTCTTTGAGATCTAACAAATGAATAAAACTTAGATAATCAATTCATACTTACCCAAATACTATAATGATTATATACTAGTATATAATGACCCGGAAAGAATTCTTGTATATTTTGTAAGAGAGGCAGGAGGGTTTTGTGGGAATGGTTCTGGGCTCGGGACTCAAAGATGTGGGTTTGAATTCTGGGACACCATATGAACCTTTCATAAAGTTGCCTTAAGATTAAAGGACATACTGTATGGCTGATTTATAGCAGCTGCTCAAAACCTGTTGGTAACCTCTCCGAGCTTAAACTCAGTCATTTGGAACACAACTTCCTGTTAAAAAAAATTATCTGCTTGCTTTATTCAATCCAATAGTTATTTGTTGAGTACCTAACTCATGATAAGCCCCATGTTGGGCGGGGAGGCAGAAATAAACAAAACACAGTCCTTACTCTGTAGAAAATTAAAGCGAAGAAGGGCAGATGTGTAACAAGAAGCAGTTATTATTATGACTACCACTAAGATGACAAAAAATTATCGAAGGCTTTCTGAGACCAGGCCTTATGCTAAGAATTTTCCCTACATTATCTCATTTAATTTCTACGACTATCTTATTATAAGGGTATAGTTATCATCCCTGTTTACAGATGAGAAAACTAATACTTTGAAAGGCTGAATCATTTGCCCAAACCACACAGTGAGCTGGTAGCGGTGCAAGATTTGAAATTCAGAAATCTAGCTACAGGGTCTGCGCTCTAATACATGGCTTTGTTTTGAAAAGGCAGTCGTTTTAAAATTCAGATGCCATAATGAATGCAATAGTCACTGCAAACAGAAAAGCCAGTTAGTATTACTACCCTTGTTGTAGCAGTTTTAAGCAGCCTGGATGGTCAGCATAACCCTGTCTCTAGAATGGCCTGATACAGACAGGCACTTATTTGGAGGGACAAGGGCAACAGTCCTGTTATTACAACTTGAAAGAACTTTTGAAGCCGTCAGAAGCTGTAAAACATGTAAGGGAAGCCAACTAATGCGTTAAGAATATCCTACTTGCAGAGTGAAAGGAGCTAACATTCTTTCTCTCATTTCTCCCTTTCATCCACCCAGACACTGAATGTGATGAACATTTCCTGAGCATCTACTATATCCTGGACACACAGAGACCGCTAGGCACTGGCACTAGGGATATAATTGCAAATGAATCTGAGCTCTGAAGGGTAGCAGAACATGCCAGCTGAAATACTGCTGTAGAGTGCTCGCTTCGGCAGTACATGTGCTAAAACTGGACCAATACAGAGTCAGCGTGGTCCCTGAGCAAGGGTGACGTGCAAATTTGTGAAGTGAAATACTGCTATGGGAGTTCCGGACGTGGCACCCCCAAATATGTCCCTTTGGTATACTGATTATTTTGAGCTATAGGCACTTGAAAAACAACAAAAACAGAGTGAGGCTTTCTTTGAACTCCCCTTATCTGCCTAAAGATAAATCCTCCGAAAGGAAGTCAATGGTCATAAATTCCCCCAGGACAAACTTTGTCACAAACTCATACCTCTCATCTGTTCTTCTAAGGGTCCACGGTCTTTCCTAAAAATCATTTATTTTCCTCTTTGAGATCTACATCCTCTCTCCCCTTTCTTTATTAAGACAGTATTTAATCCTAAATTCTAAAGCCATATCTTTGAGATTTGCTCATTATTCCCTGAGTACCAAATACAAATGAGACACACATTTTTATATACATGTCAATATGTATTAATTATATAATTATAAATATTTTATTAAGATTAAAATAACATTAAAATATATGATTATATAATTAACACATATCTAATTATATAATAAGATAGATGTTAATAAACTTCTGTTTTTCTCACTAATAAGTTTTTTTGTTAAAGAATGCAGCTGAAAACCTAAATGAGTGTAGGTAAAGTTTTACCTCCCCTATAGCCCACTGTCTTCAGATAATACTATATCTATTAATGAAAACTTGCACGTTTAGAGCACTTTTAATCTGCAATTGCATACGCGAGGCATTAAGTCCATTTTGAATTGCTGTGCCCAATTAAGAGTAGGCAAGAGAGAATAACACAAGCTGGTTGACAAACAAAATAGCAGGGATCTGACTGAATGAGAACTTAGTTTTGATCTTTACAGCAGATTGTTGTTGCACGAGTGAAACTCATCTGCAGTGCTGTTCCTTCTCTAGTGCTTATTCTATCAGAGCAGGGCAGTGACACAGGAAAACAAGTAAAAAGGCTGATTTTTGCTATCTCCCTGCATTTGAAACCAAGTACATATATGCTTTCAAAACAAAGTACCGAAGCTGCACACCCTGAAGAGCTCACTCGGAGACGATGGAGACAAATGTAAGTGGTACCTAGGAAAACAGACTGGATTTGGAATCAGATGATCTAAGTTAGAATCTAGATTAGATCTACTTCAGAATGCTCGCTTATTCTGTGTGTGACCTAGGCAAGGCGCTTAACATCATGAGCTTTATTTCTCCCATTTATAAAACAGATAATGATGCTTACACTACGCGCGGGGTTCCTATAAGGGTGGCACGATGCAAGGTAGCGTGTTTCCCATCTTGTTTAATTCTTGCTGAATGGCACTCCCTCCGCACGAAGCAGAGCTGACTTCTCTGTCTCTACCTCTATATGGCACACGGCTGTTCTGGAGGTGTCTAAGGGAGCTGGTTTAAATAGTTTCTCCAGTAATAAGAAAACAAAAAAATAATGAAATCAGTAAAGATAATCAGAGGATGATATTGTTTTGAGAAAGCCTAAAGCAATATGGTTAAATAACTTACATATAATTCAAAGTTAACTGCACCTACAATTGTAAAACTCTCAAATAAAACACTTTATTCTAATTACTTAATTTTATATTCAGATATACTTATTTTCTCAAGTTGACAAAAAGGACTGGGAACAACTACCAAAGAACACAAAACTAAATGTAGACTTCCTTTAATTTCTCTAAAATTAAAAAAGTAATAGCTATCACTTATTAAGTATCTATAATGTGCCTGGCAACTTGCCATACATTATACAAATATCCTGCGAGTCCTGCTAATCCCTACTAAGGGACCTGTGGTCATCAACTCCACATTGTGGATGAGGAGACAGCAGTGCAGAGAGGATAAACAACACACTCAAGGCCACTGGGCTCCTGAATGGCAGAGACAGCGCTGAATGAACCCAGGTCTGTGTAGCTGACAGCCTCATTCTCCATCGCTATATCTTACACATTGCTGCACTCCTGGCAGAAAATGTCACGACAGGAGTATCCATGTACAGAGGTCAAGTTCAGACACAGGGCAGATGGCTTCTGAACACCAACTATGTTGTGAGTGACAGAGAAGCCTCAAAGATACACTGAAATAAAGGTCTCCGTATATAAGGGCAAGTATAGTAAATATTTAGAAATAGGCATAAATTTTGTAGTTAGCTATAAAGAGGTATATAAATCAAATAATCACGGATTAAATGTAAAATAAAAATAATTAGCTAACAAGAATAACAAAAAAGAAAACCTCAAGGCTTTAAAGTAATTTATTCTACCTCTACACTGAAAACAAAGCCAACGTGTATTTTAAGTGTCTCGCAAGTTACCCGGCATGCAGAAGACAGTCAATAAATGCTACGTGCTCTGAAAAAATACTTGTCGAAGACCTAATACATGAAGGAAAAAAGAAATAATTATTGCATTTGTTCTCCACTATTTAAAACCCTTACTATTTTGACTTTCCCAGTTATAAAATGGCAACATATAAAATTGGATTTCAGATGGACCAAAAAACCAGGTTGGGGCAGGGAGTGATCGTAAATAAAATGAACGAAACTTTGATTCTTTTCAGTCTTGGAGAAAGCCAAGTATAAAACAGAGTAATATCCTTCTCCATACAAAGTGACTTTCACCCAGTGTTTATGATCCTCCTAAGACTGTGTCCTTCTGGGTCTTCTTCCCTGGTTGCCGCTGTGACCACTGCCCCTCTTAGCGCCGTCAATCACTGCAACATCCACCCTCAAAACCCAAGATGGACACACACTCTTCTGTAAGCAATGGGATGCTCTTTATTTCTCTAGTAGATTTTGCTCAGAAATATGAGAATTTTAAATTAGATTTTTGGAAAGAGGAGAATCTCAAATTCAGAGTAGCCTACTCTTTAGAAATTTTTATTTTTTTATTTTTTTAAGAGTTTACTTTTTTTTACTTTTTTTTTTATTTTTTTATTTTTTTATTTTTATTTTTTAATTTATTTTTTTAATATATGAAATTTACTGTCAAATTGGTTTCCATACAACACCCAGTGCTCATCCCAAAAGGTGCCCTCCTCAATACCCATCACCCACCCTACCCTCCCTCCCACCCCCCATCAACCCTCAGTTTGTTCTCAGTTTTTAAGAGTCTAAGAGTTTACTTTTAAGTAGTCTCTACACCCAACGTGGGTCTCAAACTCACAACCCCAAGATCAAGAGTTGAATGCTGTACTGACTGAAGCAGCCAAGGCACTCCCAGAAAAAAAAAAAAAAAAAAAACAAAAAACTTTAAAAAGTGGTCTTCTTGGGGCGTCTGGGTGGCTCAGTCAGTTAAGTGTCTGACTTTAGCTCAGGTCATGATCTCCTGGTTCATGAGTTCGAGCTCCGCATCGGGCTCTATGCTGATAGCTCAGAGCTGGGAGCCTGCTTTGGATTCCGTGTCTCCCTCTCTCTGCCCCTCCCTTGCTTGAGCTCTCTCTCTCTCAAAAATAAACATTTAAAAAATAAAAATAAAAAATAAAAGTGCTCCTCTTATTGCTTCACTTTATAACGATTTTTTAAATGTTTATTTTTTGAGAGAGAGAGAGCGAGCGAGCGAGCATGCAAGAGCAGGGAGGGGCAGAGAGAGAGAGGGAGAGAGAGAATCTCAAGCAGGCTCCTCACTGTCAGCACGGAACTCAATGTGGGGCTCACATCCACGAACTGATCATGACCTGAGCTAAAACCAATAGTCATATGTTCAACTGAGCTACCCAGGCGCTCCAAGCTTAATACGCTTTAAACAGAATTTATTTTAATCAGAGATCAAACAACCTAAGAGATCTCTACTCAAGACTTTATATCTTTAAACATACAGTGTTGTCAAATGAAAGGTAGTAAGTAAATAAGTATCTGAGTAGAGAATTGGCAGTGGATAGGGTGTGAGTATAGTTATGATACACTGTATTGCTCAGCTGTAATAACATTTGCCTCTGGTTAAAGTTGATTTAACCAAAATTATGGTATAATGTCATAGGGGTAGGGAGATAAGGAATGCATTTGTGATGTGGGGGCTGGCAGGGGTTGGCCTTCAGTGCTAAGGATGAGTTAAAGCTTCGTTTTCTTGAATGAGAAGTCAGTAGACAACATTTAAAGTGAGAGTTAGTAACATTAGGATTTTTTTTTTTTTCTTTACAATACGGAAGGCAAATGTTTTTTTGGTCAGCTAAAAGAAAGCACATGGGCCTGGGGACTGGGAGCAAGTGTTAATTTTGTAACCAGCCTTATAGAATGATTTGACTTTTTAAAGTATGTACATGTAAAACTTGCATAAAAATCAGAACTCTGTTTAAAACTTCCACAAAGAGGGGCACCTGGGTTACTCAGGTGGTCCAACTCTTGATTTCTGCTCAGGTCATGATCCTGTGGAATCTAGCCCTGCATTGGGCTCCACACTGGGCATGAAGCTTGCTGGGATTCTCTCTCTTCCTCTCTCTCTCTGCCCCTCCCCTGCTCTCTCTCTCTCTTCCTCTAAAATAAAAAAAATTAATATATAATGAACCTTTTCAATTTAGAGACTCATGTTTAATAAGCCTGATTTATAGTTTTTGCCTCTCAATTTTGATCCAAATGAAGGAAAACCATAGGTCAGGTTTTGAATCAATTATTTGTTAATCTGAATACAGGTATATAGATATAGGTACGTTTTATTTCATTGCTTCATGATTTTTAATTCCTTACTCAGAAATACAGATGTGTCAGTAGAAATGGTGGAGGTACAGAAGATATTTGAGAAGTGTTGACATTATCTCTTTCTTTTGTTGCCCTTCATGATTCACTTATTTAACTAGCATTTATTAAATACCTATTTTGTTCCATACATTGAGTTAAGTGTTATGGACGTGATGAGAAATAAGATACAATCTCAGCTTTCTCTTGATAGCATGGTGGAAGACAAGCATAAGACTGACTGCAACATAGGAGGCAGCTGGTAACAATGGCACATGCAAAGGGCTGGGACAGCTCCCAGGGTGGAAGGCCTCAAAGGCAGAGAGTACCAGCCAGCAAATCGAAGTCCACAGAGCAGGACGCTGAGTTGCCCGATGGCGGAGTGCTGCAGAGAAATGGAGGCATGGGAGCAAGTGGCAGTCTTAGCCTGTACACAGGGGATGGAGTTCAGATTTCACTCTGTGTTCGTTAACCCTCACGGAAGGACTGAAGTAATGTAATCACATTTGGTTTTAGAAAGATTAATGCCAGCACAGAGTGATCAGTGGAGGGAGGAAAAGAGGGACAAGATGCAGGGGGTCAGCTCAAGTTCCTGGTAATACTACAGAGGGGAGAAGATGAATACTTGAAGTAGGAAAGGGGCAGAGGGGTACAATGGGCAGAAATTGCTGGAAAAATGCGATTTTTGCATGCAACTAAATTTGGGCAATGTGTGCGTATGACAGAGCAGACAGTAAGAAATTATCAAGAAAAATGTTAACGAATTTACACAGTAAGGTTACTTCAAAAATACAGTGACTTTTAATTATTTGTAGAAATTATTTTTTTCCACAACCTCTTTTCTTTCCTGGGGTTTATAACTGTCTCCTTTTCCATTTGCCATGTCATGTAGTTATTTAACACAAGTTTAACCTTAAACACTATCCCAGCTGTATATATCCATTTTCAAAAATTCAAATCAATTTTTAGGTATTTCTGTCAATTTCTTTCTTTTTTTTTAATTTTATTTTTTTGGGGAAATTTATCAGGAGCTCTCTGGCCTGTTCTCTCATCCTGGGGAGGCCCTTTACCTCTTGCAAGTGCTGTATCCTTATTTCCTAGAGTACCTAGCTTCTTTCTAGCTTTATACACTCAGTTTGGTGGAGCACATCCTCTAAAACCTTTAGGGACAGGACAGGAAATTTTTTGAAAGCTTCTCTGTTTGAAAGATTTTATTTTGACACTTAATTGTTACGCTAGGTACAGAATTCCAGGCTGTTAATACTTTTCCTTCAGAAAATTGGGAGCCCTGTTCCAGAGTATTTTGTCTTCCAGTGAAAAAGTCTCAAACCATTCTAATTCACATTCTTCTATGTGACCACTTTATCTTTTCCACCCCCCCCCCCATCTAAATTCATAGTAGTGTACCTTAATTTGCATGTATTTTCAGATATAATGGACCTTTCAATTTAGAAACTCATGTTTTTCTCTTCAATTGGAAGTTTCTCTTTAATTGCTTCACTGATGATTTTCTCCCTTCTGTTTTTCTTTTTTGTTTGTTTATCCTGTGTCTGTTAGGTCTTTCTTCTCTTTCTCTCTTTCTCTATTAAAAGAAATCTCATTATCTAGATGTTGGATCTCCTGGCCAGATCCTTTAATTTTCTTTTTTATTTTCTAAATCTATTTTATGTGCTACTTTTTGGGATACTTTTTCAGTTTTATATTCCAACCACCTTATTTTCATATTGTAACTTCCAATTACACTTTTTCCTTTGAATTATGTTTTTCTTAGTTCTCTGAGACTTTTCCTCCTCCCTATATAGTCTCTGTGTACTCACAGTTGTTTTTTCTCCCGGCTGCTTGTTTAGATCTCTGCTTTCATTTTGATGTTTTCCTCAAATGTTCAGTGATTTCTGGCTATCTGGTCATGTCTAAGAGTGGGGTAGTACAGAGATAACTTGAAGGTGTCTGTGCATTGATGGGTAGGTCTGTTAACTCTAGGGTTTACACAGGTCATTCTTGAGTAATCCCTGAACCTAGACTTTTAGGCATTTTTTCTTGGGTTTTGCCAGAGAAGAATCCCCCAAACTTTGTACAGAGGGAGAGAGTCTGGTTTTAGTGTTCTGGGAACACTGAACATGGTAAAGAATACTGCTGGGCTCCATGTTTACTGAAACTCCCTGAGTCCTTAGTCCGGAGATCCTCCATTTTACTGCCTCCAGGATAAATCCTGGAGGTACAGGTTGGAGATCTGAGTATATAACAGCTTCTTAAATAGACTTTCAACCAGTTCTTGTTTTTAGATTTTTTTAAAAATATATATTTATTTATTTTGACAGAGCGAGAAAGGGAGAGAGCGTGCACGAGCGAGCATGAGCCCGTGAGGGGCAGAGAAAGAGAAAGAATCCCAAGCAGGCTCTGTGCTGTCAGCACAGAATCCAGCTTGCGGCTTGATCTCACAGTTCATGAGATCATGACTCGAGCTGAAATCAAGAGTCAAACGCTTAACCCACTGAGCCACCTAGGTACCCCTTGTTTTTTAGTCTTAACCTTTTCCCTTCCTCTACCAATTTTCAGAGATACCTAACACTGCCAATATCTATACTTTTAGGAATTTTATGGATTATTTCTTGGTTTCCTCCATGATCAAATTTGTATTGAGCCTTCTCAGATCTGTCAGTTATCATTCACCCATCTGATTTCCTGCTTCCAAAATCTCTGTAATGTCCTTCCTAATTCTCTGGGTCCCATGGGTTTATGTTATTTTAATGGGGTTTCAGGAGCAACAGGGGTAAAGCAGGGTATCAGTATAACATCTCATGTCTGATATCTTTCATTACTTCTTTAATGATATTTCTACTCAGCATCTGGGCAGATGAACTGATAGGGAAGAAGAATCTAGGTGAGGAGGCAACGGAGTGGGGAAAGGTAAGGAAGAAGGTTAAGTGAAAAAGCTGGGGAAGTTAGTAGTCAGGAAACCCAAGATCACCATCTCCTTTTCTCTAATCATCAGACAGAATGGCTCTAGTCAACTTGCAGGACTATTCACATTGTATTTTGACAGCAACAGATGGACATGGAATCTTGAATATTTCTGGGTAAGATTCCAGTGATGGATATAATTTTGCTGGCTTTTGCCCATTTAAGTTATCCTAGAGTTCCTGAATCCATCTGTTATATGGCTTTCTAGGGCGAGGGGAAAATGTGGGATGGGAGTAAGAACATGGAAAGGCAAGATTTGGGCATTAGGAGAGAAGACTACTTCCTCCCCTTTGTAAAAGGCCAGAATAGGGTATGAACTATGATTCTGAACATGAAATAGAATGTCACTAGGAGAATAATTATCCTTTCATAACTCCATTCCTGTAGTTGCAGAAATTAAAATTATTTTCAAGCAAAAAAACCTGACATTACAGACAATGCGATACATATTAGAATGGTCAAAATCAAAAACAATGACACCACCCAATGCTGGTGACAGTGTGGAGCTACGAGAACTTTCATTCATTGAAGGTAATGAAAAGTGGTTATGGCCATTTTAGAAGATAGTTTAGCAATTATGTTGTGATTTTTCAGGTCTGATCACAGGCAATTACAAAGATATGATAGTTAATTTTATGTATCAATTTGGCCTATAGGATGCCCAAATATTATGCAAAACATTAGTTCTGGGTGTGTCTGTGAGTATGTATCTGGAAGAGATTAGTATCTGAGTCAGTAGACTGAGTGAAGAGATTTGCCCTTAAAAACAGTAGGCATCAGCCAATCCATTGGGGTCCCAAATGGAACAAAAAGGTGAAGAAAAGGTGAATTCTTTCTCTATTCTTGAGCTGGAATATCCATTTTCTCCTGCCCTTGGATATCAGAGCTCCTGATCCTCAAGCCTTTGGACTCCGAGATTTCCACCACAGGACCTCTAGTTCTCAGGCTTGCAGACTGAGATTGAATTACACCACTGGCTTTCTTGGTTCTACAGCTTGCAGATGACTGATGGTGAGACTTCCAGGCCTCCATGACTGAGGGAGCCAATTCCTATAATAAATGTCCTCATTATATCTGAATTTATATTCTATTGGTTCTTTTTCTCTGGAGAACTCTAATACAAAAACTTCTACCTGATAGGTCACAGGGGGAAATGGTCCACCCACACCAGACATGGTGCATAGCCAGGGCACTCTAGTCTCTGAAAGGATATGCAGTCAATGTCTTGGCCAACTTAGCCAGCATTATCTTTCACATGTTTATATTCCTAGCCCTGGCGCTTTCATTCCTAGGTTTCTTTATCTGAGCTCTAGGGCACAGGTCCTTTTCAGGTGCTTCTGCCAGGACCTCTTATGGGGGTCGGAAGAACTCTTGAAAACATTTTTCTTCATTTGACTTAGCACCCAGTTCTTTTCCATTTTGAGTCTTTCCACCTCAATCACCCAACCCTGCCCCCAAACCACAGCCATCTCAGGGTCCTTAAACTACCAGAATCTTTTGTTCAGGGCTCCCTCAACAGTGAGATGACCCCACATATATGCTGATCTATCTGACCCTCAACCAATGTACCATTCCATGGGTGAAATGAAGCAGATGGAGTTGACATTTTCTCCAGTTTTTGACTCTTGCTTATATCACCACAGTGATTAAAGGCTTAACTCTTCCATTTTTGACTTGTTTCTCTAATTGGATACTCTAACACCTAATAGCTCAGGTCTCTCTTCTGCCCAGCTCAACTGAGTTCCTGACATTTACCATCCTATCTGGCAATCAGCCTCCTTGAGATTTACCCAAATGAAATGAAAACTCGCATCCACACAAAAACTTGCACACTGATATTTGTAGTGGCCTTATTCATAGTTGCCAAAACTTGGAAGAAACTAAGATATCCTTTAGTAGGTGAGTGGATAAACTGTGGTATAACCAGACAATGGAATATTATTCAGAGCTAAAAAGAAATTAGCTATCAAGCCATAAAAAGACAAAGAGAAAACTCAAATGGGTATTATTACTAAGTGAAAGAAGCTAATCTGAAAAGGCTATGTACTGTATGATCCCAACTATATGGTATTCTGGAAAAGGTAAAACTATGAAGACAATAAAAAAAAAATCAGTGGTTGTCATGGGTTACAGGGGCCAAAGAGATGAAGAGGCAGAGCACAGAGGATTTTTAGGGCAGGGAAACTATCAGATACTACTAGAATGATGAACAGATGTCACTATACATTTGTCCAAACCCACAGAAGGTATAACATCAAGAGTGAATAGTGTTGTAAACTAGGCACTTTAAGTGATAATGATGTGTCACTATAGGCTTGATTATAACAAATACACCACCGTGGTGAGGGATGCTGACAGTGGGGTAGGCTGTTGTGTATGTGGGGGTGGGAGTATCTGGGAATTCTGTATTTTCAGCTCAACTGTGCCGTGAACCTAAAATTTCTTTAAAAACTAAGGTCTAGTGGGGCACCTGGGTATCTCATTGGTTAAGCAGCTGACTCCTGATTTTGGCTCAGGTCATGATCTTGTGGTTTTTGAGTTCAAGCCCTACACTGGGCTCTGTGCTGACAACATGGAGCCTGCATGGGATTCTGTCTCTCTCTCTCTCTCTCTCTCCCCCCTCTCCTGCTTGCACTGTCTCTATCTCTCCCAAAAAAATAAACACTAAAGAAAAAGTCTATTGAAAAAAATCTAACCGTAAAAAAATGTGCTACTATTATGTATCAGCCTGTTAGTGAGATTTTAGAAAATTTTTAAACTAAAATATAAAGTAATATAAATGGTATTTGTAATTCAAAGGGTTATATTAATACTCATATCTGAGATGGTCATAAAGTGACTGGCAATATTTAATGTCTGAGTGGGAAGAGAGCTGGCAGTCAGGAAGTGCTTAAACACTCCTTTAAAAATAAGACCACTAATTTGTGTTTTGATAAAAACTCTGTGACACACTACTATGTAATTTAAGAGAGCCTTTGTTTCTTAGTCACCGAGGTTGGGTAAAGCTTTTCCAGAAAAGACAAATAAATTCAATTTGTAGTTGAAATAAACTGTATTTTGACATCAGTATAATATGGAACATAATCTTAACAAGAAAATAGAGAAACAGAAATTCTGGGGTAGGACAGATGGAAACACTGGCAGAGAAACAGGTAGCTGCTGAAGAGTTAGTAGAGATCTAAAATGAAAGAAAAAGGCACAGTTTCAAACTACCAAGATGACACAATTGCCATGCCAGGCCAGACCAAGGAATGGCTAAAGACACCCTACAGAAAACCCAGGAAAATTACAGTGTTGTGACATGTTTACGTTGGCGAAAAAACAAGGTAGGAAGTGGGTAGAAGTACCAAGAAGGAAAGTTTTCCATTTACAAAGTATTCAGAGCGAAAGTAAATTAAAAGAGACAATAACATTTAAGAGTTACTTTCTAGCTAGGAAAATCTACTGTTAAAAGAATTTGATTATAGTATTTTAGCTATTAATGCAATTTACAAGACAAATAAAAGGTATGGTATATTGTAAATGAGGGAAAATGTTTTTCTTTGGTGCTAATAAAAATTAAATCAATAAAAAACAAATGTAAAAATTTTTAGATACTTAAAAAGTAGACAATGCTTTCTTTACAAAAGCCATATTGAAAAGTGTATTTTAAAAAATCTATTTGAATTCATATTCTAAGAGTTTCTTCTGTCTTCTCAGCAATTACTGCATACATATCCATTCCACCAACCCACCCCAGGTCTCCAGGGTACCCTTCCATCTGAGATCACCCCATATACTGAACACATGAAAAGCTTCAGATGCTCTGAGGGTTAGGGAAGAATTGTAACACATGTGGTTCTGGTCCTGAAGAGCTAAAAATCTACTTTCGAAGATGGGACTAACATGCAAGAAAGAACAACATAAGATGGAGTATAATTAAATGCTATGCTGAATTGTATTGATTAAAATCTTATAGGAATGCAAAAGCGAGAGGTCAGTATGCGCTAGAATAATGGGGAAGGTTTGGGAAAAAGCTGTCTTGCCCTAGACCTGAAAACAGAAGCACCATTTAGGCAGATAGAGCCAGGGGAAGGAGGGAACCACACGAGTGACTTTATTTCAGTACAGAATAAGTCAGTAAAAACAATAGTGTGATGAGAGTATGGGTATTAATAAACTATTGCAGGAGTAATGGTTCATGATCAGATTTCCTTATCTCCTAACCTTTATTAATATACACAAACTTAATCCACATAATCCAGCAAAGAATTAAAAAAAACCACTTCTTATAACACATAAGAAAGTAAACGTGATGGTTTTATTAAAATGTTTGGGAATTATTCAGAAATGGATACCATGTATCTGTAGTAAAGCAAAAGTTTCATTCAAAGAACAGCCATTTGACCCCATCATTTCAATGGTTAAATTTTAAAATCTATACAGATAATGTTCATACTGTTATTCTTCCAATATGAAATTTTATTTATACTTCATAAAATCAAGGTAGGGCTTGAGGAACGGAAAAGGTGATGTAAGAACCAGCCTGCACGAGCCCTATGGTCTTGATCTGGCTTCCTAACTTCTAAACGTGGAGGTTGGGCTGAATCTCTGAAGCCTCAAAAAAATGCAACGTTTGTAGGAAATCTATTAAGTGGTTGAATACTCTACTTGCCTGACAAACTACTTTTAAAGTGAATGAAAGCTTGGTTCAAGGCAATGAAAGAAGACTGTAAGAATACTTTTGTTAAAAACTAAGTATGAGATACTGACAGTAGCTCACTACTGGGGCAGAACAAGAATGAAGCAGGGCACTTGGATCCCATCCCAAGTTCTAAACTGCTTAACTGCGAAGGGCACTGGAATAGAGTGCTAGAGCCGCTGCACCCAAGGTAGACTGGACAGTTCAAAACCAGAGAAACTTATTGTCGAAGTCCTCTAGAGCACATAAGTCTGAAGTCAAGGTGTTGATGGGGCCACGTTCCCCCTCAAACCTGCAGGGAAGAATCCTTCCTTGTGTCTTCTAGCTTCTAGTAGGCAGGGCTTGTTCCTTCATAGGCTCTGAGGGAACATCTGTCTTTGCCTTTCTCCTAGTTTGTGGTAACAGCTAAAAATCCTTGCTCCTTGGCTTGTAGATGCATCATTCCAATCTGTGCCTCTGTCTTCAAATGGCATTATTCTCCCGGTGTGTCTTTACATCAACTTTCCTCTTTGTATGCCTCTGGGCCCAAATTTTCTTTTTTCTTTTTCTTCTTTTTAAAAATTTTTAATGCTTATTTATTTTTCACAGACAGAGAGGGAGAGCACAAGTGGGAGAGGGGCAGAGAGATAGGGACACACAGACTCTGAAGTAGGCTCCAGGTTCTAAGCTGTCAGCACAGAGCCCAACATGGGGCTTGAACCCACGAACCGTGAGATCATGTCCCGAGCTGAAGTCCAACGCTTAACCGCCTGAGCCACCCAGGTGCCCTTAAATTTGCTTTTTCTCATAAGGACACTAGTCATATTGCACTACAGGCCCACCCCTCTTCCAATACGACCTCATCTTAACTAATTATATCTGCAACAAGCTATTTCCAAAAAGGTCATATTCTGAGGTACCAGAGGTTAGGACTTCAATATATCTTCAGGCCTCATTATCAGTGCTTGTAAAATCAGGATTTTAGACTAGATGCAGTGAATCTTAACCATTTTTTAGGTTATATATCCTTTTAAGAAGATGATGTAAGTTATATGCCTCTGGCCCAGGGAAACGCACATGTTCACAATGTTTTGCACAGCATCAGGATGATCACAGGCCCTTTGAAGTCCTGCACTGAACCCCTAGGGAGCTGCCGTCACTGGCGGAAGGCTCTTTTAGTTTCCCCAAGCGCACCATTCTTTGAGCTACAACTCTATCACCTACAGCTCCAAAAGAATGCGTGCAATGCCCATAGCCTCAGGTAGTGGAATTCATTTAGGATTTTTTGAATGAATGGGCTTGAAACTACTAGCAATAACTGAACATCATCACTCTGGATGCCCCAGGCAGTGCATGATGATTCAGAATCCACTGAGATAGAATAAAAACTTGACACCAAAGTTTCACTTGGAACAGACTGTCCACCTTCCTCTTGTCCTTCACCGTGGCCTAAAATGCAAGCTCATTTATTAGTACTGCCTCCCACGCATACTGCCCAGTCCTGTTCTGTGTCCTCTTTCTGCTATTCCTCTCCCTCTTAATCTTTTTCTTCTGAGGAAAAACTCTTTTCCCTCTGGACCCAGCTCTCTGCAACCTTCAGCAGTGAGGTGAGGGGTGCCATGGCTTCTGATATTACCATAAAACCTCCTTTCCCTCAAAAGTTCATGCCATACGTCTAAACCTTCATCATGCTCCTTCATCACTGCCATCTATGCACCATGATGGCAAGCAAATAGCAGGCGCTCAGTAAATTCTGATTGAATGGTTGATTCTTTGATAAATGACTGAATAAAAGCTGTTTTCTTGGTCATTCTTCTGCGTTTAGTTGAGGCTTTTAAAGTCTGGCCCGCTGTGCTCCCTTCTACATCTTTTCCTACCATGATTCTTGGTGAAGTGTCCACAGAGGACAAAACAAAAATCCCACCTCCTGTACAATCTCTTGATCTCTCCAATGACTTACTTACCTTCCCTTTACCTAACTCCAACCATCCGGGTCACACCCATAACTGCTCAATATCCTCTGTTTGACCACACCTCTGATGCTTTAAAGTCTCATACACCCTACCTTGAATCCCTTCATACTCTGATTTCCCCACAGTCTTTTCCTGGCCATGCTTCCCTCCCTACACATTCCAAATCACTCTCTCAGAAATGCACTCAACACCCTCCACCCTTTTGCTTCCCTTCAGTTCTGCCTAATTCATTTGCATGTGGGCCTAGCTTGGAGCCTAGATCATTATCTGCTTCCTTTGTATGCCTGGACTGCAGTGTGTGGCTCTGAAAATCCTAACCTTGAGGCCTGGTTCTATTGCCCACCATTAGTCTCTGCAGGACAGGATCTTCAACAGCTAGACCAGCTTGTCCTAGTCCATGGTCAGCCATCTCTCTCACACTCCCCAGGCATTCCCCTAAGCTCCCTAATCCTACCATGCCTCACTCACAGCAGACAACCTTGCCTCCTCCTGTATCAGACATGCAATTCCTCCACTTCCCATCTTCTCCACCAATCAACTAGTTTACTTTTGGAACCTGCCTAGTGCCTTCATCCAGGACCTGTACCAACTTTTATTCCTGTTCCATAGGACTCCTAACACCGTTCCGTTGCCTCTGAGCCCTTGTTTCTTCGATCACTTCACGCAAAAAATACTCATCAAGATTACTACATAACAGGCCCTGTTCTAGATGCTGGGATACGGTAGGGAAACCAAGACAGAAAAAATCCGGCCTCTTGCTGGGTGTTAGGGGAGTCGGTATGAAGAATAAACAATAAACAAAAACTTCAAGTAAACAGGATAATTTATCTTTTCATAGATCTCATCAATGGAACAGGGGGGGAAAACTAGTGTTGAACCTTGAGGGACCAACTTAAGACTGGTTGAGAAGTAAATCCTCAGTCGGTTCTCTCCAGCCTCCAGTGAGCTCTCGTCTTATTCTAAAGACAGCCATCCAACTTTCCTTGTCCCTCCACTAACCCCTACCTACATCTTTCTTCATCCCTGCTCTGCGGTCTTTAAAGATTACATGTGCTATCTCTACATACTTTCCTTTTTATTGATTTTTAAAGTTGAAACTGTAATCCATATAGAAAGCAATGGGAACAACAACAAAACTATAGAGAAAGCTCTTATACTTCTTACCTGTCTGGTCACTCTTCAACCCATCGCAATCCAGCCTCTGCTTTACCACTCCGCTAAACCATTCTGGCAAGGGTATCTGACGATTGTGCCCCTACAGGGCCAAGTGAATGGACATTCCCCCTTTACCTTACCGTACTCAGCACTCTCAACCCCCATTACCTCCCCTGGCTCAGATAACACAGTTTTGTGAGGTTACAACACAAGCCCTTTCTTCTCTGATGCCTTAAACACTGATGTTAAATACAGAGTTCTACCTTTGTCTATCTTCTCCTTCTATAAGCACCCACCTTAGGTAGGCTGACCATGTAATTCTTATGATCCTAACAGAGGGTCTTTGAGAGTACAAGAGGGCAGTATTAGTAATTATTACTCTTCATTAGCAGGTGTAAACCAAGACTGTCCCATACAAATCGGGATATATGGTCACCCTGCTGAGGTCACATGCAATATTATGGTGTTAACTAACACATACCTATTAAACATTTGTAAAACTAAATCTGTAGCCTTGATACTGACATTGAGCTTTGTTTTCCAAATCTTCAGGTTATGATTTCTCACAGATCGCATAATCAGTAGGGCCAAAATTTAATCATTTCCATTCTTAAAACATGCTAATCCTCATTTCCTAGCCAAGTTACACATATTACCTAGTCACTCAACTCCCCAAACTGGGGACTATTTTGGACTTCCTATTCCTCCTCACCCATATTTAGTCACCAAGACATGCTGATTTAATTTTGAAGACTTCTCTAATCTTTCATTTTTCCCTGAACAACTGTCATAACCTTTTATCTGGATTTCCTTCTTCTACTTTTGTCTCCTTTACGTCTGTTCTCCACAGTGCCGCCAGAGTGATCTAACAATGATACTTCTGCTCTGAACCCTTCCGGAGCTCCCTATTATTTACAGGATAAAGACTTTCATCACGATCCTATCCCTGTTCACTTCTTTGGTCTCATAACCTGTCAATCTCCATTTGCACACTAATACCAAATTACCTGCAAACACACACACACACACACACACACACACACACACACACACACTCCCCCATTAAGCTGTTTCTCAATTTTAAGCATTTGTTCATGCTGTCCCTTCCACCTGAAATTCAGATCCCCTTATTTAACTTGCTGACACTTACACCATTTTCTCTAGTCACTCACAGCTGACCTAGAGGGGAGTTCAGTACCTCTCCCGTAAACTTACATACTACCCATCCACACCTCAACCACAGCACTGGATATGTTAGTTTGAAATTAATTATGTCAGTCTTTCTTGCTAGTTGATAAACTTCTTGAGCATAAGGGCAATGACCCTAAAACTTAATAGTCATCCTATTTTTAGGAGATCTCATCCACTCTTATGGATTTAAACAAGCAAATTAAAATAAACTGGCCTAAATATTGAAAGGAATAAACAACTTCATTACTCCTGCATTTTTCCACATATGCGCATATGTTTTATAACATCAGTGGATGGACTGAAAGTGTGTAAGGGCTTCAGCTGCCAAAAATTCACCTGTTTTATGAAATTGATTTCAAAAAGTAGATCTCAGCATAGGAGACAGAATGATTAAATTACAAAATATACAGTTGTGATACACCAAAGTTAAGAAAAGAGCAAATACTTAATTGTTTAAGACTACAGAAAATCAGAATGTATTTCAACAGTTGTTTGCATTGGAATATTTTGTGAAAATATCCCAAACCATTTTTTTCTAAAAGAGTAAAACTCATTCCTTTTTTTTTTTTTAATTTACATTCAAAAATTCATACTGCTAACTAATTTGGATGTAAATTTTAAAAAATAAAAAATAAAAAAAAATTCATACTACTTTAAAATGAGAGAGTAGTATTGAATATCCTAAAATTTAGTATCCATCAACACTATCCAAACATCTTTCTCTACTTTCCAGATGTTACCTCTTATAATTTCCATGTTCTTCTATGATTAGCTCTGACTCAGAAAGAAGGAACTTTCCACTTTGTCTGTCAAAACCCAAACTATTTGACCTTCAAGGCACAGAAAAAACTCACAATTTTTAGATAAAATGTGGTGCTCCTGTCACTTATTCATTCAAGTAATTTTGGGGGAATTAAAAAAGTATAATCTAAAATTTTAAAGAATATTATTAGCATTACCAGAGGCATAAGAAGAGCATCTGGCACAACTGGTATTCAGTGAGCAAATAAAGAGAGCCACAAAGCAATGGAACAGTCGAGATCGTGAATGACTCCAAACAGTTTATGTTCTGCTGACAAAGTCCTACTCTTATGATAGTTTTTTTGTTTATTTCCTATTTAATCATCACTCTGTGCAGTCTTTCCTAATTATACTTTGGCTTACAAATCTTGTTTTGTGAACAGTGATTATTTTTCTGAGAAGGGAAACAATTTGAGGTATTTCGGAATTTAAAACATGCTCTGGTATTTTCTTCAAGCTGAAGATTACAAGAGTACTCACAACAGACAGGCACTGACTTTCCAGCTATGGCAAGCATCCCAAGGTAGATCTGATGAGATAGGAATACGTCTACCATTTGGCAATGTACTGAGAAACACATTTGGCCAAAATATAACTGAGAAGAAGTTAAAATATCTTTAAATGTAATATTTATTTTTTATTGGCAAGTTGTTGATACTACAAAAATAGCTCCAATCGCCTGATAAATATCTTTGAATACTCCCTACCTGTCAGAAGGTGGAGCTCTAAACATATCTGAAATATTGGCTTTTCATATGTGCTTTTCACATATGTGTGTAATGAGGAGATTAAAGCAGGAGTAAAGTCTTTGGAAAAATAGTTCTGAAGAATATTCCAATTCCCTCAGGATAAAATCACCCACATCTCCCAATATGTACATAGTTAACTAACAAAAAAGATATTTAGTGTGCTCCTTTGAAACTTCAATATATTACCTACTATAAAAAGGTAGGTATGGTAATTCAGAATAAAAGATAAAATATATTTAAAAGATAAAACAATTTAAAAACTCAGGACCACCTACTTGAATGTAGGCAAGGTCATTAACACTTACAAGCATCTCGGATGTAGAGTAACATGGCTATGAAGATATAATCAACTAAACTCAGGCTGAGGCCATCTGCAAACAAGGCATCCCAGACCACCAGAAGATCCTGCAGGGGGAACTCTCGTCCAAACAGTAGCCGGACCCACCGTCTGCAGAGAAACAAAACCAAAATTCAGAAAATAGTACTTTTGAGAGTAATATAAGGAAGAGTCATTTTCTACTATAACTGTGAAAAAAATTATAATTTTTTTAACTGATCACACTGAACAAATATTACATACTGAAAGTATAATACAGTGAAATCCAAGTTTCAAGCTTTCAGATCAATTTTGTAATTTTATAACTGGGCCACAATCATTAAAGTTTATTCCTATATGTATCAAACACTAGCAGAATATTTGAAAAGGGTAGAAATCTTTCATATTTAACAGAAATCCCAAACTCAAAATGCAAAAAGGACAATGAATGCACACTGGTCTGACAGTCACATCATATGTAAGGTTAGGATTAAAAAATAGAATTTTCCAAAATTTTATGAAAACTACTGATTTTGTTATTGTTGTTGTTGTTATTGTTGTTAACTGGAATTTTGCAAATGATTGTACGTACAACAAATTAACTATAGCTAAACAGAAAACTGCATTCTCACATTTCACTCTTTAAAATATTCATTTTAAAATTAAATGTGGGAAAAACAGGTATCTTTACTTTGGTCAAGCATAGATAGTTATTTCAAGCAAAACAAATAGTGATACTTTATTTTTAACTTTAGAATAGATATACCTCATCAGTGAGGTTATCTTTTTAGGGATGTTCTAAAATACATGGCCAGGAAAATGGGACATCTGTGCTATAAGTAGACATAATCAGCTTATAAGAATACTCAACAAGGTCTGTATATAATTATATGTCATAAACAGTTATACTTTAAACTTTCAATAAATGCCTGTAAGCTATTCATAAGTAATTCTTACAAGAAAATTAAAATAATTCACTTTGATATGCTTTTATCCATTTACCTCTAATTTTATATAACACGGCTACACTTTCCTTACACAAGACTTTCTCCGGGAATTTCAGCTAGAATTCTATGTGGTTCTGGCACATAACAAAGAAACAAAAATTCCAAATTTCGAGTATTCCAAATAGTACAGAACAGAGGAAATTCTTTAAAAAATAGTTAAAAGAGATCACCTCTTTGCAAAATTAGAAACCAAATATAACCATCTGTGGGGTTAAAGTGAGTCCTCCCCGCCAAAAAATTCAAATACTTTCTTCAGGGAGTATTATATTTAAGGATGAGTCAAAGCTGTGACAATATAGTGTATAATCACACATATGTATCACAGTTATTAGGAACCATATGATCAAATACTTAAGTTTCATTCATATTATCAAATTAATCAACAGATTAAATTGTATTTTCAGTTACATCTTAAATTATGATACTCAATTTTTCAGGAAAAAGATTTAAAGCCTAAGTAACATTTATCTTTTTAAAAGTGTAACAGTATCATTTACAATTTTTATCTATCTTTCAATTCTCACTCCACTGCTAATATGAGGTGTCTAAATATATATATATATATATTTTTTTTTTTTGGTCTAATATTTGTAATTATGTGGCTTCAGGAAAAATATTACTTCTCTACACACTTCTAACTCTTTCAAATTACAAATGTCAATATTTACTATTTTAAGAAGTACAAAAATATCTCTAAATTAAATAGGTTGCTCTTCTTGAAATGACAAAGAACCAACGAGTCTCACAAGGAGGATCAGGGGAACCAGAGAATGAGCAAATCAAAAAGCACCTGGATTCAACCATTTTAGCGACCTGTTTAAAAACAGGATCTTTAAACTGATAATTATATATGTATTATTAAATGAGTAAAACAGTTGGAATGTGGTCATTTACAGTTATTCAGCTGATACAACTGGAAGAAAAATTAATGAAAAAACTGGATCTAAAGTGTAACATGTTGATTGTAGTTGATAACACTGTATTGTATAATCAAAATTTGCCAAGAGAACTAACATATCCTCACCAAAAATAAATGAATGAATGAATCAATATAATATGTGAGATGATGGATGTGTTTACAAGATGGGAAAAACCCTTTCACAATGTACACATACATCAAATCGTTACAATGTACACTTTAAATATCATAATTTTATCTGCCAATTACACTTCAATAAAGCTGAAAAATAAAAATAAATAAGAATTATCCTGGTTTGATGGATAGGCAAATTTTGGCATTTTTGAAATATAAAATTCTGACATTTAACTGATCCTTCCTGGTTCAAATCTGGATGCCAGTATAAAATTCAAGAATCACACCTATATGATGGCATTAGCTACACTTGAGGTAAGCATAAGCATAATGTATAAACTTGTCCAATCACAATGTTGTAAAGAATTACACCTATAAAATGGTACTATGCCTTGAACTTGCTTCTTTCATTCATGGAGGTTATTTTAATACTTTCCTTATTTGAGTAAGCCTATTTAATAACTATGGCTGGTATTTCCTGGAAGACATTACTTTTCGTTAGCCTTCTTATGTGTAGAGGAAAAATGTTCTGTGTGTTTTTCCTGCTATCTCCTATTAAAAGCAAAATGACTGTTGAAAAAAGCTGACATCATCCATCATGCTATAACAGACATCATTTAGCAAAAAAAAGAAAAAAAAACTGAGGAAAGTTAATAGATACCACGGAGAATACAATACTATCTCTTTGCCCCTTGCTTAAAGCTCAGTCCTCTCATTTTCTTATGGACAGTTGCATTGTTAGTTTCATCACAGATGGTGCTTCAAGAGCCAAAGGAAAAAAAAATTAGCCTCTCTTTTTAAAGAAATAAGATATACATTCCTATTATTTCTATAACAAAATGCCCAAACTTCTCATGCAACTTTCCTGCTGATTAGGGTTATGTTAGCTTAGCTTCGGCGAGGACACCCCACTCATGCCTACATGCAACCATCTCGGCTGTGGCACTGTCAGGAGGGACAGCTGTAAATATCTCGCAATCTACATTGAATAAAACATATCATCAAAACTGCATAGAACGTAGGTCTTCAGTACTTTTAGATTCAATGTGTAATCTGTGATGTGCTGCTTTATAAATGTTTCACAGTGCTTTATTTTTGAAGTTTCACCTTGCCAAGTACACTGCTAAATAATTCCAGGGCAAGGACCAAAACGTGCATGCGTGCGCGCATGCGTGCATGCGTGCATATGTGTGTGTGTGTGTGTGTGAAAGGGACAGAGACAGAGACAGAGAGAGATAGATATCCAGAAAGTTCTTTGCAAAGAGCTCTGTACACTTTGCTAAGTGCTCTAAGTGTTTACCAAGGTCTTGATAAACTCACTGCAAAGCCACCTGTCATGCTACCGAGAGGCAAAGGTGTAGCTAAATTGAAAGTACAGGCAGTGATCTTGTTAGTGGCGGCATAAAAATAATTCAGGAAGTGGAAAAAAAAAACAGAAACACATAAGGAAAAGAATTTATTATTAGATGCCTGGCATGTTTCTTTTATATAAGACTGCTAGTAAGTTGTATATGCAAGGATATAAAATTAAAGCAAACCCAGTTTCCTCTATTTTATATGCGATTATAGGAAAATTAAAGCCAAATTCTCAAAATATTTAAGTAGTACTGTATGACTAATGGAATGCTTTGGGACCAACAATGACCTTATCAATAATTTAATCATTTTAATCCCTACTGGATTTAGTTCATACATATATTCACCACATACAAAATTTCCTGTGCTATTTTGGGCTTTCTTCATTGAGCTTAAAAGCCAAGGAAAAATTCCGTTCTTTATGGAATGAGTTACCAACAGAAATTATTTCAGTAAGCTTTTGTATTCTTAGAAAGGAAAACTTACTCGAAGAAATGAGGTCTTATAAAGAAGTCACTCCTAAAATTAACATGCTTTTATTGCAGTTAAAAATATTTAGCGTGAGTTTAATTTACACTTAAGGGTAGCATTAAGGCTTTCTTTTCCCCTTAAAGATAGCTTCAGTTTAATTGCTTGATACTATTAATCTTGCTTTAGGTATGTTACACCTGCAGATTGCAATGCTCATAATCGTACACATTTTATCACTTCTGATAGTACAATAATTCACATTTTACCAGACCGACTTAGAATTAAAATCTACAAAAACAAAAAAGACCATATGAGGTATTAAATTTAATAATAAACCACCCAAAGACAGGACAGTTGCTATGCCTGCTCTTATAACACGATTCTCATTTAAAATTTCTGTGTAATTAAGCTGCTATCCCCAGGGGATCAGTAACTCCTGATGGTATTATTGCTTGGTGAATGACCCATGGAAACACCAAGAGAAATCCATTTTTTTAGCAGTTTATGAAAATGACCAATTTGAGGTTTAACTAAACATAGCCTTCATCCAACATGGCTGAGGTAGGTTATACGTGCAGAAAGAAACACATATCTATCTTCCTTTCCTTTTCTTTTTCCTTTAATGACCCTTTAGTAAGATATAGGTATAGCCAGCTTAGAAGAACAAGTAAAATTAAAAAAAGGTATATTTGACTTAATTTAACAAACATCATAAAGGCATCTCAAGCAACCTGTGATCACCAAATGATAGCACTGGGTAACCATACTGGAACACAAGAGAACAAAGTCAGATTTTTGTTTAATGATATTAATTTTGCTTTTTTGCTTTCTGTTCACCTGTACTTTTCAAAGTAATTAATTAATTTTTAAATAACCCATGTCTGGTAGAGGATAAACCCAGAATCCAAATTCTGTATTAGTATCAGAGAAAAACAACAGCAAACCAAGTACTCCTATCTGTGGTTGGCAGCTCCTTGAAGAAGTTGAGGCTCTTCTTATTTGGGTTCCTTTGTACACAGTTCTTTTAAAATTAATTTACCCTGAGTTTTCCTTTACATCAACTCTGTGAAAATAGTCTTCAAATCAGAACCAAATATTACAGTTATTATAATTAGGGTCACAAGGCATTCTCATCTTTAATTCTAACTTCTTTGAAGAGCGACAAAAGATGGAAACCAAAATAAAGCATTTTTTCCCAATTTCACATTCTTCTAACAGTGCTGCAGAATACATCACTGGAAGCTGCTTAGCCTGTTTATTAATTTTTTTTTCTTTATCTAGTACTATTTCAACTCAGTCCTCTTAAAAATGTTTGGGATCTGCATGTGTCACAGAAAGATTTGAATACTTCAAGCCCATTAAACTCTGCTTCAAAAGTAAAAGGAACAGAAACTTTGAGTTAGTTATTATCTTTAAACAACTCAAATGTGCTTTCTATGGGCTCCTTGTAATCCATGGGTTGAACCCAGACTGAATTTGGCTTTCTGGGAAAACATGTTAAACTTAATTTAACCCCCACAGGATATGTATGCAAACTGTTAAAAGTACATTTTTAACTTTGGGGAAATCCTCTATTCTTTTCAGAGGGCAGTACATAGCCCTTTATTAAGGAAGGTTTCTTATTCCCAGAATAAGTTCCTAATAATTACCACCCATTCCTACTATAATTTATTCTCTTTGGCAAATGTTTGAAGCCATTTTGTCAGAACAACTGTAATACACCCTTTGCAAAAATAGTCTGAATGGAAAATAGAGCTGTGTATCTATGTTTTTCAGAGGTATAAGATGCTCACGAGAATGCTGAGCACAGAAGATGACTATCTTATGTTTAGAGGTTATAAAATCTTTGAGTATTTTCTCTCTCTCTCTCTCTCTCTCTCTCTCTCTCTCACACACACACACACACACACACACACACACTCATATACCCCTTTAAAATTTTTTTTTAAGTAGGCTCCATTCCCAATGTGGGGCTCAAACTCACGGCCTTGAGACCAAGAGTCACACATGCTCCGCCAACTGAGCCAGCCAGGCACCCCCACACCCCCCTCTTTTTTTTTTAATGTATACGTGCTATTTGGTTTACAAGTATGGTATTTCAAGGACTGAGTGATTTTAGGATGTGTGATTTACCCGCAATTCAAATAAAGCTAGTAAAAGATGGTATTACTTCAACAGACATTTAGTTGTATGAACAGGATGTGCTCTCTTTGAGAATTCTATTGTATATTCCAACCAGTATAGAGTTAGAATTTTAGCTCTACCTTGAGAAGACTATGGGGGTAAAAGTTGCTGAGAACTTTTTTTTTTTTTACCCTATCACTTACTTGGGCTCCACTACAAGTGAGTACTACTGGGCATCTGCTTGAGAAAATCACTTGGAAGCCACTACTGCCTTATAAGAACAACATGAAGTATTAATGTACATTTGGTGGTCATGTCAGGAAAATTAATTTTAGGCTCTGTGAATACTAGTCTTTATTCATACTAGAGACTATTTTTACTTCTAGAAAGTTTGTAAATAGCCTTCGTTGTGTCATTTTACCTCAGGAAAGGAAGTTATGACCAAATCAGTCTTCTAAAAGAGCATACAGACAATTGCTAAAAATAATTGCTCCTATCCTCCCTAATCTGAAACTCATTAAAAAAAAAACAAACTTGTGTTACTTTTTTTTTTAATTGTCACAGACCATTTCAAATACCAGTAGGATCTTAACCTCACTGAGTAACACTTTTCAATTTCCTCTGCATAAATCTTCTAATATATTTACACACATTGTTGGAAGAACTGACATGAGGCAAAGCACCAAGCGGAAAAATATCAGGATCTATGCAATTCAGGAAACAGGTAAGACCACAAGTCTGTTAGCTGGTAATATGTCATCAAGAAAGTCTGACTGAATTCATTCCAAAAAGGTAGCAGTGGTGCCGGATTCCTTTTGACCTCTTCTCACTTACCTATTGCTCTAAACACCCTCTGGATTGGTTTTACTGGCTCTGTCCTCCTTCTCTTCTTCCTGATCCCACAAGTCACCCTAACCCTGCCTGGCTGCTCAGAAGCTAGGACAGGTACTTCACTCAGGGCGGATGTTTGGAAGTTCCATTATCTACTGGTGTCACTGCTTCCCAATTACGTTTTCCAGAGGTGAGGTGCTGCTAAGCAAATTCGAGCTGAAGGGTTAGTTACTGGTAGTTTGGTTTGGCTTCTCTCCCTTCTCCAGCAGATCACAAGCTCCTTGGGGACATTCGGTATTGGACATAAAGTAGGGTATTAACAAAGTTTATTAAATTAATATGAATTCTCCTCCCCAGTCAGCTCTTCTTAGCCAGGGGTCTTCTTGATCTTGACCCTACATCCTTGTTCTCTCACAGGTTTCCTAGCTGCTAAGTAGACATTTCCCTAAGTTTTGTTTTGTTTTGTTTTTTAATCTCTGTAGGGATCCCTGGATATACACATTAAATAGTAAGTGATCACACCTATGTAAGAATTGATCAAGACCTCCTAAGACTTCCTGGACTTCCCCCTACATTTCCTGAGCTCTGACTCCCTGCTTGCTCATACCTCAGATGCTTCTGAGCTGGAACCTATAGTCTACGAAAACCTTGGTACTCTGAGTATGATCGTAGGACCAGGATCATCTCCTGGGAGCTTGTCAGAAATGCAGACTCCTAGGCCCCTAATATAATCTTATTGAAATCAGAATCTTCATTTTAATTTTTTTTAATGTTTATTTATTTTTGAGAAGAGAGAGACAGAGCATGAGTGGGGGAGGAGAGAGAAAGAGGGAGACACAGAATCTGAAACAGGCTCCAGGCTCTGAGCTGTCAGCACAGAGCCCGACGTGGGGCCGAACTCACGGACAATGAGATCATGACCTGAGCCGAAGTCGGATGCTTAACCAACTGAGCCACCCAGGTGCCCCAGAATCTTCATTTTAATAAGATCTCCAGGGGATCAGTGTGTATATTAAAGTTTGAGAGCAGCGGTCTAGGTGACAAATTCCTGTTTCCTGTCCATTTTAAGGTGCCAGCTATCAGGCTCCTGAAATCTACCATGCATTCATATAAATTGTTATCCCAGGAGAAGAAAAGTCTTAAACTATTGAATGACTCTTCTAATTAGAGTAGTAGTCTCACACTTTAGCATGTATCAGACTAGCCTGGAGGGCTTATTAAAACACACATTGCTAAAACTCATACTCAAACTTTTCATTCTGATTCTGAGATTCAGGTGGGGCCTGATAATTGGATCTTCAACTTGTTCCCTAAAGTAGCTGATGCTGCTGATCTGGGTGCCACAGTAAGAGAATTAGGACAGGCAATTCTGGTTTCTCTCTGCATCTCCTTAGCTCAGTTCTGGACGTGGGTCTTCAAATCAGTTTACTCATGTGTTCACTCACTGGATCAACAACCACTAAACATCTACTGTCTGGGACCGAAAGCACCCAGAGCCAAACACCTCTTAATATTCTATCTCTGTTAACATCTATATTCCCCCATAACCCCCCCCCCCCCACACACACACACAAAACACTATGAAAACATTAGCCAATAAAAAGGAGAGACATAGACATAGGAGACAGGGAAGCCTCCCAAAGGTTGGGAGAAGCTAAGCTGCTTTGATTTTTTTTTTTTTTTTTAACTCTCAGTGTATTATAAGATGAAGAAATGCCAAAACAAGGCTATAAAAATTGTGACATTTTAAATGCTAACATTTACAAGTCAATGTTTTTTAAACATAAATTTACTATGATAGATAGATATAATCTCATTTGAAGCCAGAGTAAGCACTCTAAATTTGAGGCCCTCTGTGCTTAGTCCTGAGCTAATGGCTTTCCTGGGCCTCTTGTGATTGGTTCTAATGAGGTAAGAGAGTTGGGACATGACAGGACATGGCTGATTAGCTAAGTGCAAAGAGACAGAGCCCAGGAGGGAAGTGGCCCAATCCTGGGTGTGGGTCCTCAAATCAGAGAATCCCAATGCCATCAGGACCCAAAAGGTCATTCTCTCATTTCCCACGCAGAAGCCGTACAATACTGGGAGCGTGGCTGAATGGTCATCTCTTTGGTGTTTATTCTGCTTCACCTGTGAGCTGTTCTCATTCTAAGGTTCTGTACAATTAACTTGCTCAGACAGATCTGTCCTTAGAAAAAAACATGCATTTAAAATACAAAATAAAATGAAAACGCAATGGTCCAAAATCTTTGGGAGATGGCAAAAGCAGTTCTAAGAAGGAAGTTTATAGTGATTCAGGTCTACCTCAAGAAATTAAAGAAAAAAACAAAAAACAAAAAACAAAAACAAAACAAAACAAAAACCTCAAATAAACAACTTAACCTTATACCTAAAAGAGCTAGAAAACAAAACAAAACAAAGACCAAAGCTGGTAGAAGGAAGGAAACAACAAAGATCAGAGTGGAAATACATGAAATAGAGACTAAAAAACAATAGAAAAGATCAATGAAACCAAAAGCTGGTGCTTTGAAAAGATAAAATTGATAAACCTTTAGCCAGACTCATCAATAAAAAGAGAGACACAAGTAAATAAAATCAGACATGAAGGAGAAGAAATAACTGACACTACAGAAATATAAAGAACTGTAAAAGAACATTATGAAAAATTATATGCCAACAAACTGGATACCCTAGAAGAAATGGATAAACTTCTAGAAATGTACAATCTTCTAAACCTGAATGAGTTGATAATAAAAAAGCTCCCAACAAACAAAAGTCCCAGACCAGATGGCTTCACAGCTAAATTCTACCAAACATTTGAAAGAGAGCTAATATCTATTCTTCTTAAACTATTCCAAAAAACTGAAGGGTAAAGAATGCTTCCAAGCTCATTTTACAAGGCAAGAATTACCCTGATACCAAAATCAGACAAAGACACTAAAAACAAAACAAAACAAACAACAGCAACAACAACAACAAAACTTCAGGCCAATATTTGATGAACATGGATACAAAAATCCTCAACAAAATACAAACAAAATAAATTCAGCAATACATTACAAGCATCACTCACCACCATCAAATGGGATTTATTCCATGGATGCAAGGGTGGTTTAATAATCCAATCAATGTGATATATGACATTAACAACAGGAAGAATGAAAAGAATTTATAAAGGGGAGAGGATAGTCTTTTCAATAAATGGTGTTGGGAAAACTGGAGAGCTACACGCGAAAGAATGAAACTGAACCACTTTCTTATACTATAGACAAAAGTAAACCCCAAATGGATTAAGAACCTAAATATGAGACCTGAAACCACTAAATTCCAAAAAGGAAACATAAACAGTAATCTCTTGGACATCAGCCATAGCAACATATTCCTGGATATGTCTCTTTAGGCAAAGGAAACAAAAGCAAAAATAAACTATTAGGACTACATCAAAGTAAAAAGTGTTTGCACAGCAAAGGAAACCATCAACAAAATAAAAAAGCAAACTACTGAATGGCAGTAGATATTTGCAAATGATGTATCCCATAAGAGCTTAATATCCAGAATACATAAAGAACTCATAAAACTCAACACCACAAAACCAAATCATCCAATTTAAAAACGGCAGAGGACCTGAACAGACATTTTTCCAAAGAAGACATACATATAGCCAACAGACGTGAGAAGATGCTTAACATCACTAATCAGAAAAATGAAAATCAAAAATCAAAACCACAAAGAGCTGCCACCTCACACCTATCAGAATGGCTAATATCAAAAAGACAAGAAATAACAAAGGCTGGTTAGGATATGGAGAAAAGGAAGCCTGCTTATACTATTGGTGGGAATGTAAATTGGTGCACTGGCTGTGGAAAACAGTATGGAGGTTTCTCAAAAACTAAAAAACAGAAATACCACATGATCTAGTAATTCTACAACGGAGTGGAATTATAACCCAATGAAAATAAAACAGAAAATAAAACACTAATTCTGAAAGATATATAGGTACCCCTATGTTTATTGCAGAATTGTCTATAATAGCCAAGATATGGAAGCAGCAAAAGCGCCCACCAACAGATGAATGGATAAAGATGTGATATATCATACATATATCTGTAGATACATACACACACACAATGGAATATTATTCAGTCATAAAAAGCATGAGATCTTGCCTTTTGTGATAACACGAATGGACCTAGAGGATGTTATGCTAAGTGAAGTAAGTCACACAGAAAAAGATGAACACTGTATGTGGAATTTAACAAATAAAACCAACAAAAAGACTCTTAAATATAAAGAATAAACTGGTGGCTGATAGAGGGGAAGGTGGTGTAGGGATTGGCAAAATAGATAAGAGGGGTTTAAGAGGTAACTTCCAGTTAGAAAATAAGCCACAGAGATTTAAAGTGTAGCATAGGGAATATTCAATAATATTGTAATAACATTGTATGGTGCCAGATGGGTGACTACCCTTACCGTGGGGAGCACGAGTAATGTATAGAATGGTGGGATTGGTATGTTGTATATACGAAACTAATATAACATTGTATATCCAACATACTTCAATAAAAATGAATGAGTGAATGAATAAATAAATAAATGTATGTTATCTCTGGAAAGATAAAGAGCTAAACTCTAGGAGATGTTCACCCAATGGCATTACCACCAGCTCCATGACATCCTGGTGGAAGACAGCTTTCAGTATAAGGGAGTTTTCCTGGAACCTTTCATATGTCAATGCAGAGTTGAAATAAAGGAAGACCACCCAAATAAAACTGAGCAGAGGCTACTTATTCAAAGCTTACTATAGCAAGGGAATCAGCTACCATCACTTGTGTTTGGCAAAGAATCAAAAGCAGTCAGGGGAGTGAGAAAGCTTTATAGTGAGAAAAAGGAAAGGCTTCAGGTATGCCTGGCTAAAGGTTTTAAGTATGGCTGTGAAGTAACCAAAACAGGAGCATCATATGTGGTTGATTTGGGGAGCATATGTATTTGACATTCTCTGGCTGGTCCTGAGTTGGAAGCAGGCAAAATCAGGAAAGTTGGCAGTCATTGACCGACCAAGTTCTGACTGTTTTGGCCTGATTTTGCCACAGAGGTTATGGTTTAGCTTCCTGGGATTCTTACGCAGGTCAGAGTTCTATTGTCCTATATTGTCTGGCCACTGTCCATTTGCATATTCAGTCTTTCAACACAGAATCTTGGCTTCTCAGCCTATGCCTGTGCCCAGTCTGGAACTAGCTGCAGTTATGGGAATTCACAAAATTAAGTTCTCAGATAGTTCTTAAGTTCAAATGGAAACAAATTTGAGAGGTAGTGGCAGTGGGTATATACTCTCTCTCTTCACAAAACTTTATGAAAGGTATAAAATAGTGAAACTTAAATTCAATTCTCTATATTATAATAGAGAAGAGTTGTGGACCCTTTTTAGAATTAATCAAGTTTACAAACCCTCTCCCCTAAAAATACACACATAGCCACACATACCACACCCCTCATGTGCAAACAACATCAGGAGTTTAGCTGAACCATGGACCTTAAATTGAGAAGTGATGCTCTATATTATTGTTGTTCATTTTATCCTTGTTCATGCCACTAAAAGGAATACACAACCTCTTTGTGCCTATTTCAAAGTACCTCCTTGCGTTTCAAAAGAATAGCATACCTTCCTTCTTGAGGGGTCCCTGGACTAAGACTGTACTACTGAGTTGTTAATCTGTGTGGCTCAGCTGGTTGAAGAGCCTACAAGCCATCATCACATGGAGAAAATGTCCATGACTTGACAATACTTATCTTCACGAAGCTGGAGTTGGGATGGATGGAGGGAGGGAAATGTACATCCTTCGCTGACCTCCTCTCCTGGCTTATGCTAGCTCTGGTTTGACCATAAGTAAGCCTGCTATGAAAAACACTGAAGATCTGCATTTAACAAATGTTTTCTTGAATTTCAACTATATGGCTGCTATCGTGCTAGTCTTAGATGGATGATATGCTGACAACTTTCAATCATTAACATGGAAATTATCCAAAGTAAAATTCTAATTCAATAAAAGTTCTATCAATCTGGGTTCCTACAGTCACTTGGCATTTTTCTTGGCCCCCACTGAGCCCCCCACACAACCAGGGTATGTCGAGGGAACGCAAACTAATCCAACATTAGCAAAATAGAATTAGGAAGGTAAGACAATTTAAAACACTACTAAATACATTCCAAAGCCATGTATTAATTGTTTTTGGATTATCCACCATTTGGAATTATATGTCCCCTATTTCTTATCCATTAATGTAGACAAATGAAGAGTTGAATATATCTGCATGGGGCCCAGATGACTCACAAGGGGGCAGCGTGAGACAGGGAAGGTAAAGGGAAATCCTGAAGGAACCAGTGAGGGTGAAGGGCAGTCAGCGCCACCACAGTCATTACTTTGGGTATGTGGTTTTGGTGAGAAATTCAGAAGCCCAAGTCAATTGTCACAAATTACCTTTCCCTAGTATTCGAAGCAAAAGGTTAACAAAAGAGGGTTAAAGAGGGGCTGGCTGTTCCATTTTACCCCTAGCTCAGTGGCTAATAGTTGAAGTTTGGTGCCCAAACAACTTTACAGTCAATTATACATGTATAATTTTTTTTTAAAAAAGGACAAATATATTTTAAGCAAGGAAAATGTGTTTCCTTATGCTTCAAAGACTGCAACTCAATGTTCTAAAACAAACACACAATTTCTGATGATAATGGCAAATATCTTGCATTTATGACTTAAATTTTGATTTCTAAAAGTACTACCAAATATATGATCTAAAAATAAGCTTTAACCACTGGAAACAGTTTTTCTCCAAGTGAAATATATGCATTTGAGTCACTTGTGGGAGAACTCCTGCATGTTTCACAGATAGGTGACTCCTTGGCTCACACCTAGTACCTAATCATGGATTCAAACGGGCAGGGCAGACCCCTGCATGTTACAGATGCCTCAACAGAGGCAAATGGCACAGCCTGAGCACCCCATAGATTTACATGATGATTATTTAAATCCTAAATCAGCGTCCCTCCCAAATTTTTATTTATTTATTTTTTTTCCTCCCAAATTTTTATACTCCTCTTGAGTTCTCCTCTTTAAATCCTAAAGGATATCTAATTCAGATTTATATTTTAAAAAATCACCTTTCCACATTAATGACTAAGTTCCAAGACTCAAGATGCACAATATCTACCATTGCTGTCATACGTGTGATAACTGCGTTTCTCTGAGTAGAAGAAACGGGGCTTTCTGAAGGACTTATTTTGATGAATCATGATCTGGTATTTCATGAGCAACCCAGCTACAATACAGTGGTGATTACAGCTATGGTATTCTATAAGATTTAGAGTGTTTCCTCTCAAGGAAACTCATTAAGGAAACTATAAAGAACTAAGAACTTACAAAGAAAAATTAATTGCCACTTTTGGTCAGCCGATTTTAGAAAGACTTATGAGGTCTAGAATTGTATATCGGGCTAACAAAGAGAACAGAAACTCAGTGAAGTCTAGCTTACTGAGGGCATCATGGTATATAATATGATCATAAATTAATCTGCTCGTAAACCAACTCAAATATGAAGCACAAAAACATCACATAAAATACTTTAAATTTATTTTCATCAACAACACTCATTTCTTTTCCACATCAGCTAGCAGGGACCGTGGCTGAGTGCTGGTGCTGAGAAGCTACAAATCTGCAATCTCAGAGTCTGAAACATTGTTTTCTGACTACAGTTTCCTGTCTTGTTATATTTCTCACCTCCTAAATTCTTTTATTTCCTGTGAATTAAATGAAAATTATGTAGAACCATTGTTCAGTCAATTTAGAGTAATTTTTCTTTAAATGCTGAAAGACATTTTTAAATTGGAATCGTACATGCAACGAGAAGACATTTCCCTTCCTGTCCCAGATCCTCTCCCTCCAAACTCACCTTCCTAAGGGTAGCCAATGCTCTTTCCCAACACAGAGACATTTTCATGCTGCACACACCTTTTAAAAACATACACAGTGGGGCACCTGGGTGGCTCAGTCGGTTTAGCATCTGACTTTGGCTCGGGTCAGGATCTCATGGTTCGTGAGTTTGAGCCCCACAGCAGGCTCTCTGCTTTGGATCCTCTATCTCCCTCTTTCTCTGTGTCTCCCTTGCTTGTTCTCTCTCATTCTCTCAAAATAAATAAATAAATAAAAACTTAAAAGAAAACATACAGGAACACACTGTACAACATACTTTTTAATTTAACAATATGATTGTTAAAATGGAGATCATTCCAAAATGGAGATCATTTATAGAAATACCTTATTGTTTTTAATGATTACATAGCATTCCAGTGAGTGGATGCATCATGATTTAACCATTATTTTATTTGGGGGCATTTAGATTTCTTCCTTTCTTATTATACATGAGACTGCATAAAGTATCGCCATATAGGTCTTTGTGCTTGTAAGAATATCATGGGAAGAAGCAAACTGCTTGCTTACTGCATATCATCCTTGACACTTTAGTTTGCTTTAGAACTATTTGATTGCAAAGACCAGTACTGAGTGATCTCAGAAGAAAATGGGGGGAATTTGGGAACATGGTAACACAGAGGTTTTTAAAGTTATGGTCCCAGACCAGTAGCATTAGCATTACCTGGGAATTTGTTCAAACTGCAAATCCTTAAACCTCACCCACCCTATCCCGACTAAGTCAGAAATTCTGCACAGGGCCCAGCAATTTGTATTTGAACAAGCCCTCTAGGTGATTCTGATGCAAGTTCAAGTTTGAGAGCCACTACTCTAAAAGTATGTAAGAGGATATAGTCCTGGGCCCAAAAACTACCAGGTTATCAAGGAAGTTTTAGTGACCCCCTAACTTTTTCCATGTTTTTCAGAATATAGGGAGAGCTCTTTACTCAGGCAGAAATTTTATTATAGTGTTGTCAAATTTACCAAGCTTTTTCTTTATGGTTTATGGGGTTTTTATTTCTCCACCTAAGAATATAAAAACAATAATTTTATTCCAGTTTTGTTTATATCACTGATCCATCTGGCATTTGTTATGGTGCAAAAATATTTAGTTTCGTGGTTTACCAAATAGCTAGTTAGTTCTCAAAACTGTATTACTGAATAATCCATTGTTTTCCCACTGAACTGAAATTCTCTTTTTATCATATGCTAAATTCCCCTATGTATTAAGGGTTCATTTCAGATTCTCTATTTTACCAACAAGTCTAATTATGTGCCAATTCTAAATTATTATAATTATGATATTTTTATAACACATTTTTAACAGTGGATGGGGCTAATGATTCTTTTACCCCCAACCATTGCTGGCTATACTTGAATGTATATTTTTTAAAAATTATTTTTACAATTAAAAAATTGTTTTATATTGAGGTATAACTGATCTAACATATTAGTTTCAGGTACACAGTGTAATGATTCAATACTTGCATATATTGCAAAATCATCACCATAATAAATCCAGTTAATATCTGTCACCAGTTACAGAATTATTTTTTCTTGTGATAAGAACTTTAAAGATCTAGTCTTTAGCTACTTTCAAATATGCAATACAGTATTATTATTATCACCATGCTATATACTGTATTCCCAAGACTTGATTCATTTTACAACTGGGAATCTGTACCTTTTGACATATTTGTACCTTTGATAATCTATTTTTAATTTGTGCATGTATTATATTTGTCTACATTATTATTTCAAACCATACAAACTATGTTAAGATGTTTATTATTTCTCTCCCCCCCCAAATAAGCAGTTCCTTCATGTATTAGTTCTGTCATTTATGTTTTCTTATTAATTCACCACCACTTTTACTTTTAATTCCTTCCTTTTGTGTTCTTTAGATATATTTTCATGTTATTTTCCTCATTACTAGAGACAAATGTCTAATTCACATATCTTAATTCCTTTTTGTTTAGTAATTTAAACTAAAATTTTTAGTATCAGGCTAAGAACTTCTAAGAGTAT
This sequence comes from Panthera uncia, assembly GCF_023721935.1. Taxonomy (NCBI): domain Eukaryota; kingdom Metazoa; phylum Chordata; class Mammalia; order Carnivora; family Felidae; genus Panthera; species Panthera uncia. The sequence continues at coordinate 131,502,712 of NC_064810.1, forward strand.
TGTTTTCATCAAAATCAATAGGTTCTGATCAACAGACTTTATTATTTTTTTCTAGAAATTATGCAATTTCAGTTCACAGTTCCTTTTAGGACAATAATAAAGAGAGTTTTCATATTTTGTCATAGGTTTTCACTGGGGGTTGTTTTCTTTTTTTGTTATCAATTTCAAGTTTTGTTGCCAAAGAATGCAACTTATACCTTTTCTACTATGTGAAATTTACTGACATTTTTGTTTATGGCTACTGTAAAGATAAATATTATGTTGATGCATTCATTTAATTCTGTTAATAGTACACAGACTTTGATATATATCCCTCAGATCTATCTGACCTATTAAATGTGAATAGTTAGGTTCTCTACATCCCTCCTTTATAGTGAGTTGGACGATTTTACTGTGAATGGGGAGAAGTACTAGTCATTTATTACTATTTCATTTCTATGTATGTCTTCTTTTATTTCCTGCAGGTGTTACATAATAAAATCATTTTTTTTTCTTTTGGGGGGGTGTACAATGATTAAAGAAGGGTCTTTATTGTGAATTGTACACTTTTTCACTATAAAGTGCTCTCATTTATCTCATTCAATCCTATTTAGTGCTTTAAATTCACTTTGTCTGATTATTACTATAATTCATTTTTGTTTGTTTTTCCTTATTACATATGTGAAAATTGTTTTATTTTCAATCTCTTTGTTTCCTTTGCTCTAGGAGTTATTTTCTTAGAATAGAGTTGATTTTATTTAATTTTATTTTTAAAATTAGGTATGACTTCCTTTTCACACCATGATGGGATAACGTATAGTACACATAAAACTGGATAAAATATATGAAGCATGAAATATTAGAAAGCAGGCAGTGCAGCACAGCATTGTAATTCTGACCTAAGTGTAGGCGGTGGGGAAAGTGGAAACTCTGTGGTACCTGGGTTTCTTCCTGGAAGCATTTTTGAGAGCATATAGCAAAAAGGGGAAACCCAAAACAGAATGGATTGATCTTACTGGGTTGAGAAAACAGAGATCAGAGGCTGTGGGACATTTGCAGGACATGTTACCTTTAAAGGAGGAAGCTATATAAAGAACTCCAGAAGCCTGCACAGGAGGTCTGTGCTGAATACTAAACTGTACGTGATTAGGACAAACCTCTTGCAGGCCCAGCAAAGAAAAACTATCAGAGAAAGAACTGGGGAGCATAAAGATTGCAGGAGGGTTTTGAGGTCAGGAAATGTTCAAGTTCTGACTGGACAGACTGGAGAGAGATTGATGTACACATGGGAAATTCAGTAGAAATCCTAAAGTGCAGGCCCTTGGATAGAGGATACATTAGAACTGTATTTTTTAAATAGCCTAAAAACAAGCATCAAAAAGATCAAGATGATCCAAGTCATTTAACAGACTATCAAAAAGTAAGCTCAACATTTCTTTAAAGGAAGATCACAAAATTCAGAAATTCAACAACATAACATTTAAAATGTGCAAGATTTAATTTAAAAAATACAAATCATGTGAAGAAACAGGAAATTTTCACCTACAACTACACATATCCAGAAAGGAATAATACCAATTTTACATAAACTCATCCTGAAAAAATAAAATCAGTAGGAATTCCCATGAAGTCAGCATTACTGGGATCCCAAAGCCAAACAAAGACTCCATTAGAAAACAGAGGATCAATATCACCATGAACATAAGTATGAAAAAAACCTTTAACAAGATATTAGCAAATCATATTCAGCTATATAAAAAAGGTTAGAAAGGAAGAAATAAAATTATCTGTAAGTGCAGAAGACACAATTTTCTACAAAATCCCAAACAATGTACAGAAAATCTTCTTAAACTAATAAGTGACTTTAGAATGATATAAGATGAAAAGGTCAATATACCAAAATCAATTATATTTTTACTTACTGGGAATGAACAACTAGACACTGAAATTAAAAGTAGCAGCATCTTTACAATTAGCACCAAAAAAAAAAAACAAAAACCCACCTCACAAAATATTTAGGGATGAATATAGTAAGTAAAATACTTATACGCTGAAAGCTATCAATTTAAAAATAATGAGAGAAATCTACAAAGACCTAGATAAATGGAAAGATATACCATGTCTATTGACTGGAAGTGTCAATACTGTTACGATGTCTGTTTTCCTAAAATTGACTTTATAGATTTGATGCAATGCTAATCAAATCCCAGAAAGATTTTTGGTGAAATTACAAGTCAATTTAAAAATATGAATGGAAAAGCGGGGCGCCTGGGTGGCTCAGTAGGTTGAGCATCCGACTTCGGCTCAGGTCACGATCTCGCGGTTGACGAGTTCAAGCCCCACGTCATCTGTGCCGATGGCTCGGAGCCTAGAGCCTGCTTCGGATTCTGTGTCTCCCTTTCTCTCTGCCCCTCCCCTGCTCATGCTCTCTCTCTGTCTCAAAAATAAACGTTAAAAAAATTTTTTTTAATAAAATAAAAATAAAAATATGAATGGAAAAGCAAAGAATTAAGAATAGCCAAAACAATTTTAAAAAGAAAAGCAAAGTTAGAAGACTCATGCTACATGATTTCTGGAGTTACTATAAAGGAATCAAGGAATGAAGACAACATAGTATTGGTAAAAGACCCCTAGATCAATGGAACAGAACAGAGAGTTTGGAAATAGACTTACACATATATGGTCAATTGATTTTTGCTAAGGATGTCAAGGAAATTCAACCGTGACACAATCACAAATGGTATCCAAATAATTGCACATCTGCTAAAAAACAATGAACCCTGGACCTATATTTCATACTACACACAAAAGTTAACTTAAAATGGATAATAGGTCTAAGTACAAAACCTACAAAATGTCTAGAAAATAAGTAGGATAAAATTTTGGGATGTTGTTGTATGCAAAGAATTCTTAGGCTACGGAAAAATCATAAAAGAAAAAACTGATAAATTGGACTTTATTGAAATTAAAAATTATCTCTGAAGGACACTGTTAAGAAAATGAAAACACAGGCAACACACTGGGAGAAAATATGAAATATATATGTGAAAAAGGATTTATTTCTGAAATATTCAAATAATTCTCATAACTCAGCCATAATAAACACCCCACCTCTAAAAACTGCAGACTTCACCAAAGAGAGATAAATAATAAATATATGAAAAGATGCTCAACATGACTAATTATTAGGGAAATGCAAACTACAGTCACAATGAGATACCACTACATACCCACTGGAATGGAGTTTTAAAATGACAAAACTAAGTGGTGACAAGGATACAAAACAACTGAAATCCTCATCCACTACTAGTGCGAATACAAAACAGAATAGTGGTAATTTTGGAAAGCAGTTTGAAAACCACGTAGCAGTTTCTTATAAAGTTAAATATATACTTACCAAACAAATCAGTGTCCATTCCCTTGGTATTTATCCAAGAGAAAGACATGTTCACATGAACAGCAACACATAAATAGTTCTAGTACTTTCATTCATAACCGCTCCAAACTGGAAAAACCCAGTGTCCTTCAACTGGTATAAGGATAAACTATGGTACATCCAAACATGGCAGTACTACTCAGTCACTAAAAGCAATAGGCTACTGATACAGGCAACATGAGTGAATCTTAAATGTCTCAAGGTTAGTAAAAGAAACCAGACTTAAAAAGCTACATACTGCATGATTTCATTTATATGAAATTCTGGAAAAAAGCGAAACTATAGAGACTAAATGTGTCAGTGGTTGCCAGGGACTAGGGTTGAGGGAGGCAATGACTACAGGGGGGTATAAGAGAAACTTTTGAATTGAAGGATCACTTCTACGTACTGACTTAAAAAGCAAATGATTGTATTTGTCAAACTAGAAAAAACTTGACTTAAAAAAAAGATACAGGCAAATTAAGTTACAAAGATCTTTAATGCTAAGCAATCAATCAAATAAGAAAAAGGTAGGTCAATAAGTAATGTTTTTAAAAATCTAAGTTTAGTATTTAGTGTCAAGCAAGTGGGAAAAATGGCAGAATAGATCAGTTCTGTGTGACTGTACTCGTTTTTTAGAGAACTAGGAATGTAACGTGTAAGGAGGAAATATAAGGAAGATTAAACAATTCCATGAAAATATAAACAGGTACGACGCACGAAGAAATACTTTACAGAATCTAGGGGAAAATTTGTTCTGATATTCAAAACACTTACAAAGAGAAAAGGTGAAATAACTAATCAACTAGAGCAGAGCTGAGTTCCACCTCTGGGGACACCAGAGGGCGGGAAATGGCACATTAACTGCCACTTTGGTGGTTCTTCAAATTCTGGGCTTTTCCACTGTGCCTATTTTATTTCCCTCCCAGAATTTTCACATGGCTATTTCATTCATCCTGATAGGCTTTTCCAGCTGCATGCAGTGGGACCCAGAGTACAGTGTGCTTGCTCTCTTTTACCTGGAACCAGAACCTTTCCATTCTAATATTTAAAGTCATCTCAAACTAGAAACACCCAATGCCAAACTTCTAATCCTCTCACCACTTTGCCCAACTCATCAAATAGCAACTCCACCCTTCGAATTGCTCAGAGGCCAACAATCTGGGAATCTTCCTTGATTTATTTTCCTCTCATACCCCACATTTAGTCTATCGGCAAATCCTATGAGTTTTACACCTCAGAATATATTCATAATCTGACCATTTGTCACCAACTTTGCTGATAGCACCCTGGTCTTTCATCTTGTTACCAACTTTACTTTGCAGCTACCACCATCCTCTTTCACCTTAACTCACCAAACATTTAATTTTTAAAATTTTTATTTGAGAGCTAGGAGCATGCTTGAGTGGAGAAGGGCAGGGTCAGGGGGGAGAGAGAGAGAGAGAGAGGGAGAGAGGGAGAGAGAGGGAGAGAGAGGGAGAGAGAGGGAGAGAGAGGGAGAGAGAGGGAAAGAGAGGGAGAGAGGGGGAGAGAGGGGGAGAGAGAGAGAGAGAGAGAGAGAGAGAGAGAGAGAGAGAGAGAGAGAGAGAATCCCAAGCAGGCTCCACACTCAGTGGAGAGCCTGATGGTCTTGATCCCATGACCCTGGGATCATGACCTGAGCAGAAATCGAGAGTTGGATGCTCAAAAGACTGAGCCACCCAGGTGTCCCCCAAACATTTAATTTTTAAAATTAGTCTTTCATGTAATTAAAAAATATTTGAGAGCCTAATATATGCCAACTACAATTATAAATGGTGAGGTTATGGCAGTAATCAAAACAGACAAAAATCTCTGTCCTCGTGGAGCTTATCTGGTCGAAAATTACTTTTGGTGGAAAATGATTATTAATTTCAATAGCTTCTTAACTGACTTCCCTGCTTTTGCCCTTGTCTTCCATTCTCATCACTGATTCTAAGGTAATCCTTTAAAAAGGAAAGTCAGATGATGTCATGCTTCTGCTTAAATTTCTCTGGCATATCATCTCAGGGAAAAAAAAAGAAAAGCCTGTCCTTAAAGTGGTTTTCAAGACCTTAAACAATCTGGTTGTGCTCTCTGGCTTCATTTCTCACTACTGTCCTGCTTTTGCTGCTTCAGTCTCATTGGCTTCTTTGCTATTCTTTGAGCACATCAGACATAGGCCTGCTCCAGGACATTGGTACTTGCAGTATCATCCGCCCTGAGACTCATCCCCAAGAGATATGCATGGCCTGCTACCATCCCTACTTCAGGTCTTTACTCAAATGTTACTATCTCAGTTACTATCTCATCCAATTAAAAACTGCAACTCTTAAGTCCCCCAGTACTCTTCAGATCCTTTCCCTACCTACTTTTCTCCATAGCACTTAGTATTCCTTGACATAATCCATATTTCACATTTACTGTCTATCTCCTCCATTATAATAGAAGTTCCATAAAGGCAGGGGATTTTCTTTGTTGCTTTTTTTTCCCACTACTATAAAACCAGTGCTTGGCTATACATCCTTAACCATTTTTATACATCTAGTTTAGAACCATGGTATATTAGAACTGGACGTGACTTTAAAGATCTTCTAGTCCTGTCTTTGTCAACACGCACTAGATAATCCAGGTAGGAAATGATAATTGCTTTTATATCTATTACTAAGAACTGCTTCTTCCAGCTAGATGACCATCAGTGATTGCACTCTGTTGTTTCCCTACTGACCTAACGTGCCATAGATTATCCACCCGCAATCATCTGGCATGCCAGTGGCAAACAGGCAAATGAGGAAACTGAAAAGTGAAGTGACTTGTTTAGTTACACAGTGAGACAGCTGTAGGACTGGGACTCACTTCTAAATCTCCTGCCCTATGGTACAGCACTCCTCCCTCCTTATGCCCTACTGCTCCTCAAGAGTTTGCAACGCCGAACTGCTAGCTTCAATTACTTTCTAAAATATGAGTTATTCTCTACAACACAAGGTGAGGTCATGAAATGGAGACCCAGAATAACAAAGTTATATTAAGAAAACTTCCCCAACTAAAAAATCTCAAAAAACTGTATACAATCAATAAAATTTGGGGGTTTCAAGTATGGATCCACAAGTACTAGAATTATGTCTATCAGACATTTGGTACAAATGATTTGGTATCATTTGTTTATAATATCATTAAGTTCAAGGGATGAGGAAAAGGCGATTTTCATAAAGACATGTTGAGTGGATAACACTGAGGACAGAGAGGGGAGGGGAAAGACTTAGACAGGTACCGGAGAGATGCTTCTTGACTCTTCAGGAATGGACTGAAACTCCTCTAAGCACCACCCCATGCCACGAAAAGCCATAGCCAGGGGATGGCATACGTTTCTGCTGCTAGAATTACATCATATTAATTATGGGAGACACCATCCTTAGGTCCTTTATAACATCCGTAGGGATAACTTGATGATCATTTCAGAATCATTGTTCTAAGTCTCCACCAAGCCATCCATCAACATAAATGAGCTTATATAACAAACACACTTTACAGAGAACTACACTAGGCATAAATAATGGGGAAATACTCAGCTTTGGTGCAAAGGAACAAATAAGCAATATGTACACATGTTATACCTTGACAGGCTAGGTGACCTAAAACTGGTAATTTTTTAGTAGGAGCTTCTCGATTACCTTAATTTTATGGAAATTTTGTGGTTTTACTCCTAGTCAATAATTACTTTATTGTGGAAGCACAAACATGCAAAAATAAAATATGACCCTTGACCTCATGGAGGATAAAATACAACAACAACAAAAAACACAACCTGCAAAACACCATACAAGTAATTATAAACTCAATTTTAGAAAATGGGTCACAAAAATAGATCTTAGATTTATGAACATAAAAAGGGATAGTTAAAATCACGGAAGTGGCTCCAGAAAGTGGTCTCCTGACTACTATGTCCAGTGATTTTCCCATGCTACCTCTTGCCTGCACTTTTTCTTTGTTTCACAGTCCCTAGATCCTTGGCCCTACTTCCTAAATATGCAGGCTGGGGCCCAGGAATAAACATTTCAAAGATAAGAACTAGTGCTTTGGATTTGGTCAGGCTTCATCCTCTCACCTTGTGAATTTCCAGTCTTTGATAAAACACAGCATTTATTTTCTCTATTCTTTATCATTGGCAATAGATACAAAGCATTTTAGGAGAAACTTGGGAATACTGGCAGGGTATTTCCACTATAAATTACTACTCCTTCTTCATTTAAAGAAACAGCCCAGGGATGTGACTAAAATGCAGCAGCCCAGACACTTCTCCCATTTGACCCTGACCATCTTCCAGTCACCCCATCCCACCGCTGACAAGTTCTAGGCCCTAGACATTCTGAACTCCATCTATCAGGCCTCTCCTTCTATCTCTATTCCTGTCCAGTTTAGAATTTATGGTCTATTACTTGAAGCCTTTTATATATCACCCTTCTGTCCCATCTGTAGGCATGGAGGTAGGTGACAGGTTGCTCAGAGCAATCTTCTTTTTTTTTTTATGTTATTTATTTCTATTTATTTTTTTATATAATTTATTGTCAAATTGGTTTCCATACAACACCCAGTGCTCATCCCAACAGGTGTCCTCCTCAATGCCCATCACCCACTTTCCCCTCCCCCCCCATCAACCCTCAGTTTGTTCTCAGTAATTTAAGAGTCTCTTACAGTTTGCCTCCTTCCCTCTCTGTGACTTATTTTCCCCCTTCCCCTCCCCCATGATCTTCTGTTAAGTTTCTCAGGATCCAGATATGAGTGAAAACATATGCTATCTGTCTTTCTCTGCCTGACTTATTTCACTTAGCATAATACTCTCCAGTTCCATCCATGTTTCCGAGCAACCTTCTAAACACAGTTCCCAGTATAAAGCCAGTTACTCAATCTCGGTAGTGCCTCAGCCCTCCCTGGCATTTTCTCAAGCTGCTCCTAGTCAGTCACTCTCAGTTTCACTACAGCACCTCTTTCAATTTCTCTTTGATGTCCTCAAACCTCCCAATCTGCCATTTCCAACCTTCATTCTCAATATGCGGCCACAGTTCCTATTCAGTAGCCTCAACGCAGAACTTCTCCCCATCTTCCCACCCACCATCAAACCAATAATTAGAATATTATCTAACTCCTGTCTGTTCATTTCACCTTGCATCTTCCTTACCATCTAATAAATACCATCTTACACTTTCTGATCTACCCTTTTTTCCTCTTTTTCAGTCTAGTCTAGCCGTCATCACCTTTGGCCCATTTGACTGCATTGCTCGTCTATCCCCAGCCTGGCCTCTCTGCAGTCCTCTCTCCATACCATGCCGCGAATGTGCTCCTGCCATTAAAATCTGACC